>NC_052084.1:12508194-12808888 GCF_015852505.1 Tachyglossus aculeatus | reverse complement strand
AGTAGCCAGGTTTAGGCACAATTGGAAAAAAATTCAAACTAGAACCCTGCTGAAGACTAGGTCTTCTAATCTAGTCATGCAGGACCTTGAGCATTATGCTTCCATAATGGAGAGACGGATGGATGAATCAGTGCTGAAGTGGCTGGTGGAGTGGTATAACCCAGCTGATTGCAAGAGGTATTGATCAGGTACTGACTCTTGGAAGAAGGGACTTTGTAGGAAGGCTTTCAAAGGAAGGAGGGATGTAGTTTGTCGAATATGAAAATAGAGTGTATTTCTGGCAGAAGGAAAGATGGTAGCTTTGGGTTAGAAGGTAGAAGAGTCAGGAGGGGATAGGGATTTAAGAAGAACCTCTTCTGAACTCTGGTGAAAAATCAAGTGCTTGAGTAAACTACTTAGCATAAAACATCTCCACTAAAGCAATGGAAACTCAAGTACATCTCCTCAAGTACCTCCTCACCACTCTTCTACCTCCTTCTCCCGTTTTCTCTTCCTTCCCAGCTGTTTCTCAAGAGGTCTCCAGCCTACTCTCTCAATCTACCCCCCCCGTATTTGTTTCTCAGATCCCAATCTTTCCTCCTCCTAAAAACACTTGATCCCACTCTCCTTCCCTTCCTCATGCTATCTTCAATCAATCAATCGTATTCACTGAGTGCTTACTGTATGTTGAGCACTATACCAAGTGCTTGGGTGAATACAACAGAGTCGGTTGACATGTTCCCTACCCAATATGAGCTTTCAGTCTAAAGGGTGAGACAGACATCAATATAAATAAATAATGTATACTATATACTTTATAGGTAAGCACATAAGTGCTGTGGGGCTGAGGGTGGGATGAATTGACCCTCTAGACTGTGAGCTCCTCCCAGAATCCTGTCCCAGTGTCTAAGAAGTTCTTCCTTATGCTTAATCAAATAATGTCTTGCTGCAGTTTAAGACCATCTGTCTGGAACGGTTAGGTGGTGTTTTACTAGGAGATAGAGAGGTGAACTGGGTGACCCCTCAAATTTCTTTCTGTTCCAGGATTCCGTGGTTCTTTTCCTGAAACAAAACATACTGGGCTAAAAAAAAATCCTGGCATACATTACTGTATGAATTCCCCATTGCTAGAGAGTTAGAGGTAGCTTCAAAACTATTTTCTTCAAATGCTCAACTTCTGTATGGACTGCCTAAATAGGAATGAAGCATGAAAATGATTTTTACTAAGCATACCCCCAGCAAATTCATGAACACCGTCACAGATCTGATTAAGGGATTAGGGGTTGTTTTAGGAGGTTGTCTAATCTGCAGGTGGGGTCTAGTATTAGCAGGATAACTATTTCAGGACTTGAAAGGCAGGTGCCAGACAAGGAGAGGAATTGTTTAGAGTGGCACCAGGAGAGGTGATCAACTAAAATGTAAAACTTCAGTCAACTGAGAGAAAATTTAGGAGATCAGAAAGCATTTCTAGCAGTGATGATAATCAGATGGTCTGGTATTCATTCAGCCCCGTTTTGGTGCAAAATGCTTGAACATCACATTGGAACCTTCCTCCTGACCTTTGTGAGACTTCCTTTGATTTGATCCCCAGCACATCCGACCGTACCTCATCTTTTTTTTATGGTATTTAAGCGCTTACTATATGCCCAGGCACTGTTCTAAGCACCGGGGTAGATACAAGCTAAAGCGTTAGACACAGTCCATGTCCCACATGGGCTCACAGTATAAATCCCCATTTTTACAGATGAGGTAATGGGCCCAGAGAAGTTAAGAGAATCACTTAATGTCACACAGCAGACAAGTGGCAGAACCCAGGTCCTTCCGACTCCCTCACCCATGCTCTATTCATGAGGCCACACTGCCTCATTCATTCATTCACTCAGTTGTATTTATTGAGTGCTTATTGTATACAGAGCACTATACTACGCTTGGGAGAGTACAATACAACAGACACATTATCTGCCCACAATAAGCTCACAGTCTGGTGGGGAGACAGACATTAATAACGCTGCTTCTAATTCATCCAACCATTCCCGCATCCGAAAATCAGTCACCAATCCTCAAATTTGCTCTGAGGACCCACAGATCGGGGTGGGTAAATTGTGGGTGTGCAGGTCTCAACCTAAACCCTGTCTGCTTTTCTTCTCAGATAGGAGCCAGCCAGCAAACAAGGCTTAGCTGCGCAGTAGAGAGATATTAAGAAATCCAAATCTATACTGTTTTGAAGGCTGGGCTTTTCCTCGGTTTGGAGTGGGTGTAAAGCTAGGGCATCCCCAGCTGGGCCTTCCTACGAGATGTGACGTTCAATGACTGAAAGATGCAGCCAAAAATAAAGCTTAATGAGTAGTTTCTACTCAGCCTCTTGGAGATCTGCCAAGCTGCTTGTTTGCCTTGGGGTGGCAGCCAAAGGCTCAGTGTCAGACCTGGCTCTGTAATTACCCCTTCTCTCCATATCGCCCACTCTCTCCTCAGAGGAGGACCGCTTGTGCCTGGCAGAGGCATTATTGTGACAGGGCAAATGCAGCTGGACCGCCAGACTCTCACCCACATCCTGCCTCTGGCATACACCTTCCTTCTAAATATTCGACAGACAGTTACTCTCCCCACCTTCAGAGTGAAGGTACATTTCCTCCAAGAGGCCTTCCCTGACTGAGCCCCCAATTCCTCTTCTCCTATTCCCTTCTGAGTTGCGCTGATTTGCTCCCTTACTCATCCCTTATTCTGGGACTGGGGAAAGCAGAAGCAGGAAAGGAGGCGAAGGGCCATTCTCATGAATTCTTTGGGTTTTCTCATGCCTTGGGAGAAGGAGCCCCAGAAAAGACTGCTTGGGCTGCACTTTTTCATCCTCTCTCTCCTCAGAGAATCCGCTAAACTTCCAAGCTCCCATTTGATTTCATTTAGGAATGTTGAGGAGATGGGACCCTGTGTTCATATTGCCACAGGCTGGATTGAGAGGGCAGCTCCTTCTAAACAGTAAATGCCTTGAGGACAGGGACCATGCCTACTATCTCTATTGTACTCTCCCAACTGCTTAGAACAGTGTTCTGCACAGAGTAAGCACCCAATAAATAGCATTGATTGATTGATTGAGGCTAAAGCAACGCTACAAACCGGGGCTGATTTATTTGAATCAGGTAGAAGAGTAATGAGAATAAGGTGGCAAACCCCAAGTAGGTAACCTTGACCTTTCAACAGGAATGTTTTTTAAAAAAGTGCAAACTGCAAAGCCAGTGCAACGCTTTAAACTCCATGGAAGAAAGTGTTAAGTAATAATAATGATGGTATTTGTTAAGCGCTTACTAAGTGCCAAGCACTGTTCTAAGCACTGACATTTAAGGTATCGTTATTACTGCTATCCCTAAGGCCCTCCAGGAAAATAAGCACAGTTTGTGCTTATTTCTCTAGTGCTCAACCCTTCTTTCTCATCAACTGGCCACTGCACGGGGCTCTCCTGTTTCTGCCAGTGGTGACCTCTGGGTTTGCTGGGCACCAAGAAGCCTGTTTTAAGGACAAGCGGTGTAAGTGTTGGCATGAAAAATCCCCCCCCTCCATCCCATCCAATCTTTAATCTCCTCCTTGACTTCAGCAGATTTAGTCCAGAGCGTTGTCCCAAGTCTGGCCGTCCTCCTTGCCTCCAGCCTCTTCCCTCCTCAGTCTATACTGCATGCTGCTGCATGGATCATCTTCCTGAGGTACCACTAAGCACACATTTTTCTGTCCTCCAAAGCTCCACTGGCTGCCCATACCCCTCTGCAGCAAACAAAAACTTCTTACTATTCACATAAGAGCATAGGCCCAGGAGTCAGAGGACCTGGATTCCAATTCTGACTCGATCACTTGCTGTGTGATCTTGGGCAAGTCACTTAATCAATCAGTGACATTTTTTGAGCAGTTACTGGGGTGGAGGGCACTGTACTACTGTACTTGAGAAGCAGTGTGGCTCAGTGGAAAAAGCACGGGCTTTGGAGTCAGAGGTCATGGGTTCAAATCCCGGCTCCACCACTTGTCAACTGTGTGACTTTGGGCAAGTCACTTAACTTCTCTGGGCCTCAGTTCCCTCATCTGTAAAATGGGGATGAAGACTGTGAGCCCCATGTGGGACAACCTGATCACCTTGTAAATTCCCCAGTGCTTAGAACAGTGCTCTGCACATAGTAAGTGCTTAATAAATGCCATTATTATTATTATTATTATTATTACTTGGGAGAGTACAATTCAACAGAGATGGTAGACACAGTCCCTGAATTTTCTGTGCCTGATTCCTCATCTGTAAAATGAGAATTCAGTACCTGTTCTCCCTCCTACTTGGACAGTAAGCCCAGGCTGGGGCTAGGACTTTGTGTCATCTGATTTTCCCAAGGAGGAGGGGAGAACAGGTATTTAACCCCCATTTTACAGGTGAGGAAACTGAGGCCCAGAGATGTTGTGATTTGCCCAAGGTCATGCAGCAGGCAAGTAGTAGAGCTGGGGTGAGAATCTGGGTGTCCTGACTCCCAAACTTGTGTTGTGTTGTTTCCTCTCTGGAGAATGTGCTCACTAAAGGCAGTGCGGGTAACCTGTTTTGTTAGTAGACAACTTTGGGGGTGTACTGTGTAAGGTTTACTTTGTACTTGTAGTTTTGTTTAGCTCCCCTTGTTGAGTCTAGTTCCTCTCTTCCACTGCTTGGAGTCTCTCAGAAGTCATGGGCAGAGTCTGAGGTTTGGATTCTTCCCCCAATCCATGGTGCTCTTGGGCTGTGTACCAACGCCCCCAGTCTGTAAGACCTCAGGGTCCAGTAGCCCCACGCTTGGGGTAGGGAACCTGGACCCCCACATGCTCTGAGAGGGAAAGAGAAGGATCCAGGGCTGAGGAGCGAGAACTGATCTTTGCCCCTCCTTGCTCCTCTGGCTTCCCAGACTGGAGCCAGGACCTGGGCAAGGGAAATGATCGTCTGTTGATAGTCCCATCAGCTAAGATCCCACAGCTGACCTAGGGTGATCAGGCAGAGCTTGCCAGCAACTTGGCATCCCTCCAGTCCTGACAAGTAACTGGCACTGTTTTGTCAAGCTTCCATCATAAACTGTTTGAGGACTGGAATATGATTAACCCTTTTAAAGTGTCCTGAACAACCCATACATGCACTGCCCTCTGTGCGCACTCAATATGGATGGGTGAGCTGGGCTTCCTCAGTTTCTTGAGCAGTTGGCTTACTCCGAGTTCTGATTTTTTTTTTTAGTGGTATTTGTTAAGCGCTTACTATGTGCCAGGCACTGTACTAAGTGCTGAGCTAGATATAAGATAATCAGGTTGGACACACTCCCTGTCCCATATGGGGCTCACAATCTTAATCAATTTTACAGATGAGAAAACGGAGACACAGAGAAATTAAATGACTTGCCCAAGGACAGGTGGCAGAGTTGGGATTAGAACCCAAGTCCTTCTGACTCCCAGTCCTGTGTCTAGGCCACACTGCTTCACCTTGGTGATTCACCAAGTTTCATACATGTAGTGTGAGTTGGATAACTTCTTTACATCACATTTAAAGTCCCCGATGGGCTTGAATCAGCCTGTTTTTATATTTCTCTGGGGGCACAGATGCTTTCTTGTTTGACTGGCAATCTAATTTCTCAAATCCCAGAAGAATCAGGAAAATTTTTTTTTTTGATGTTTGGCTTCTCCAAGATGGGTGCCCTTTCTGTTGTCTATAGGCTTACTCGATAAAGTCCAATCCAAAATGCCACATACCCAAAATATTTGTAAGATGTCTGTTTTCCTAAGGAGGGGGAGGGAGAGATTGCAGGGTAAGAAGACAATAGACTCTTTACAAAAAACCACCATTGTAATAAAATGTTATAAATTGCATACAGATGGTCAGCTCCTCAGGGCAAAGAACAGTTGCAATCCAAATCGTAACTTTTTGATCATAACAGTGAACTGTCCATAGGGCCCTGGAAGTTCTCATTCCTTTTCTAGATGTGCACTGCAGAGAATGCTCAATTTTTCAGGACCAATTATCCAGTTTGTGGACTATCCAAAACTGTTGCTGCTTCCCCTTCTTCCCCTCCCTTTTGGCCATGTCAACGCTCTCTAGTTACCTCACCAAAGGATGGGAAAATAAAAGATGAAAATCTGCTACTCGTTTGCAGCCCTAGTGAAAGGTTAGACATAAAGGGATGTTGAAACCATTGAATGAAAAGTAGATTTTGGGGATTACTTGTTAATTTTCATTAGTCATTCTACATAATTAAGGCTATAACTGAGTCACCTGTAGCACTGGCAAAAGACAGTTTTGTCCATAAGTACATAAAACAACCAATCCCACCACTTTTCACTAGCCTGTCTTTTCTCTCGAGGAAGTTCTCAAATTGTGAAAACAGTGAAAATTGCTTTTTTTCGTAACAGTGTCGTTTGTAGTCAAAGGCGATGACATTGACATTGAAGTGTACCAGTGGATGAGCATGTGGACCCAAAATTCCAACTTCACTGTGCACATAAAAAGATTGGTTTTTATTGTGCTGTCAGGTTTGAGGTTTGCAGTGCCTGGTCCTATTTACATTTTGACTCCTGGTATCACGATTGTCTCAAAGCTTCTATTTAACTAGCACTGCTCTTTTCGTGAATTCAGGTCCCCAGACACGCAGACCTCTTGGGAGAGTACAATAGAGAGTTCAGGGCTTAGTACAGTGCCTGGCATATAGTAAGCGCTTAACAAATGCCACAATTATTATTACAATAGTCGTCTTAAGCGTGATCACTGACCTAAAGAATCTAGCTGGGGGAAACAGATACTAAAATAAATTACAGGTCGGAGGAAGCAACTGAGTTTCAAGATATTCATAAGTGAGGACTTCAGTGCTTAGGCTATGTGGAAGTGCTGGAGAGGCAGTAGTGAGGAAACAGGGTGGGAAGATGAGAGATTAATCGGGGAAGACCTCCTTGGAGACATGATTTCAGAAGGGAGCCTGCTTAAGCATGCGTACTTGTCATGGGTTCCTAGTTCAAATCCTAGCTGTCAACTTCTTGCTTTTTTTTTTTCCAGTTTAAGAAGTCATCACCAATAGTATTTATTAAAGCACCTTTTGGGAGCAGAGCACCGACGAGGTGCTTGGGAATATACAGCAGGAATATACCTCCCCGAGCTGGGATCCGGGGTTAGACCAGAGACTCCTTTCACCCCATGCTCGAGTCCAATGGAAGGGGCCCATTTTGCAACCACAAGACGACGCACCAAGGGTGCTTTGGCGCTAAGGTAGGCTCTTACTTGGGAGCCTCTATGAGGCCAGTCTGCTAGCTGCCACAGGACTCCTGAGGCTGCTGGCCTCCTTCCTCCATTACCTGTGGCAACAATTCAGCTGGCTCTCTCTAGAGCCAGCACCATTTATTTATTTTACTTGTACATATCTATTCTATTTATTTTATTTTGTTAGTATGTTTGGGTTTTTTTTTCTCTGTCTCCCCCTTTTAGACTGTGAGCCCAATGTTGGGTAGGGACTGTCTCTATATGTTGCCGATTTGTACTTCCCAAGCACTTAGTACAGTGCTCTGCACATAGTAAGCGCTCAATAAATATGATTGATTGATTGATTGATGCTTGGCTGGCAGTGGAAGTGGTGATGATTACCATGACAAGGCAGCATGGTAGCCTCTACCTTTCAGTGGAGGAAACTGAGGGATAAAGAGATTATAACACAGCAGGCCCATGGCACAGCTAGGATTAGAACCCAAGTCCTCTGTCTTCTAATACCATATTGTTTTCCCACCAGGCCAATGCTATGTTGCCCTCTCTCCTCCTTCCTCCTCTCTATGCCAGGGGTCTCTCAAATTTATGTGCCTGGGGCTCTCAAAGCCTTAGTCAGGTCAAATGGGACATTTCTGTGGATAAGGCAATAAAGCCTGATGAAAGAGGCCACATTTCAGGCTTCCTCATGGCCGCACCTCAAGTGGACTATTCAACCTCCACCCATTTGATTGTCTTTCCAGAATTTTGAGCAAAATTCTTCTACCTATATGTTTGTCTTTCACCATTACTCTCTTCTTGGTGCATCTGTGGCTTAACTGGAATGTACCTGGGGAGAGAGATCTGAATGTCTGAGTCAAGATTAGTCAAGGATCTTTAAATCAATCAATCAATCAATCATATTTATTGAGCGCTTACTGTGTGCAAAGCACTGTACTAAGCGCTTGGGAAGTACAAGTTGGTAACATATAGAGACAGTCCCTACCCAACAGTGGGCTCACAGTCTAAAAGGGGGAGACAGAGAACAAGACCAAACATAGTAACAAAATAAATAGAATAGATATGTACGGGTAAAATAAATAAATAAATAGAATAATAAATATGTACAAACATATATACATATATACAGGTGCTGTGGGGAAGGGAAGGAGGTAAGATGGGGGGATGGAGAGGGGGACGAGGGGGAGAGGAAGGAAGGGGCTCAGCCTGGGAAGGCCTCCTGGAGGAGGTGAGCTCTCAGTAGGGCCTTGAAGGGAGGAAGAGAGCTAGCTTGGCAGATGGTCAGAGGGCACAGAGGGCACGGATGGGCACTTTAAATAGCCCAGTGCATATGTCATTTTTATGGAAATAGCTCCCTGTGGGCAGGGATGTGGTCTACTCACTCTGTTGTAATGATGGCATTTATTAAGCACTTACTATGTGCAAAGCACTGTTCTGAGCGCTCCCAAGCGCTTAGTACAGTGCTGTGCACACAATAAGCACTCAATAAATATCATTGATTGGTAGTAAACTTGCAGGAAGATGGCAACAGTATATTTAGAAGGGAAGATTTAAAACGGATTTTAGGAGGGGTTTGGGAAAGGGCATAGTAGAATAATTTGAGAGTTTGGAGGTTTTGTAAGGAACTTTGGCTGGGGGAGAAATGTAGCCAGATGTCAAATGTTGTTCTGGGCAAGAAACGGTAGTTTCTGCTCCTAGGATTTGCCTTGAGTCCGTGACTCTCTGTGTGCTTTACAATCACTGATTTTTTTTTTCTCAGAATTTGTTCTCCCCAAAGAGAATGAAAGACCATCACGTGATCAAAGAGTACTTACTAAGCTCCCACTCGGACAAATCGCAGTTGGAGTACCCTCCCACCCCCCGATCCGGGAGCCTGTGGCTTTCCGTGCTGATAGGATCCATCCTATAAACGGAGGGTGGAGGGAAGGGGCGCGGTGCGGGCCCAGTTGGTCCGCTCGTTTTTCCGGACGGGGACTAGGCGCGCTGCGACAGGGGCCCCGAGGGGATCGTGCTGGCCGCCGGCTGGAAGGGGAACCCTTCGTGCCCCATCAGGGAGCCTCTTCCGCCCCCCGGCCAGAAATTCGAGAACAAAAGAGGGAGAGGCAGAGGCGCGCCCATCCGGGGGGCCTCCCTCCCGGGGGGGGCTGGCTGCATGGACAGACAGCGGGCTTTCTAGCCGCGGGGGGCTCTGCCCATTTAACACGCTTCTCCTCCCCAGGCACCCGGACCCGCACGCCCCCGCTGCCCCTTCGATGGGTGATTTTTTTTATTTTATTTTCTGCTGGAAAACGTCTCCCCAGTCCCAGGCGGTGAATGCTGGCTGTTCTTACAAATCACCCTGCCGCCCCATTTGACCTCACCTCCCTTCTGTCCTTCTCCAGCCCAGCCCGCACCCTCCGCCCCTCCGCCGCTAATCTCCTCACCGTACCTCGTTCTCGCCTGTCCCGCCATCGACCCCCGGGCCTGGAATGGCCTCCCTCTGCCCATCATCAATCGTATTTATTGAGCAATTACTATGTGCAGAGCACTGTACTAAGCGCTCGGGAAGTACGAATTGGCAACGAATAGAGACAGTCCCTACCCAACAGTGGGCTCACAGTCTTGCCCATCCGCCAAGCTGGCTCTCTTCCTCCCTTCAAGGCCCTGCTGAGAGCTCACCTCCTCCAGGAGGCCTTCCCACACTGAGCCCCTTCCTTCCTCTCCCCCTCGCCCCCCTTTCCATCCCCCCCATCTTACCTCCTTCCTCTTCCACAGCACCTGTATATATGTATATATGTTTGTACATATTTCTCTATTTTACTGGCACATATCTATTCTATTTATTTTATTTTGTTAGTATGTTTGGTTTTGTTCTCTGTCTCCCCCTTTCAGACTGCGAGCCCACTGTTGGGTAGGGACTGTCTCTAGATGTTGCCAACTTGGACTTCCCAAGCGCTTAGTACAGTGCTCTGCACACAGTAAGCGCTCAATAAATACGATTGATGATGATGATCACATCTCGCCTCCTCCCTCGCCCCCCGCTTCTTCTAAAAGCCGTGGGCGGGCCCCTGCGACCCCCGGCCCCCCACCCTCCTGCAGGCACGAAGGCCATCGGATTTGGCGTGGCCGCCCAGCTGTCCGTCCGTCCCGCCTCGCCCCGCCCCCGGCCGTCCGCCCGGCCAATCAGAAGGCGGGGAATCGGCCGGTTGTAGCGAGGGCCCGCCCCTCTTTGTTGCAGCGGCCAATGGGCGCGCCCCCTGGGGCTGTCGGCGCCCGCCGCCGGATAACGTGGTGAGATGTCACAAAACAGCCCTCGATAATGGAACATGGAGTGAGGGGGCGGCGGAAAAAGCTGCAGCGGGAACCAGCCCAGCCGCCGGGAAAGACCTTGCTGCAATGAACCCCCACGCCCCAAGGTAAGAGCCAAGGAACCTCATCATCATCATCATCAATCGTATTTATTGAGCGCCTACTGTGTGCAGAGCACTGGGCTAAGCGCTTGGGAAGTCCAAGTTGGCAACATATAGAGACAGTCCCTACCCAACAGTGGGCTCACAGTCTAAAAGGGGGAGACAGAGAACAAAACCAAACATACTAACAAAATAAAATAAATAGAATAGATATGTACAAGTAAAATAAACAGAGTAACAAATATGTACAAGCATATATACAGGTGCTGTGGGGCAGGGAAGGAGGTAAGATGGGGGGATGGAGAGGGGCTCAGTCTGGGAAGGCCTCCTGGAGGAGCAGCGCCGTGCCCGCCTGCGGGAGGGAGGGAGGGAGGGATCCCATGGAGGGTGGCCGGCCGGGGGCCACCCTTGCCCGCCCGCACCTGGCAGGTATCCCTGGGCGACGGCAACCCCGCGAGCCGAGGCTCCGGCTTTTCAGGGCTGCAGTCTGGGGCTCTAACGTGCCGACCGCTCTGCCGCCCGGCAGCAGCATCCGCACCGCAGGTCGGGAAGTGGCCCGCCTCGTTCACTCCTTTTATTTTGCCGTGCCTTTTTTTAAAAAAAAATACTGTTTCTGGCGTGCGCGCGTTGGTGAAAATGCTTAGGGTTGTAGTTTGCCAGAGGCAAAAGCGCCCCCCTTGGCTCAGGATGCAGATGCAGAGAAAGGTCCATTCCTTGAAGCTCCAAGTCCCGACCCCTTATGTCAGTTTCAGAAGGTGTAGGAAGGGGTGCCAATGCGAAGCCGGGAAGCTTGGTTCAAAAATAAAACGAACACAGCTTCCCCATCCCCAACAGAGCCCTCCCCAATTGGCCTCCAGTTGACAGTGCATGCTTTTTTCTGCTGATTTTTAGGCTCCGTCCGTAACAGACGTCCAGTCAAGTCTCCGTTGCCTGCTTCCTGCGACAGTGATATGGAGTAAACCTCCTCACCAGGTCGTTGATCTGTGTGCCCCTACTCACCAGCTCACACACCTACTAGCCCTCCTTCATACGCCCCAGTGCACCCCCCCTGCCCTTCACCGACCCAGCCCAACATGACGGGGTCCACAGCCAACACCCACCACTGCCCCCATCCCAAGGGAGCCAAAGGGGCCCGTTCAAGGAGTACCCACGCACGCCCCGTGTGCCTAGCCAGCAACGGAGGTTCAGAGGAGGAGGACAAAGACGGCGGAGTGCTCTTCCATGTCAACAAGAGCGGCTTCCCCATTGACAACCACACTTGGGAGCGCATGTGGTTGCACGTGACAAAGGTGCACCCGGCAGGCCCTGAGATGGTGGAGGCCATCAGGAACGCCGCCTTCCTGGCCAAAGTAAGTAGCGTCGGTCGTTGAGCCTGGAGGAGGGGACCTCAGATTCCAGGACTGAGAGGGAGTTGGAGAGAGGCCTTCCAAATCCTCTCACTCTGACAAGGCTGCATTTCTTTCCCATCCCACACTTCCTTCTTCGTTTTTTTCAAAACCTCCACAACCAAATCAGAGCTTCCTGTAGCACTTAACCTCTAGAGGCTGCCCCCGTTCCTGGCAGAGTGAGGAAGGGATCGGCTTGGGGAGAAGTCAAGTAAAAGCAGTTCTGGGATGTCAAACCCTCGTCAGGATGCAAAGGAATTCAGTTCTCTCCTGGCACGATTTCCAGAGTTGAGTGACTTCCTCTCTGCTGTCAGCATTTACTGCTGTTGTGACAGCATTTATCTCAGAGTACTGACTCTACCACGAATGCCTCAGTTCACCACCTGCTGTGTGTCTGTATGAGCAGGGACAAGTGATAGGACCATGCCTGTAGATCGAGGAGGGGCTGGGTTCCTTTCTGCCCTTGATTTGTCTTGAAACAAGGGACTTCACAAGAAGGGGCTTCTTCTGAGTGGAGCAGCACGGGAGCTGCACAACCTTTCCTTTTCCAACTAGTTGGGAGAAATACCCCCAGGGATCCATGTACCAAGACGCCCCTTTTCTTCTGGTAAGGAATGGGCTTATTTGGTTCTCTTTGTTTCGCTCTATCTCCTCGCTAGGTCTCTGGGTGCCCTGTTAAAGGGCCCAGTGGGATGAACCCTCTCTGCAAGTGATTAGCTGTTGTGTATGTGCACAAAGGCACATTTTACACCATTAGTAAAGCCCCAGGAGTTCCAGGAGAAAATGACGCTTGCGCCTCTTACACTTTTAGGTCTGGGCCTCAGCTCTGGCTCACGTCCGGTGTTGCTTGCTCTTCAGACCGCAGAGCAGTAGTCCGGTGGGGGCTTCGGGCTGAAGTGATTGAGGAGGCACCTGAGCATTTGGCTGTCACAGGGATCAGTACTAGATCTAGGCTAACCTGCATACTTGGCTGTGACTCCAGAGCCATTATTCAGTGCTTTGCACACAGTAAGCACTCAATACGATTGAATGAAGTGATTGAATGAATGAATGAATTATTCCTTTGGGTCCATAGTCTTTGGGTCCCATGGTCCGTGTGGGAGGAGTTCAAAGGAATGAATGCCTGGCTCTTTCAGGGGAGTCTTTAGAAGCTTGGGTCTTGCCCTTTTATGGGCTGGCACAATCCTCATCCCCCATGTTACAGTTTGGTTAAGTAGTGGTCCTCCTGTCCCTTAAGGCGACACACTGGAAGCTCAGAATATCTGTTCCTAGCTTTAATCAGTACCTTGTCTTCTTTTGGGGCATATTCATGCTTCAAACAGTAACCTCTGAGAGAGTAGTGTATACTGTCTTTTAGACTGTGAGCCCACTGTTGGGTAGGGACTGTCTCTATATGTTGCCAACTTGTACTTCCCAAGCGCTTAGTACAGTGCTTTGCACACAGAAAGCGCTCAATAAATACGATTGATTGATTGATTGTATATGTATGTGCCTGCAGTCTGCTTTGCTGTTTTGACTCTTGCCCCAACTCCCCTCCTCTCGCTCCCCTCAAATTTTTTTTTATTTTGTTCAGGTCACTGTTTCACTCGTTCCTTCAACTCCTACCTAGCTTGGCAACATCTGTTCAGTCCTTCCCTCCCATTCTGCTACTCCACTGCTTTTTGGTAGACAGTAAGCTTGTTGTGGGCAGGGAATGTGTCTGTTTATTGTTGTATTTACTTTCCCAAGTGCTTAGTGCAATGCTGTGCGCACATTAAGCGCTCAGTAAACACGATCGACTGATTGGCTGGTAGGTGCCAGTTGTGGTCCCAAGTCAGCTGCTACCAGACTGCCAGCCTATGCCACACACCTCCAGATTTTCTGCTGGCTACAGACTGAGGCTGGGTAGAAATTGGCTCCTAAGTCAGTGGTTGCTCTGCTCCCAGTTCTTTTCCTCCGGACTTTTCCGGGGGGTTGGGGAGTGGAGCTGAGTGTTGGGGAGGCCTGAAGATTTTCTTTCTTTTTGTTTGCTTTTATAAAGGTTCGAGGTTTCCCGGGAGCTCTTTTCTCCACGAACCTCTCCACTTCACAATGCTATTCACAACCGGCTCTGCCTTGACCTCATTTTTCCTTGCATTTTTCTGACAGGTCACTTTGTGTTGGGCAAGATCGAAGGGCTTGGAGCCTGTCCCCAGATGCCTCTCTTGCCTGACCTGTCCTGTCCCACTGTTTGCTCACTTGCTCCCTTTGTGTCAACTGTGTTCTCCCTCTTTGCCGCAATCTAATCGTGAATCCTCTGGGGAAACCTCATTCTCAAGCAGTAAGCCTTAATCCAGCCCCTGAAGGGTAGGGGTGGAGGTGGAGGGTGCTGGGAGCCAAGGGGAGATTTTAGAAAGATGACCCTTCTCTTAGGCCCTGGTTGGATTTCTGTTTGTTTCAATTAGCATTAGAAGCCACAGCCTGGAAGGAGAACTCATCTTAGCCCCATCAGGGGGGCAGATCATTAGCCACCCTCTCCTGGTTGATTACCTAAAAGTGCTGATCATCAGGAAAGACCCCTTGGGCCTCGGGTGGGGTCCGATTATGAAAACCTTAAAGTCCATAAGGCAAATAACAGTGCAGTGACAAAGCCAGGTAGCCCTGTATGTGAATTCTGTGGTTTTTGCCAGCTCTGGATGACAGGAGCATGATGGGCTGGGTATTAGGAGACTTTTACCGCATCACAGAGCAGTTTACAAGTCCAGGTTCTCAGAAACAATGTATGAGCCCCAGTAGTCCCCTTGGAGTGGTGGGATCTTTCAGCATTATTTTCTGTGGTGTTTAAGATCCTGGTCTAGACTGATAATCTGCTAAAGCCCTTTCCCCATCACCTCACATCAGGGTCATGGGCTGGATTCCCATCTTTTCTTACATTGGTCAATTCCTAATATCACCTGGACCTCCAAATTTTCTTGGGCCTGGGTTGCCATGAAAGAACAGCAGTCCAGGGACCACTGACCACTTGCTAGTCAACCCAGGCAGAAACCCAAAGCCATCATGGTCCCTCAAGTCCTTCCGGACTAAGGCCGTGGCTGTGCTGAGGGTCCTGCAGCAAGGGTATTTACCACCACCCTGGGGGTACACTTAGGACCTCCAATCCCTCTTCTAGGGGTAGAGAGACAGAGGGAGGACAGACACATGAGGTGATAAAAGAAGAGTGTGTGACCATCATCTGTGACTCTCCTTAATAATGATGGCATTTATTAAGTGCTTACTATGTGCAAAGCACTGTTCTCTGCTGCTGCTGGTGAGTAGCAAAGAAAGGCAGTAGGGAGAGGGATCAGGCCAAAGAAAAAGCAGAATGGGAGTTGTCACAAATCCAATTTCAGGCCAACTCAAGGTCTCACTGGTTCCAAGGACCAGCTCCCCTGGGGGGGCCCTTTGCGGGGCTGGATGTTGGAAGCAGCTGGCAAGAGAGATGCTTACAGCTGAAATACTCCAATGGATCCGTGCCACAGCTGAGGGTCCCAGCAGCTAGGTGTTGGAATGCTGGAAAAGTGCTGGTGATTATGCATTTCATGGCTTTTCAGTGCCTGTTTGATCACTCACGAATTGACCCTTTTTTGCTTTTGACTCGAAGCCTAGCTAGGCTCAAGGCATCATATTTGATCTCTTCTTTTCAGCATAGAATTCTATTTGTAGTTGTTCCTGAGGCCAATCTAACCATGACTTCCTGCTCAGGAAGACAGATTGACCCCTCTCTTCTGTTCCTTGCTGACTCCAAGTCCCTTTACTCTTCCCCCCCACCCCAGCCCCTGATCTTTGGCTGTGAGTCAGCAGGGGGTCAGGACTACGTCTACTCTTCTCTCGGTTTTACATTGCAGTCTTCCCAGCCTTCAGAGGGCTAATTCCAAGAGATGACCGGGAAAGCTTTCATTCCTTTTTTCTAACTTTTTCCCCAAGTTATGACAATAGCTGTCAAATTAAGCCCAGTCCCAGGATTCAGCCTGCCTAAGGCTTAAGTACCTTCTAGGTCGAACTCCCAGCCTGTTGTTACTGACATCAACATAAATTGTATTGAGATGAGGTCATTCACATTTCCCCTCTCTCCACCCACCCCAAATCCTCCACATCTGGCTCTACGGAAATGAACACATCATCCTCAAAAGTCTCTCCTCCAGGCGGGAGAGATAGGGCCAGCCGAGGGGCTTCAAGAAGGAGAGGTCCTTCTTTCTTGACCCTTTAAACCCGGTCTCTCAAGCAGCGTGGCTCAGTGGAAAGAGCACGGGCTTTGGAGTCAGAGGTCATGGGTTCAAATCCTGCCTCTGCCAATTGTCAGCTGTGTGACTTTGGGTAAGTCACTTAACTTCTCTGTGCCTCAGTTGCCTCATCTGTAAAATGGGGATTAAGACTGTGAGCCCCCCGTGGGACAACCTGATCACCTTGTAACTTCCCCAACGCTTAGAACAGTGCTTTGCACATAGTAAGCGCTTAATAAAATGCCATTATTATTGTTACTGCGCTTTAGCTTTAGCTTAGGAAGGAGGGTGCCGTCAGCTCCTACACGTTTTCAGGTTGTTAACCTCCCTCATACCTCTGACAGTCTCTTCGAAACACTTGCATGTCGTCTATTCTTTTCATATCAGAATTCCAGGCCACTTCTTTCAGGAAGCCCTGCTCCATTAACCCCAGCCACCACAATCCATGACCAACCCCACCTCCCCGAAACTCAGTCTTGTCTTTTATAAAGTGGGGTTAAGATCTCCCGCCCTCCTTGTGTGGGATAGGGACCAGGTCCGATCTGATTATCTTCTACCTATCCCATCACTTAGCCAGTAGTAAGTGCTTAAGAAAGACCAGTATGAGACCGGGACTGTGTCTGATCTGATTATCTTGTTTCTACCCCAGTGCTTAGAACAGTGCTTGACATAGCGTGAGTGCTTAACAAATGCCACAATTATTATTGTTGTTTTTATTAATAAGTGTATATTTATGTTGATTATATGTCTCCCTGTTCTTAGATTATAAGTTGTTCAGGGGTAGAGACCTTATCTATTCTCTAACATGAACCCCAAATGCCCGGGATATGGATCCCAGTACCCCGGAAGACGCTCATGCATGACAGATGCCCTGACTGACCTCTGACCTGTGGGAGGGTAGATGTCCTTGGAGGTGGATTAGGCTCCTTAGGGACTGTTATGGAGGTGGGCCTTTCAAGGGAACAGAACATTAGCTAAGAGTCTGGAATTCCCAGAGCCCAAATCCATTTTGAATGGGAAATGGACTGCAAGGTGCTGATAGCAAATGGGATTCTGAAGTGGGACCTGAAAGGAAATTCCTTGCAGTTGTGTGTCCTGCAACCTGCTTCTTCCCTGGCCCCAGATAGGGCCTGGATAGCGCTAAGGCCAGGAAAAGAAGCTAGTTTGTGGGGAGGGGTTGGTACAGTGCCAAGCAACAGGGGGTAAACATGGAATTTGGTACTTCAAGAAATTGGGCAAACCTAAAACCAGTAGGTTCACAAGGGGTTTGGATAAAATCAAGGGCCAGGGAACTTGGGAAGGCGGAAAAGTTAACAATGTGGGGAGAAAAATAAGGGGATATTTGCCAAAACAAGATCAAACTTAAAGAGGGCAATCATCTTATGGCTCTTCCAAGCATCCTGCTGCCCTTGTCAGAAACAGACTCCCGAGTTTAGTGGACCACTGCTCTGACCCACTAATGGCATTGCTTGTGTTTTTCCTGAAAGCTTGGTAAATAACAGATGGCAAATGACAGCAAGTGAAAAGACAGCAAAAGTGCAGCAAGAGAGCCAGGCAGTGCCTCATGTGAATTTAGAGACTTTTACCCTTGTGACAGCCCCGGCTGCCTGGAGATTGACTGGCAAGATACTCTAGATTAGGCTCTGAGGGGTCGCTTCTGCTTCACCTTTTAGTAGTTTCCCAATCCAGGATGTCAGAGACAGTGCCTTCCAAATGCATTTTTTGCTTTTCTGGGTTCAGTTCCTCCCCAGCAGGAGTTCTCTTCTCACAGCTGCCACCAGTGTAAGCTTTTGAACATCATCTAATCTGTTTTGCAGTTGGAATTAGCCCAAGGAGTTTATAACTAAGGGACTTTCCTCAGGATATTCTACCCACCTAGTTCACCAAATGGCTTCCTGCCCTTCAGGGGGGCTAAGGGTTAGATTACAGAAACGGGTTAGGGCCAGTCAAGGCCCACTTCCTTTTCTGAGGCTTTGGCCTCTGAGTACTTTTAGCCTCTTTTAGACTGTGAGCCCACCGTTGGGTAGGGACTGTCTCTATATGTTGCCAACTTGTACTTCCCAAGCGCTTAGTACAGTGCTCTGCACACAGTAAGCACTCAATAAATACGATTGATGATGATGATTGATGAGTAGGAAGTTTCTGCCCCGGGCACTAGGCCCAGCCCAACCAAGCTTTGTTGGAGCCGAGATGTAAAGTTCTGTAAAGTTCTATTACTCTATTTATCTATTTATTTATTTATTTTACTTGTACATTTCTATCCTACTTATTTTATTTTGTTGGTATGTTTGGTTCTGTTCTCTGTCTCCCCCTTTTAGACTGTGAGCCCACTGTTGGGTAGGGACTGTCTCTATGTGATGCCAATTTGTACTTCCCAAGCGCTTAGTACAGTGCTCTGCACATAGTAAGCGCTCAATAAATACGATTGATTGATTGATTGATTGGTGGACTGGACTATATCTGTTTAGTAGTGTTCCTGAGTCTGACAAGCCAGACTGAACCAGGGTTTCCTAATATCTGGGCAGATTCAGACAGACTTGGAACCCTCTAAGGGCCCTAACACTCCCTGTTTCACGCCAGGAGCAGCATCAGAAGCAGTGTGGCATGATGGAAAGAGCACAGGATTGGGAGTCAGGAGATCTGAGTTCTAATCCTGGCCTCTGGGCAGAATTGGGTGTGTGTGTGTTGGGTGGTGGGGACACTTCCAGCCGAGTAATTCCGAGTTTGAGGTGGACCTTTCAAGGGAACAGAACATTAGCTAAGACTCTGGAATTGCCAGAGCCCAAATCCATTTTGAATGGGAAATGGACCGAATCAACCTAAATCAGTCAGAGGCTCTGATTCACTCCTAGATTGTAATCCGCAAAGGCAGGTACCACCTCTCTTTCCTCTGTGACTCCCCACAATGCCTATCTAGTTCAGGACTCTGCACTCAGTAGGCACTTTGTTCGTTTTAGCTGGCTGAATGACTGACTGAAGTGTGCAGAGACACCTCTGCCTGTGACTGAGATGGCCCTGCAAAAAGTCCATGCGATGAGGAAAATAAACCTAAAAAGAGCACTGAGGGAGGTGGGCTTACCTTCTTTCCTGTCCTGGGACATGGGAATGGGGATGGGGCCCGGAGGTCTTGGCAAAACCAAGCAAAGGTTGGGTGGACTGTGTTGAATCTGCTCCCCTTTCAGGCAGCCACTTCCTTTCTCCCCGCTTATCAGCCCTGAAACAAAGATGGTTGTTCTGCCCTTTTCCCACTTTTCCTTAATGATGAAGCTAATGGTGAAAACTGAAGTTCATGCTCAGAGGCATTGGACTGAATCCAAAAGCTGGATATGATTACCCTGAACTAAACCACTTTTTCTGGTGTGGAGAAGCCAAATGCTTTGAATTCGACTGCTTAGTATGGTACTCTGCACTCAGTAAGTACTACTGATTGATTCTGCTTCTCCACCCACCTCCCTTTTCCCATGCCCCCCGTCCTTGCAACCCACAAACCTAGCTTCTCTCCCTCTCACTCCCCCACTCTTTGGGTTGGTGAAACAAATTTTAAGCTTCTTCTCTTCCTCCACCTGCCTTATTCCAGTTCCTGCCCTGGAAGATATTTCTCAGGAGTTCCCACTTAAAATATCTTTCTTTATTTTCAGCCTTCAGTACCACCAGTCCCAAACTACAAGGTGTCTATGGCAATCCCGGACTGGCTGCAGGCAATCCAGAATTACATGAAGATGCTTCAGTATCCTTCTTGTCGGAAGCTTCAGTGCGCGTTCAGTGCGTGTTCGGCTGAGTGTAAAACACACGGGATCTAGCAGCCCTTGGGGAGATTTGTGAGGACAGGTCAAATCTATGAGGCCTCTGAGTGTCCCCGTCACCTTAGCTGCCACTGGGTCGCTTCATTTGAATTGATGCTTAGGGATACCTAAAATAAATGCTAGACCAAGTCAGAGGGCTAGAGGTGGTTGGCTCTGGGGTTAATTCCCCTGGAGGGATGGAGCAAGTCCAGATCTCTTCCCAGTTTTGGGCGATGTGGGCCAGGGGAAAGCTGGGTCCTTGGGTGAATGAAGTAGCGATAGAGAGAGGAAAATCTCCCACACCCACTTCCTCCTTCATGGATCAGGGAGCAGGGCTGGCAGTGTTTTGGGAGCTGGGCAAGTGGGTGCGTCAAGATAAGGGTAGGGGTGTGCTCAGGGCTAAGAATACCTCAGGGCGGCAGGGTCTGTTGCATGGACTCCTGGACCAATGTGGAGGACCGCTCCCTCATACTAGTACAGCATCCAAATGGAGATGAAGCATTTAGCTGCCAGAGGGGTCAAAGCCCTGAGCTGCAAGGGAGGAACAAATGGGAGCCGAGCTAGGGTGATCTACCCGTTGCTCTGACCAATCTTCCAAAGGGGCACATACTTCTGGGTGGCCAGTCTTGCTACATCTTGCAACAGCTGCCACCGTGAAGGCTTCAGCTGCTGAGGCTGGCACAACATTCTCCTCTCCATCCTAGAGTAAGGAATGTATAAACTATCCAGAATAGGGGGTGGTTTATTATTCTCTTAAATATCTTCAGCCGTCCGTCTCTATGGCCTCCCCAAGAAATTCATCACGATGACCTTCTCCAGTTGTCTGCCCCGAACTTTCTCCTTGATCAAAAAATTCTTTCGTATATCTGTTGAGTTCTTCGGGCTTTATCTTCCTGCCCTAGCCTGGTTTGCAGAGCCATTTTTTTTTTAACTGCTTTGGCAAACTTACACTTTGGTAAGCGCATGACTTATTGTTTTTAACTTGAAGCAATCTGGCCTTCATGAAGCAAATCGCAAGGGAATGTGTGATCATTTCCCTGGATTACACAAGCTGATCCAGTGACCCTTTAAAGCCCAGATTTCCTGAAAACCCCGGTCCAGAGGCTTTCTCCCAGGGCCCTAGGAAATCATATAGCCCCTTTTAGGATCTTGAGGGCAAGACCTATGAAATTCCATTGGCTTCTAGAATGCTCTGTCTTTCCGAGATGCTTCAGTCTTTTGGTTCAACTTTGTAGCCCCCTGTGGGAGGGTTGATTTGATTATTTCTTCATATCCCAGGCAAGGTTTCAAGATATCTGGTGCCCCTCCTGGTTTTCCTCTGCTTAACGGGATGCTGGGAGAGCAGGGAAAAACAAAATCTACAAAGTCCCAAATTCTCCTTTAACTGTTAGTTTTAATCCTTTCCTCTGTCTGAGCTCTTGGTGGAGTGTGCCTCCTCTCTTGACCTCTGGTAATCAATCAATAGTATTTACTGAGCGCTCATTATGTGCAGAGCACTGTACTGAGCACTTGGGAGGGTGCAGTCCAACAGAATTAGCAGACACGTTCCCTGTCCGTGACGAGCTTACAGACTAGGTGGGGAGAACAAGTTTTCACTGAGCAAGCAAAAGATCTTTCAGGAGAGCCTGAGGAGAAGCACGGGTCTGGACAGCTGGAAATCAGCCTCTGAAGGGTGGTGGCAACAGAAATGGGGTTAGGATTTGGGTTTCTGCTGGGGGCTGCATTAACTGTCTTGGGCCCACTGCTCAATTTTGGAGGGGGATGTAGTCTGCCGCAGCCTCAAAGCCCTCTCCCCACTGTCTCTGTCTCAGTCCCACCCACTTTCTCCCACCTCTGCCTCAAGCCCCAGAAGTGTCATTGCCTGAAACCTCACCTTGTTTGAGGTGTTGAGACCTTAATTTGTTACCCCCACCACCACTGCATAGTCAATCATCAGTCAATCATGGTATTTACTGAGCACTTACTGAGTGCAGAGTACTGTAAAGAGCACTTGGGAGAACACAATACAAAAGAGTAGGTATAGAGGATCCATGCCTACAAGGAGCCAACAGAGTACTGAAATGAAATGAGGCAAATGTGTGACAAGTTGACCCTTGCCATAGACCCCTCACCTTGAGGGATCAGGACGTAGTTATGGGGTACTTGGAGCAACCTCTGGGCAGTTGGGCAGTACAGCCAAAGTCAAAACTCTGAGGGAACGGCTTCGTAACTGCAACACGCCGGTGTTGCCTTGGATCACTTTCCTTGTAGTAGTAGAGCCATTGTCGTGCTGTTCAATTTCTGTGTTTCCATGGGCAAAGTGCACCCTTGGGTCACTTTCCTCGTAGTAGTAGAGCCATTGTTGTGCTGTTCAATTTCTGTGTTTCCGTGAGCAAAGTGCGCGAAGGATATCGTCACTCCCACCCAGGGCTGCAGCCTCACCAGCGACGCTTTCCTTGACCAGCACCACACAGATACAATCACACGGGAACCCAGTTCTTTGAAATTAGGAAAACCAGACCTCTAAGTGGGTAAGTGCAGTGGGACTTCTCCCTGGTGCCCTGGACCAGCCAACCCTATACACAGACGTTAGCGTATGATGGGTATAGCTGCTGCTTGGTTTTTTATTAGAAAATTTAGTTTGATTCCCAGCCTTCTGTTCTTCTGGAATGTTATTCAAGAGTATGACAGACATATTAACACTGAACCAACCTTACTTATAATGATAAACTTGTAGTTCTTTTTTGTTTGATTATTTGGGAAGCCATTTCTCACTTGTAATTATTAAGAAGTGAGTTGGTCTTGAAGCATGATCTAAAGAAGCATTTTAAAATGGAAAAAAAAAGCCATATTAAAGCTAGCCTGGCTAGGGTAATTCCCAAGCATCCCAGGTCACATAAACTTGTTCACCATCTCTAACAGTAAGATGGGACTCACGATTTAAGAGTTAGGAAGAGCAGGTATCATCCCTATTTTACAGATAAGTAAATTGAGGCACAGAGAACTTAAGAAACCTGCCTAAGGACACTGAGCTGGCCAGCTCTGCCTTCCAGTCTCAGGCTCTTTCCACTCGTCAGGCAAATCCCTGATGTGCAGTTTAATTTTATTTCAGGAGGAAATGGAGAAGAATACTCTCTCCAACTAAAGTTACTGGGTGGTGGTGGAGGGAAAGTTTTCCAAACTAAGACTGCAACCAGGAAAGCACCTTACCCCACGGGAGTATCTGGTGGCATCCATAGAGCCTGTTGGAGTTCAAGAAATCATTGGGTCTCCAAGGGATCCTGGCCATCCTCCTGCCTCCAGGCAGGGCTACAGTCACACCCACCACAGTCACATCCTCCCAGGGGCTTAGCCAGCTGCCCCTCTCTTCAAATTCTCCGCAGACTCCGCAGATGTGTGTGTTTGCACATGTACACAGACATACACATACACAAACACGTGTAAGTTCGTGTCTGAAGCAGCCACTTTGGCTCTCATTTCATTGTTGGCCCTGTTCACATTTTTGGATAGTGAGTTTTAGTTCTTGCTAGACTCACAAAGCCATATTAGGTCATGTTTGCTGGTCCAGAGCTTTCATTAGCATTTTGCCAGCAAATGTCTTTTCTTTAGCGGGTTTCATTGGATTTAACATTTGCTGGTGTGACATGGTAGTCGCAGCTGTCCTGATCCTCTTATGCTCTCCCTCCCCCTCCCGCCAAGGACAAGGCCTGTTGCTTTGGTAGAGGCATTACAGAGAAAAAAAAAACCTTCTGCTGTCCTTTGTCCTGCAGATTAATGGAAACCGCAAAGGAGATGACCCGGGAGTCCTTACCTATCAAATGCCTTGAAGCTGTCATCCTGGGAATGTATCCTTCACTCATACTTTCCTCCAGAGGAAAGTATACAAGGTCAACTCTAAGGATTATGGTAAAAACATCAAGTACAGGTCAGCAGGTCTATATTTACTGGGTAAAACATAGCAATGTCTTTTATTTCTGGAGGTAAGTTTAGCTAAGGCTTAGAATTTTCCTTTCCTTGATATGAAAGGCCCAATCTAACGTAGCCGGGACTATATTGATGCCTTTCTTCTAAGTTTTGACAGAGCATTAGGCCAGGAGAAAGAAGCCCCCTTACTGCCTCTTCCAGGCCCCTCTTCCCAACCCCTCTTCCAACATAGGTTTTCTGGCTAAAATGAATTTATTTGTGGTTTATGCAGGTGCAAATTTTGTAAAGAATTCAACTTCCCAGAATACAGCTATTTTAAGTGAAAGAGTATTTTGGACCAGAATTTTCTGGATAATCGTAGATAAAATTAATTTTCCAGATCCTTTTACTAGTACTGCTCCAACATGAAAGATTTGGTGCTGTTCTCACTGAGTGTTTCCTCAGTCCCTGTTTCCTTGCCCCACCATTTATTTACCACGATTTCTCACACCTGATGTAGCCAGTGTACCTAATTTTCAGAAAATAGTTTAGATCTGTTATGCCACAGCCTATCCGTCTCTCAGCCTCAGGCAGGGAATTGGCTTGAGAGCAGGGATGGAAGGTTCTGAATATAAACAATAAACCAAGGAAAATCCTTAATATTAGACATATTAACCACCCAGGAAGGGTTTTCTAATAATAATGATAAGATTAATGGTATCATATTGGTAGTACGCTCTTACTATGTGCCAAAGCCCATAGAGTTTAAGTTCCCTGGGGGCTAGGGACTGTGTAGAATTTCCTCTGTATTTTTTCTCAGTGCTCAGCATAGTACATTGCACACAATAAGCACTTACATTCTATTACTACTACTGCTTACAAAACTCTGTGCTAAAACACTGGGAGAGATAAAAGACAATTAGATCGGACACAGTCCCTGTCCTGCACTGGGCTCACAGTCTGTGGGTGAGGTACCAAGTTCAACTTAGAAGAGTTCAGGGTTTTGAGACTGTCCAGAAGTTTAATTGAAGCTGCTGGGCATTTCCTAGGGAGGCATTTTTGCATACGATTTGGGAAGCATCTCTATATTTAGTTTATTTGCAGATTAGGTCCAAAAACCCCAATTCTACATAAAGTAAATGCAAGACCTACTGTGATTACATTCAAGTTGTGTCTCCCAGGCCCTGCTGGGTTATGGGAGTCAGTTGTGGCCTAAGGGGCCTCTCTTTTTTGTTCTGAGCTGTAGAATAAACTGGTGTGAAATGCATAAATTCTCTCCTCTCTCTGGCAGGCTTGTCCAGTGCCTGGTCTTATCAGAATGGTCTGGTACCTTGAAATGTCATGGCCCCACTCAGCCAAGTTTTCCTTGCTATCCTATACCCTACCAGCATTTTCCAGAACTGTTCAGAACAGGGCCATGGGCTTAGCTTCTGGGCTCCTTTTTGCCTGTTCCTAGAGTGCCAGGAGTTCCTGGAGTGTCAGAGGCAGGAGGTCACATGGTTAGCAGTGTGGGCAAGAGACCACCACTCTGCTTTTGCTTCCCTATCTCTTCTCCATTCTTCTTTTCCCCTTGGAATGAAGTCACCCAAGGCTGAGCTGGCTGATTCCTCAGGGAAGGGGCCCCAGACTGGCTCCCTACGGTGGCCTGGTGATTGATTTATTTGAGGGAATCAGATAGGGGGTATATACGAACTTTGTTACTGGGGCCAAATCCCAGCAGAATGGCTCTGGGTGCAGCCAGCAGTGGGCCAAAGAGATGTCATTTGAATAAGGTCCCTTGGCTGAGCCTGACAGCACCAACGCTTGCTGCCTGGTGAGAGGTTTTGAGCTGCTGTGACCTTCAAAGGTGTAGGCGTGACCGCTGGATGCTCAGTGAGGTCACATGATAGCGGAACAAACCTGCCCACCACTCTGGATCTTAATTTTCCTTTCACTTAAATGGGCCACAGCAATGTTTGCTGGACCACCTAGCATTCAGTAAGTAAGGCAGCCCATCATTCGTATCAGTTGAGCGCCTACTGGGTGCAGAACACTTAGGGGAGTTATAAAAGCAGGAGACTGGCTTAACAGACCGAGGGACTGCTCTCTGCCCTGGGGCTCCTCATCAAGCTTACTGCCAGAGAGAAGCCATGGAATAAGAATAATAATAACTATAAGCCAAGCACTGTATTAAGAACTTGGGTAGATACAAGACACTCAGACACTATTCCTGTCCCACATGGAACTTACAGTCTAAGGAAGAGGGAGAATGGGTCTTGAATCCCCATTTTACAGTTAAGGAAACTAAAGCATAGAGAAGTTAGCTGACTTACCCAAGGTCAACAGCAGACAAGTGGCAAAGCCAGGACTTGATTCCAGCTCTCCCCGTATCTCTGAGGGTCCAAGCCTCTGACTTGCCCTCATTCCAGGCCTCTCTCTGCCTAGGCGGCTCTGAAGGAAGGGATGCAGGGAGAAGCGTCACAGGCCGCTATAGCTCCGGCAGCACCATTTCCGATCTGTTTCTGGATAGGCAGTGCCAAGTAGAGCCAAGAGGTGTTGAGCGAGGCCTCCACCCTCTCCCTGCCAGTGCCTCCGTTGCCCACAGAGGGGACACAGAATACAGCTCCCTTGGCACTGCACTGTAGGAATTCTGGGGACGAACTCTTAGCACTCTCCTGGGGGAACAGTCAAGCCTTAAATGGAAGGGTTGGGGAGAACTAAAGGGATTGTAGTGGCCAGTCATGTAAAACTTCCTGAGGGGGTAGGTTTTAGGTAGAAAAATGAAGAGGGGAGGGTGTTTCTGGGTGAAGGGGAAGCAGAGAGTCACTTCAGACAGGAGAAGTGGAGTGTGACATGGTTGACAGGAGGACAGAGGGTGAAAACTATAGGTGGGTTTGCTTTGCTTAGCTCAAACAGCCTAGGGAAACCACTGTCCTGGTAAGTCTCCCTCAGGGCCCTGGTGGAAGCTTTCCACTCCACGGATGCCCTGCCTGGTGGGAGCTGGAGCTCTGTGCCTCCTTAAAATTAAAATGGAGCTGTCCCTGGGCCCTTCCCAGCTGGGGAGCACATCTCTCCCCCCACCTCCCACATTCCTGAGGAAGCCAGGAGCCAGGAGTTGTTTTGCAGGGGAAGGGAGCAGGTGGTTCTCTGAAGGAAAACACTTTTATGCCCGGAACCGCAGCTGTTCAGTTGCATCTGGGCGAGAGCGAGTGCTCCGTGTGCATGTTCTAAACTTGGAATACACAGGGCTTTGGTCACCAGCGCTGTGGTGTCCATGGCCTGACTGTACCTGGGTCATCTTCAAGCCTGTCAAGCTGCCATTACCAATCTTTCCCTCCCCTCTGACTCTGTCACCGTCACCAGACCCATTGTAGCACTTGGTTCTGTTCCATGTTCCTCTCTTCCTTTTCCCTCTCCCCTATCAGAAAGCTCACTATGTGGGCATTGAGTCCCCTAGACTGTAAGCTTGTTGCGGACAAAGAATGTGCCTACCAGCTCTGTTATGCTGTTATATTGTACTCTCCCAAGTGCTGAGTACAGTGCTCTGCACACAGGAAGCAATGTGATTGAATGATTGAATTGTACCGCTAATGAGTATTTAGCTTGCCTGCCTGCCCTTGGGGAAGTGCTCATGAGCAATGTCATAGTCAAAATATGGGGGCCAGGAAGGAGGAGGAGATGATGATGATGATGGTGGTATTTGTTAAGCGCTTACTACATGCAAAGCACTGTTCTAAGCGCTGGGGGGGTTACAAGGTGATCAGTTTGTCCCACGTGGGGCTCACAGTCTTAATCCGCATTCTACAGATGAGGTCACTGGGGCCCAGAGAAGTTAAGTGACTTGCCCAAAGTCACGCAGCTGACAAGTGGCGGAGCCGGGATTTGAACCGATAACCTCTGACTCCAAAGCCCGGGCTCCTTCCACTGAGCCACGCCGCTTCAATATGTACAAACATATATATATATATGTAGGGCTACATATATGTGTGTGTGTATATATATGTATATACACACACACATACATATATATATATATATGGTAAAGGCATGTAGCCCTGAATCAGAGAGGTCTGCTTGAAGCTGCTGGGCTGAAGCCAGAAGGCCCAGGATTTCTGTTCCCAGAGAGCAAGGTGAGCTCCAGGAGCAATGATCTGTTGAGCTCCCGGGAAAGTAGTCACTTAGGGAATTTGGCCACCTGAGCAGAAGGGCCGAGCATCTGTGGGGACAGGAGTGCAGAGTTGGTTGAAGGCTTTGGATTGGGGGTGGGCCCTCGGCTAACTAGGCTGCCGGAAGGATTTGCTTTGCCTGTGTTATTTTGCCTGTCACGCTGCATGGAAATCGTTGTCTTAGGGTAACTTAGCAGCAGACAACAGTCTTGCTGGTAAGTTTGACACACTGAGCCTCTCACCTCTGTTTTGTTGCTTACCCAACCCCCTGCTTCTTGGAATCTTAGAACTTTCAGGTTGCCAGGACTTTGAGAAGACCAATCAGTCAATCAGTCATATTTATGAGCACTTACTGTATGCAGAGTACTGTACTGAGCGCTTGGGAGAGTACAATAGAAACATCACCTGGGAGGTGACAATAATTGTGCTGTTTACCCATGTTTATTTGGGTAAACATCACCTAGCTGCCTCTGCCCACCTAGGAGTCTCTGGTGCTCAGATTTTCCAGGCGATCCTGTTTCCTTAACTCAGTCCTTGGAAGATACCTAACCAATGGGCAGCCTTCGGTTGAGCGATTCCCCATCAGCTTTAAAACCCACTTCTCAGGGAACTACTTTCACCACGTGGTGCTCGGGATCTACTGTAACGGTCGCTACGGCTCTCTGGGCATGAGCAGAAGGTCCGACCTGATGGACAAGCCCCTGACCTTTCGGACTTTGAGCGACCTCGTGTTCGACTTCGAAGACTCCTACAAGAAATACCTGCACACGGTCAAAAAGGTCAAAATCGGGCTGTATGTCCCCCATGAGCCGCACAGCTTTCAGCCCATTGAGTGGAAGCAGCTGGTCCTCAACGTGGCCAAGATGATGAGGGCCGACATCCGGAAGGAGCTAGAGAAATACGCTCGGGATCTGAGGATGAAGGTAGGTGTGTGGAGTGGGGTGGCTGGATTAGCTGAGAAGTGTGACTTCCTGATTTGATGTTCCTTGAGCCCCACAACGTAGTAGGCACTGTACAGGCTCTTCTCGGGATTCAGGCACCCGCCTGCCAGGACTTCAAGCGCTTAGTACAGTGCTCTGCACATAGTAAGTGCTCAATAAATACGATTGATGATGACTTTCCATTCTAAGGTGGCACAGGGCACTGTGTCCAACCTGATTTGCTTGTATCCACCCCAGCGCTTAGTACAGTGCCTGGCACATAGTGAGCACTTAACCAATACCGCAATTTTTATGGGGCAACTTACTCATCAAGGCCATGCTGCTGTTGTGGCACCTGCCACAAATGGTCTCCTGTTGGGGGCACTGCCCTGACACCCCCTAATCCTTCTGCTAGGGGGGATAGACATGTAAGAAGGGGGAGGTTTGGTGCCTCCTTTAGAAAGTCCCTGCCCCTGCCCCTCGGAGGGGAAGAGGGTCCAGGAGATGGGGAAGGGTTGTTAGGTGGAATGGAGCTGGAAGGTCAGTCCCATCTGCAACCTCCACCCTGATACTGCTGCTCCTCCTGCCCAGCTGCCAAGCATCAACAGCTCAGGGCAGCCCAGGACCGGCCAGCTGAGCCAGAGGTGCCATGGTCTAGTGAGGACCCTGCTGCACTTTTGCCCTTTTCTGGCTCCAGAGGACAAGCCAGTCCAGCATAGGCTGCTCGTCCTGTCTAAAAGGCAGCAGGGCTAGTTCTGCTCCTGTAATGTCAAGCCCATAGGGGCACTGGACCCCTTCATCCCATGGAGTTGGTGCCTATGTGTTTGGATCCCACCTGGATATGGAATGGTTTGTATTTTAATTTTTCAAGTTAGCCTTCGGTATTATTTCCCTTGTTTCCTGATTTGGAAACTTGTTACAGGTGTCCGAGGGAAGGGCAGTAGTTCGAGGCTCAGGGGAGAAGGGAGAACTCATGATGCTCGTTTGGCCTGGGGAAGCCTTCCTAGAAGGGCAAGCCATTGGAGGGGGTGGCTTGGGATGAGAGGAGGTCGTCGGATGAAGGGAGGGAGGAGGGAGGGCGGAGATCCCCTAGTCTTCAGATAGCCTGGGGGTCCTGGGCTGGAAAGGACCATGGCTTCTTTGAATACCCAGTCCAAATGGGGTGCCCACAACTGAACAGCCTTCCTAGCTGTCTTCGAGCCTAGGATCTCCTGGGGGCAGTTTGAATCGTGGTTCTGCCCAGAAACTTCCTGGAGGAAAAGGGTGAGCCTGTCGCTGTCTTCAGGCTGCAGCCTACTCCCACCCCACAGAGGTCAGCTCAGGTCTCGGCTTCCAGCAGACGCTGGACTCAAGGCAGAAGAGCTGGTTTTGGGTCTGATGCGCTGACGTGGCAGAGCCTTCAGTGCGCAGTTGATGCTTCTGCGGCTGCCGCCGCCACTGCTACGGCTCCCACCTCCATCCTTCTAACCTTTGCCTCTGCATCCTGCCTGGTTGGGAAGATCAGGTCGCCTTGTGATCACTGGGCCCCAGGCACGAGGCTCTCCTGAGGGCTGCCTGGAGCCAGTGGAGAGGGCTTGGTTTCCTCAGGGCGCTCCCCAGGCTTTCTCATTCACTTATTTGCTTTCACGTTTGTCTCCCCTACTAGAATGGGAGCACCTTATGGGCAGGGAACATGCTACCTCTTTGTTTTGCATGTTCCAAGCCCCTAGTACAGTGGATTGCACCCAGTGCATGCTTAATAAATAATATTACTACTATTGTAGGTGGAGATTAGAGAGAGAGAAGGGAGGCCTCTGAGAGGGTTAACCTGGGAAACATAAGTGATAATAATTATGCTGCTTGTTTAACGCTTACTAGATACAAGATACTAGCCAAGCACTGGACTAGATACAAGATAATCAGATCAGACTAAGAGGGAGGGAGACGGATATTGTATCTCCATTTCATGGATGAAAAATCTTAGGCCTAGGGAATTTTTAAGTGATTTACCACTGCTGGCAAAAGCCAGGATTAGAATTTAGGTCTTCTGACTTCCAGTCCCCTGCTCTTTCCACTAGGCCATGCTGCTCCATGGGGAAAGGCCTGATAGCAATCTGGCTGGTGTAGGGGGGACGAGAGACATTTTTAATGAGGCCTTCTAAACCCCACCACGGAATTCCCTCCAAGATCTCCCTCCAGAGAAAGGGAGCAGCTCAGATCGGCCCCAGATGACAGGAGTCCTGTTCCTCCAGGCTTCATGTTGCCTCTGTCAGAGACAGAATATTGGCTGGAATAATTGGGTGGAGTTTTGAGACCTGGGTGATCACTTTCAATCAATCAGTGGATCATAGTCAGTGATCACCTACTATGTGCAGAGCACTGTACTTGGGAAAATACAACAGAGTGAGTAGACATGATCCCTGTCCTCAAGGAGTTTAGCGTCTTGCTTAGGTGACACATTAAAATCAGTTTTCATTTGGCCTCTCCCTCTCTGAAAATTAGAGGAGAATTGTGTGGACTCAGAGGCAGGGCCCGCTCTGGTGGAGGCATAAAATTTCCAGGAGATTTTGATTCCTGTAATCTTGATATTCTCTTCTCAGCTTCTGAAACCTTGTAGTGCTCACTCGCCCATCAGAGAGAGAAGTCGTGGCAAGTCGCTTTCCCCCCGGAGGAGGCCAGTGAGTCCCCCAAGGCGGACCGGCCGGCGAGACAAATCGTAAGTTACAGTCAACCTGCTGTCCTCTCTTGATCCTTCACCCTCTCTTCCCCACACTACCTTCAGTGGAATGATGCTTCCGTCCAACCCAAATGGGGCAGGACAAAGGGTAGCCACTGTGAAGGGAGTTGGCCATGTTGGAAATGGTGATGGTGGAGGGGGCTGTGGGGAAGATGGCCATTGTGGAGGTGGCCACGGATGTGGCCATGGCACCTCAGCGCCATGTGGTGCAGCAGTAGTAGTAAGTCTCTATGAGACTTCATCTTCCTGGAACTCCAGTATCTCTTCTTTCTTCTCTCTTTTTCTGCCTTCCTCTTTGTGTGTCTGTCACATTTATTTTGTGGTTGTGGTAGTGGAGTTTTTAAACCACCATGCTCGGTCTTCTCAGCGAGAGAAGGAGCTAAAATGTCACTCCTCAGTGTCCAAGGTTTCTGAGGACACTCCTCAGTGTCCAGGGGAGATCATGAAGATGTTGAAGCCCTAATTTGCACCTAATAAGAAGGGGTTATGGGATCTAGTCAGGATTATGTGGCAGGATTATAGGATTTTACTAGGGATAGAGGAGACGCCTGTAGGGTCTGACCCCCACAATCAGTTGTGTGGTTTATAGGAAGTCATGGGTTCTAATTCTGGCTCTGCCACTTGTCTGCTGTGTGACCTTGGGCAAGTCACTTCACTTCTCTGTGCCTCAATTCCCTCATCTGTAAAATGGGGATTAAGACTGTGAGCTGCACATGGCCAGGGAATGTGCCTGTTTATTGTTGTATTGTACTCTCCCAAGTGCTTAGTAATCAATCAATCAATCAATCAATTGTATTTATTGAGCACTTACTGTGTGCAGAGCACTGTACTAAGCGCTTGGGAAGTACAAGTTGGCAACATATAGAGACGGTCCCTACCCAACAGTGGGCTCACAGTCTAGAAGGGGGAGACAGAGAACAAAACCAAACATATTAACAAAATAAAATCAATAGAATAGATATGTACAAGTAAAATAAATAGAGTAATAAATATGTACAAACATATACAGGTGCTGTGGGAAAGGGAAGGAGGTAAGGCCGGGGGGGGATGGAGAGGGGGAGGAGTTTCTGCCTCGGTGTAGGTGAAGGTATTGGCTCTGACTGTGAATATCTGAGGGAAGTTAAGGGAGAGCTCTCTTAGGTATTTTCATGTCATGTGTCCACCACCGATTCTGCAAAGTTTTCCCTCCCCTCGCCAGATGTGGGTTTTTTTTAAAGAAATAACATTTTTTAAGTCCTTACTATGTACCAGGCACTGTACTTAGCACTGGGGTAGATATAAGATAATGAGGTTGGTCACAGTCCATGTTCCACTTGGGCCTCCCAGCCTTCATCTCCATTTTACAGATGAGGTAACTGAGGCACAGAGAAGTTAAGTGACTTGCCCAAGGTCACACAGCAAACAAGCGGTGGAGTGGGGATTAGAACCCAGGTCCCTCTGACTCCCATGCCTGTACTCTATCCACTGGGCCATGCAGCTTCTCAGAGTTGACTCTGAGACAAGCAGGAGAAGTCACCCCATTCTTCTGATGAAATCGGGGTTGAGTTTGGGGTACAAGTTAGAGGCAAAGGCAGAATACAATTCCAAGTTCCATTAGGGGACCTGTGTGGAGGCTGAGGGGGTCCCAGGGGAGAGGATAGCTTTCCCCAGGTTGGCACAGGGAGGTGGGGAGAGGAGCAGCTTTTCCCGAGGTATCCTCATCATCAATCGTATTTATTGAGCGCTTACTATGTGCAGAGCACTTGGGAAGTACAAATTGGCAACATAAGGTATCTGGCGGGCAGGGGGGTGGGGGCTTGCTCCTTTTGCCACTGCTCCCGCCTTCCTAGGAGCCCCATTCTTCCCTGCCTCCCCTCCTGACGCCCCTCTTGACTCACTTGTCTTGCGTTGGTCCTCAGGCTCCATGTAAAAATGCTCAGGATTAGTTCAAACCGTGGCTTGGTTTGGTTTTAAGATGGTTTGGCCTTTAAGCTGGGCTCAGTTGTAGGTGGTCAGAGGGTGGGCAGGCAGCCAGCCAAGGGGGCAGCCATAGTAGAGGCCCAGTAGCCGTCTAAGGGACACTTACTGTTGAGGTCACCTTTTTGAGGCCCAGGCCCTTACTGCTCCTCCCCAGGGGGGCTTTGAAGCCCCAGGCTTGCTGGGCCTCGGAGGGCTGGGTGAGCCTCCGACCGTGCCAGGACCAACAGAGAAAATGCAGCCCCTCCTCTGCTCTCTTCCTGGGTTTCCTTGATAGAGCAGGGTTTTCTCCAGGGACTAAAGGTCCTGCAGCTTTAGGGAACAGCTTTCTGCAGTTCAGAAAGCAACAGATATGGTTTTGAGTGTACTTTATGCCCGGGGTGGGGGGTGGGGGGGCGGAGAGAGAGAGAGAGAGAGAGAGAAAATATATGTGTGTGTCTATGTGGGGCTGCAGGGGAGCCATGGTGGGATGTTTATAGTGTTATTCAGCATCCCGAAGGGACATCTGCTCATTTCTAAATTGGTTTGGGACCACATCACACCTCGGGAATGAGCAGCAGCTGGAGGATTTTCCCTCCATGACCACGTCACTGAGTGGCTGAGGCTTACCCAGTGGCATTCCAGCCCCCTGGCCGGACTGGACGACCAGAGTGGTTCTGTGATTGACCCCTCTCTCCCTCCTCCCTCTCCCTCCACCCAGGCTATTTTCAGCCGTAGGCTCTTGTCTCTCCTTCCGCAGTTGTCCAAGTGGAACAAATGTCCCTTCTGGAAGGGGGTGGTCTCCAGGAGGTTCACTTACAGGGTTGGTGGGGTGTGTGTGACGGCAGGGGGGGCGGGTAGGGTATCAGCTGAACCGGGGCAGATCATCAACTGCTGGGCTTCAGCTGTGGAAAAATGGAGCTGAGGCCCCCGGTCTAAATATGCTCCTTCTCCACCCCCTCGAGTTCCCTATTTCCATTTTTGCCCCTCCTGCTCACTGCCCCCAGTGAGGTTTTCTAGCAGAGAACCAAGGTAACAGTTGTCTGCCATCCTCTCAGCCTTAGGTCCACTTTGGTGACAAGCAGCTTGCGGGCCACCTCTGCTGGGGAAGGATAATTTTGCCCTTCTGTCTTCAGTGTGTCACTTTTAGACTGGGTCCCATCTGTGCATCCAAAGAAGGGACCCAGAGTGGAGCTCACCTTAGAGAAGCAGTGAGCCTAGTGGAAAGACCACAGACCTGGGAATCAGGCGACTTGGGTTCTAATCCCTGCTCTACAACTTGCCTGCTACGTGACGTTGGGCAAAACACTTCTCTAGGCTCAGTTTCTTCATCTGTAAAATGGGGACTCAATACCTGTTCTTTCCCATATGGGACAGGGACTCTGTCTGATTTGATTGTATTGTATTTGCCCCAGTGCTTAGTATAATTGCTTGGCCCATAGGGAATACTTCAGAAATACCACAGTGATTATTCCTGCAGAGGTGGAAGTCTCTGGCACTGTCAGGAGCGGTGGGGTGGTCAGGGCTACCTGCCCACAGACCACACTGTGATAAACACTGGAGCAGAGGGAAGCGCACAGAGCTGAGGGTCAGGACATGACCTCCCCTCTGGCCTGCTGGGTGCTTTTGGATAAATCTCTGAACCTGCGGGCTACTGTTTCTGCCCTGGGGATATGGGAACAGGGCCTCTGGGACCTGCAGGAACACATGGTTTCCGTGGACTTGGGATTCTCTGCACTAAACCAAGGTGGAACCCTTGCTGTCCCACCAGCAGGGAAGCCCAGCCTCACCCTTTCCTGAGCAGATCTGGAATGGGCATACAAACCAGTCCTCAGTGCCCAGTCTGTGGCCTCACCTGGCCAGGTGCCGGCCTCGCCAGGACTCTGACGTATACAAACATATATGTATATATGTTTGTACATATTTATTACCCTATTTATTTTACTTGTACATATCTATTCTATTTATTTTATTTTGTTAGTATGTTTGGTTTTGTTCTCTGTCTTCCCCTTTTAGACTGTGAGCCCACTGTTGGGTAGGGACTGTCTCTATATGTTGCCAATTTGTACTTCCCAAGTGCTTAGTACAGTGCTCTGCACATAGTAAGCGCTCAATAAATACGATTGATGATGATTGATGAAGGGAGGGTGTTTGAAAACTGTAAAGCCTCCTGAGGGCTGCCCTATTTTACCGGAGGAGGATTGGCTCACGGTGTGGGTCCTGGCTTCTCGCGGACGGAGGCGGCTTCAGCCGTTGAAATGATTGTCACCACTGCCTGGGACTTCCCCAGTCCTGGGTCTCAGCTTGGATCCTAAACATGGAAGGGCAGGGTTTGGGGCGGGCTGGGTGTCAGCTGATGGCAGGGGCTGTGCAGTGGGGGGAAGCAGGCCACTGCCCGCAGCTGTGGGAGGGAGAGGTGTGTGTTGGTCTTGGAGATGTGGCTCCTTGAATGAGAGCTTTCACCCCAGGGGCTGGCTTTCCCTTCCCTCTGTCCGCCCCTTTACCTCATCCTGTCCCCAGCCCATCAGAGCTGAGTCTGGATTTCACTCTGACCTAGTTCCTGCGCTAGTGAATGAGTGAGGAGGGGCTTTGGATCCAGCAAGCTCTTCTAAATATGGAGGAGGTAGACCGTGTCACGGCCTTAATCTGGCTGCCTCTCCCTTACAGTTAAGGCCAAGAGGTTAGCGATGAGAATAGCAAGTTACAGTACTCTGGAGGCTTCCCTTCCCTAAGCTCTGCGTTACAAATGGAGGGGCCAGGTGGCCTGCCCTCCCAAGAGGTCCGTTCCCCTGGAGAGACCCGAGTGACGTGCTGACTAGGGAAGTGGTTATTCAGCGCAGACTCCCCTTTCCATTCAAAGGCCCAGGCAGCTTCTGGACGGTGACCAGCGAGCATCGCGGTTTGGCCAGTCACTCCTGGTATTTGGCTGGCTGTCCCAGGCTCCTGGGGGAAGCCATATTATATCCTGGCTTTGTGGGTTGGATTTCCTGTGATCCTTGACCTAGCTGCCTGCTCTTCCTATGGAACTGTGGCCATAGGGGCCACACTCCAGCGGTGTGAGAGTCAGGAAAACTGTATTCTAGTATTAGCTCTGCCACTGACCTGCTGTGTGACTCGGGGTAAGTCACTTACCTTCCCTGGGCCTACGTTTTGACAGTAATGGTGATTCTCCCCCTCGTCCCCCTCTCCATCCTTCCGTCTTACCTCCTTCCCTTCCCCACAGCACCTGTATATATGTATATATGGTTGTACATATTTATTACTCTATTTATTTATTTATTTATTTATTTTACTTGTACATTTCTATCCTATTTATTTTATTTTGTTGGTATGTTTGGTTCTGTTCTCTGTCTCCCCCTTTTAGACTGTGAGCCCACTGTTGGGTAGGGACTGTCTCTATGTGTTGCCAATTTGTACTTCCCAAGCGCTTAGTACAGTGCTCTGCACATAGTAAGCGCTCAATAAATACGATTGATTGATTGATTGATTCAAAGCCCCCACCTGCCTCTGCTAAAGCCCCGGACACAGGGCCTCACCTGAAGCCTGCCCAGAGGGAAATGGAAGCCCAAAAAAGAGTTGAAGACCTATCTTCTATATGGTGGTGGGGGGAGGAGGGGAAACACTCATTGCCTGCGAGGGAGTCAGAGGAACAACAGTCGAACAGTCAGTCAATCAAAAGCGTAAGGAAATGAGAACCTGGGTCTTTCCTCTGCCTCTTCTAAGCAGAAGGCAGGGGAATAAACCAAGAGAAAAACACTTCTAATTCACTGTCTCTTGTGAAGTGGGTGTTGGAGAAGAGAAATGGAAGGAAGCCAAGGAGGACCAGGCACTGTCTAGCTTGGCCCTCAGTTGTCTCTGCCCTAGCACAGGCATTCCCTCAGGCATTAGTGTGGCATAAAAATAATCCTTTTTGGAATTGAGGGATTCTGGTTCCAGTGAGAACTAAGGGAATGTGGGCAGGATGGGGGCAACACCCTCCAGATCCTTGGTCTTTGACAGGAGTTCTGGCCTCCATCCACCCAACTGTCCGGGCCAAAGCCAGGCTGATTGACACAGACCTTCCAGAATAAGGCCGGAAACAAATTAGGCAGGTCTAAAAGAAAATACAGTGGGCCTGGTGGACATAAAGTAGAACTGAAAGATACCAGTGCCTGGGACTTTTTTCCATGACCTTATATAAAGAGCATGACTTGATTTTAATCTTCCAAAATGGAGATAGAGGTGGTTCTCACAGTGGGGTTGGGCGATGCATTCAGAGCCCACACATCCCTCTTGTGCTGGAGCCACTCTTTCCCCCCGAAACCCGCTGGTGGTGGTAACAGATTCCTCTTGACTTTGCTGTCAATCTTTCGGGCTTTCTAGCACCTGAGCTAGTACCTGCCACTAGCCAGGCCACGGTGGCCTAAAAATACATTCTGAGCTGGATCTTTCAGCCCAAAACGCCTTCTATGCACAAAACTAACGGGACGTAATTGAAGCCGGCTAGAATCTTCTGGAACTCTTTTATAGTTGTGTGTCTGGAGAACTCAGGTGGCAGAACTCAGGCTCGGACAGGGGCCTGGTGGTCTGGGAAGAGGGCCCTGGCAGGCACTGCTCAGACCGCCGTCTACACCGGACTTTCCGTGGGACTTTTAAGCCTCGTTGCAAATCCGGCATTTTCTGATCCTAAATTCCGTCTGTTCCCTCTGGCTCACAGGCCCGCGTTGTCAGACAAGAAGGGGCCGGATCTCAGCACTCTGAATGAAGTGGGCTACCAAATCCGCATTTAGCTCAGCTGTCCGGACCAGCAAGAGGGCTCCTGCGGTGCGTCTCTCTGCACTTTACCCAGCCAGCGGCATCTCCGGCAGGCACTTCGACTGGTTATTGTGAGCCTGTGGATTTATTTAAAGATCCACCTAGAAATAGAAACTGAGTTGGTGGGTGGGTACGTTCCCTTTTGTTCTCTGAGCAGGGAGACCGTAAAATGTCAAGACAGGGAAATCGATCCCTCTCAAGGCTAGGCCAGGCCCCCCAGGATGAGGGGAAGGGTTGGACCACTGGGGGATTGGGGAGAGGAGGTTTTTCATGATCTACGTTTGTTTACCTCTTTCCTCTTGTTGGCTTGGGCCCTTGTGCAACATGGGCAGACTTTGGAAATGGGTGTAAACATTCTTCTTCCCTTCCCTTTTGTTAGAAGAGTGCTGGAACACAGTAAGTTTGACTCCAGTTCAGTGTTAATGTCCCATTCAGCAATAAAAGTAGCCGAGGCAGGGGTTTTTTTTTACAGTCAATATTACCTCAGAATTCTCTTAAACAGATATGCATACTCGGCTGTATTTTGTGTTTTTTGTAACCGACTTGTACTGCTTTCCCAGAGTTTGGGTAGGGATCTTTTCCCTCTAGCTTCTCTGTCTCTGGACCATTTTAAGATTATTATTATAATTTTTTTGAATATGTGAGTGTTTTCTTAAAAGCACTGATGCCCTCCTGGGACATCATTTTCAGGGTGGGCTTTTTTTCCTTACTTAAAGATGCTGACTGATATGGGGTAAGACATTTTTAACACTTTTAACACTTCTAGCAAGTTTTTCTACTTTACGCCGCAAATTTTTGAACTGCAGGCTTCCTTTGAAAGCACAAGAGTCCAAGAGGGCTGTAAAGTTGCGTCAGCATTGTTGGGATTGCAGCTACAACCACTTGTGATGTCTGGAACCACAAAGAAAAGCCACAGTCAACTGAGTTGGCTTGGAGAACTCTATCTCCATATGTGATCTATTTTGGCACCTGGAACCAGGCATCCCAGAGATGGGGATGTATCTGTCATCTCCAGGTGATAGATACACTGCTGCTGCTGGTGGGGATGATATTTTTTGATGTCTTATATTAAGACCAGACATGAAATACATAATGTGAACTTTCTGCTCTCCTACTTCCAGAAGCCACTCCATGGGTTCTTAGGGACTTGACAGAATGCATTTTGGAATCAGGATCCAGTGACCCTATGGAGTTCAGTAAGAAAAATCATCAGGTCTTTTGTATGCTAACTCCCGCCACCCCCTCCACACACCAGCTTTCCCGGCCTTTTTATCTCTGGATCTCAGAGAACATATCAACTTGAGCTTTTGGGCCTTAACTTGGGGAGTTATAGTGGGTATGGCTAATGAAGTCTTGGGCTGAGGGCATGTAGATAAAGTGCTAATCTTTAATATCTGTGTTGGGGTACTTGTCCGTTTGCTCCCTCAATGGAGGTATTAACTGAGCACAGAAGCTGTGCTATCAAGGAGGTGGTTTACTCAAGACGTTGAACCATTGCAGGCTGAGAGCCTGCTCTCCCATTTCCTCTTTGTTCACACAGATAGAGGGGTCTGCATCTGATAGAACGGACACCTGCCAGAGAGACTCTCCTTGTAGAAAAGCTCTGGTATGGCTTTATCAGCCAGAATTTGAAGGGGGAGATGGAGGAGATAGCTGAGTCTTTAGAATGAATGAAATTTACTGTATGGTTATAAAAGATGGGTGGGGGAAAACATTCTTAGTTCCTGTCAGACAATTTTACAGTAATTTTTAATCTCCATCCGTTCAAAGGCAAGCAAGCAGATAATCTATTGACCGATAGAATCAATAGCCAGGAAGGGAGATGAGAGGAGTGAACAATGGATCTAGTAAATAACATTTTTGAAATTGACAGTGTTGAATTACTGAATGAAATTAAACCTTTCTTCCTCATTCTCCCCCGGCCCCAATTTTGAGAATCCCTTCCAAAAGCAAGTGAAAAACTGACATAGAATGTGTTCAGAAGCAATTTTCCTAGGTCAGGATTTTTTGATTTCCTATTACCTTTTGTTCCTTCCTGCGGAAGAAGACTGACAATGGGCTAAAACCTATTCTGAGGATTTCCTTTTCAACATTGAGAGAAGCCTGGTGAAAAGCCTGTCTCAATAGCATATCACCATAGTCCTGTTCCTAGCCATATGTTAGAGCTTCTTTTATTCACCCATTTATATTTTAAAGTATTATATTGGCCAGGATACTTGAAAAATTATGCTTTGCTCTATTATAACCAATCAACTTCTGCTTACAGTATAAAAATGCTTTATAACCCTGTGAAACACAATCACCTTGGAGAAAACTTTTCAACTTTAAACCAATGTCATGGAAATTCATGCAAAGTTTTAATGGGTCAGAAACTAATTTTCACTATACTCCTGTGCTGTTTTGAGTACAGTTGATTTTGGGAAAATATTTAATTCTTACAGATCATGAATATTTTACTTTTTTAAATCAGTTATTTAATAAGGACTTTGATAGGTATTATCGGTAACTTGAGCCTTTTTTTAATTTTATCCAGATTTTAACCTGAAACCTTTTTAAACTGAGTAGCTCTGTGAAACTTTGTATAATTTTTTTGAAGTACAATCAAGCTTGTGTATTCTTTGGACTTTGTTCTTGAAATGCATTTTTGGAAAATCCTTAAGAAAAACTGTGATTGTTTCAGTGACTATTTTTCTAGGTAAACGCAAACTTTACATTGGTATTTCAGGGAATACCAACAGACGCATGTTTCGGGTTTTGCTTTTTCTCATCACTTGTATGTTTATACCCAGCATGGAACTTTAATAAAAAATGGCTTGGAGGTTTGGGCTTCTTTCCCCTACTCAAAACTGAGCTTAGTGGTTTCCTGCCCCCAGAGTTCTTACCAGACTACACTGATTTAGTTTGGAAATTAATGAATTCTACATATTCCATCCCTTGGGTTTGAATTTATGAACCAATTTTAAATTGCATCAGTCTGACAGTAAATGGTGAAAGAAGCCTGTGGGCAGGTTCTAAAGTTTTCAAATTTCCAGCTTCCTGATTCCGAAAGTCACACATCAAAAACAGGCAAAGTATCACTTCAAGACTTTCCTCCATTTCAGACCTCCACCATTTCTCTTTACAGTGCATAACTTGAAATAATCAGTGAGATTTTGGTTTCATCATAGTGGGAATTTATTGCTGTTACCTGGTGGAGACAAAGTTCTATCACTAGGCCACAGTCACAATCTCCATTAGTCAACGAATAAAGACAGAGTGAATGAAGAATGGATTTCTTTAGATGGGCTGTAAAGTCAATGAGAATGCTACCACACCAACATTTAGTTTCTTCTACAAAGTGAGGAAACTAAAGCGAATAGGAGTCTCTGACTTTAGTTGCCAAAGTGAAATGTTAGTTGAAAATTATGTAAAACTAATTTTTCTCTATATTGCTTAGAGTATCAAAAACCCCCAATATCCTGAAGTTTGGATTTCATGTAGGTTTGCCTGACAGTGGAACAATGACATTGCCTATGTGTTCACTCATGACCACAGGTCACTATTTCCATTTTTTCTCAGTATCAAAAAGGGATGTTTTGGTATAGGTCACTCCGGATTTAACAACTGTATTTGGTCATTTGCACAATCCACATGCCAAGTAGTACTTGGCCACTGACAACATAGAGATGAGGGAAAATTCTAGGCCCTATTAACAAACTATTTTAAGTCAGTGATGGTGAATCAAGGAAAAACAAGTAGCTGTCTTGTAACATTTCACTGAATAAATCCCTGCTGTTGTTGCTTCCCTATTACTTAGATGTTAATTCTGGGGCTGGGACTGATATGCTTTTAAAAAGCCATACAACTAAATGCTTTTATCAAAATACGGTAAATGTGGGGTGTGAAATTTAATTCTGCTGCCTTCATTTTTAGGGTCAAGTGCCTAGAACAGTGCTTTGCACATAATAAGCGCTGAACAAATACCAAAATTATTATTATTATTATTATTATATTAAGAGCCTCATTATTAAGACTTTTAGTGTAAATATATTCATTACAAATGTACTTTGGTCCCCAAACCAGAGGAATGACAAACTGCACTGGATAAAAATGTCTGAAAAGCAGAAAAGGCAATGCTAACGGTCTTGTTTTCTAAGGATGAAAAGGGGATTCACTGCTGGTATCATTTCCCACAAAACAGCAGGGACGCACTAAAAAGGATTGATGATTCTTTTCACCCCACATGCAGTCCTGGGGGTAACTTCCAATTGGCTGGGGTGTCTGCTGCCCAGAGCTGTTGACTATTTGCTCTCATCTGCTGCAGATTAGTAATTCAGGTAACTATCCTGTGGGAAGGGAATAGGGAAATTCCTTGCCCTTTGTAAACTGTGATTAGCTGAACAGCTGGTTCCCCTCCCCAAAGACAACCCTGTCCTCCACCCCCTTTCCCCCGCAACGCCCCTTCTCTGAGAACACATAATTCTGGCATCTTCTCCTAGGTTAATTATCTTTCTTGATCACTCTCTGCCTGGGCAGCCAGAGAAAATTTCTCCTTCAATTGGGTGCTGCTGGGAGACGGCTGCTCATGGGATGGAGACCGCTAAAATGCAGCCTGTCCATCATCATCATCATCATCATCAATTGTATTTATTGAGCGCTTACTGTGTGCAGTGCTTGGTAAGTACAGGTTGGCAACATATAGAGACAGTCCCTACCCAACAGTGGGCTCACAGTCTAAAAAGATCCATCAGATCTCAGGCCCTCAGGGTTCCCTAGGGGCTTGGAGATGGGATTTACAGAGGCCCCAGTTCTCCCAAGAACACAGGAATTGGATTCTTGTGAAACTGCCTTACGGAGAATGCATGCTTCAGTACTCACCCACTTAAATGCCTCACAAATTACTTCTTCTGAACCTGCATCACCCTGACTCTAAAAAGGCTTGTGTTTCCCTAGCCAGAATGCATAGCAAAAACATGCCTTAAAACAAAACTCAGTATGTGGCTCTAAAGACATTACCTGAAATGATCACTAACAGTTAATGTTAAATATACCACTTCACAGATTTGAAGTCCAAGAGTACTTTCTGATTTGAAAATTCATCTCAAAAATATTCCATATTCTTTTAGACCCAGTCAGGGTTAAAGTTGAATTCAGACTCCTTTGTGGTCCAAACGGCACTGAATGCATAACAGTACTAATGACCTAATCTAGACCATAGCCCCTCAAAGTGTCCTGGTAATAGAAAAACCTGAAAATGAGGCAGTGGAACCGAGGACACCTTAGGAAGCAAGACTGAAGTTTTAAGAACAAATAAGCCCCTCCTCACCTGCTAGCTTGCAGATCCTCTTAGCTATTTCCTATTTCTGAGGTTAAGGAACAAAAGGGGTCAATTCTGTGGCAGCCACTCAACCAAGCTGAAATATGGCCACTGTTAATGAAACTGAGTTTCTACTGAGCACATTTAAAGAAAGTCAAACAACCCTCTTTTTAGAGGGTTTGGATTCTTTCCTAAAATTGAATGGAAAAAGGCCAGGGAAACAGCAGCCTAGTGAGAGGTCTTATCCTCTATTTGATGACCATTTTGTTTCAGAACTTAATCTCCAAGATCAGACATTTGTGAAACAGCTTGAAAAAATTAGTCCTGGATGCTGGTCCTGGTGCGTATACATTTCCCAAGCCTCTTTCTCCCTAGCAACATGCAGGCACATTAAAGGTAAGACCTTTATTTTTATTTTGTACATCATTTTAGCTCTTCTAAAAAAAGCTCCTTCACAACAGTGCCCCTTGAATCCTTGGGATTGTAACCACTATTGATGCTGGAGCAGCTAATTAGCTCTCCACAAACCTGATATTGCTCCCCCCAACCTCATTGCGCTGTATCTATCCCAGGGCTTAGAACAGTGCCTGGCACATAGTAAGCATGTAACAGATACCGAAAAAGAAAGATAAGAAAGAAACTAAGTTTAGGGCATCTGAAAAGTTGTGGTTTGAAAGAATACTGCTTGCCCAAGCCAAAAGGTGGCTATTAGGAGCCCATATAAAGCTTGCTACAAACATATAAAGTCCTTTACTGGGATAACAGAGAAAAGTGCATTCAATTTTTCAGAGGTTTATAATAAAAAGCATTTACATCTTTGTGAAAAATAATGCCCATCTCCCACTATAGTCCAGCTGACTTTTTTTTTTATCAAAAAGAGAAATAAATGTAAACTTATTCCTGTTCTTCATGCTGAACCACAAAGTACTATAATCATTTTAAAAGACTTTTTTTTAAAAACTACACAAGAATTCAGCATGCACGTTGCTTTGAACATCTTTGTCTTCATGGGATGGAAAAAGCAATGTAGGTAACTTGACACTTGTAAAAGAAATAATGTCAGAGCTCAAGTCTGAACTTGGCCAGTAAAGGGAGATGATCTGAAGAGTTGTTTTCATTGGGAAGTCCATTAACAGTCCACAAGTCTTGCTCTGTTAGAAGTGAGAGTCTACCTAGAAGTTTTAGGCCACCAACGAAAGCAACTTCCGCACCTTCACAAAAGAGAAGCAATTTGAGATGATTATCACAAAAACTGTAAAATGTGTCAAATTATCACTTTCCCCCCAGATAATTGCCATTACAATTCATGATCAATTAGAATTTAGCATACTATTTTATGTCCAGCATGGCACTAAAAAACCACAAAAATGTTATACGCTAAATTGTTTATAGAAAACATAAATCAGAGATTACATTCTCCGTATAAAAAGACACTTTTTAGAGTTTTCCTGTGTTATACTTTCACCCTTTTAGAGGAAATGTTAAATGAAACCAACAGAACTACGATGGAGAACGCTAAAATGTCCACAGGCTTTCCCACACTGACCATTCTGCAGAAGCCAGGAGCATGTGTTAGTGGCTTTGGGGACCAAATGCTTGAAGTGTACCTGATTCCCTACAAATCAAGTCATAGAATCTGGAGATAAAAAGTACACTGATTCTCTCAGGCACCATAGTAAACGTAAAGGGACACTGCCATCTTCCTCAGAATGCTCTGGTGACCACAACAGCACTTCTCCCTGCTGCAAAGTTTATTTTGGCATAAACTTTCCACTTTGAACTGAGAAATTAAAACCCATTTCATTTTAGCATTAGATAATAACAGCACATCAATTCAGCCTTAATAATGGCAAGTATGTTAATTCATGATGTTCAGGAAAAAGACAACACTTTGAAAATTCAGTAGTATACTTGCAGATGTACCCAAAAACTTAATTTCATCATTAGTACATGCTTATATTTCCTCACCACTCTTCTGACATTTCAGGGCCACAATGCCGTCGCCTTTACGTACATAGCTTTTATACTCGACAATTCCTCCCATCTGTAATTTTAGTATCTGTCTCCCTGGCTAGATTGTAAGCTCCTGGAGGACAGGCATCATATAGCTACCAATTCTACTGTATCCTCTTAAACAGTGTTCTGCACACAGAAGGTGTGCAAGTATGATCAGTTAGCTAACCATATTTGCTGTATTTTTTCAACCGCTGTTTTTAAATATACGTATACCATTTTGGTCAGTTTTTTGGATCTGGAAAATGCATGAATGCAATTTATTTATTTCCATTAGGAGACTATACTTCATGTAATGATCTTCCATTTAACACTCGTTCATGGAACCACTTCAGGGTACTAATGGAGCTATAGCTATATTTTCTTTCATGACCAACAAAACCGCGATCTACTAGTACCACCTAGTGAAATTTGGGCCAAAACGCAATCAACCCGAATTATAAATCACAATCTTTTAAAGAGCTGTGGTACCGAGTGGGTACCCACCTTTGAAAGACTTCTTACAGGGTGACGCTTCAGGGGTTCAAAAGCAATTCGATAATTTACGGAGTGCATTTACCCCTCTTCAGAGATTACATCTCAGTTGGTTTGCTTAACATACAGGTTCCCATCTTACCTCCTTCCCTTTCCCACAGCACCTGTATATATGTTTGTGCATATCTGTTACTCTATTTATTTATTTTACTTGTACATATCTATTCATTTTATTTTGTTAGTATGTTTGGCTTTGTTCTCTGTCTCCCCCTTTTAGACTGTGAGCCCACTGTTGGGTAGGGACTGTCTCTATATGTTGCCAACTTGTACTTCCCAAGCGCTTAGTACAGTGCTCTGCACACAGTAAGCGCTCAATAAATATGATTGATTCCCTAAATTTGGATTGAGGAAAAGTATGCTTTGCTCCTTAGATGGTAAATCCACTTCACAGGTGGTGACTGCTTTTGTTATGAGAAGCAGTGCATGTTTCTGTGTTACTCAGAAATACCGAGGCGGCCAACTTTAACAGCCTGCTCTGGTCAGAGCTGCCCGTGACTTCACAGTGCACACAGCAGGATGGCTCAGTACCCTATGGACATGGGTTCTAAATCTAGCTTGGCCCTTAGCTTGCTGCCTGATCCTGGAACAGGTTACTGGCTTAGTTACCCTTTTGGAGAAATGAGAATAATGGTGCTTGCCCACATCAAGAAACAGAAGGCTGAGAAGGACAAGCTAATAACGCCTTAACTACAATCTTCACCAATTTTTTTTCACTGTCATGAGTAAATACAACATACAGTTACTATGAGAGGTTTACCTGAAGAGGCAACATGGTGTCAGTGTGATTAGAAAGGAAGGAAGAATAATATTTCAGGATTACTCTCAAGCAGGATTCAGGCAGTGCATCAAGGATGGCTAGGAAACCAAGCTAAGAGTCAGTGCATCAAGGATGGCTAGAAAACCAAGCTAAGAGTCAGTGCCTAGCCAATCTGTCATATTTTTATTTCTACATTCTAAAGCTGTTGTGCAGCCTGATGCCACTTTCAGGGAAGTCTACCAGCAGACCACCTCTTTACCTGGCTGCACAGGCACCTCTTCCTTCGCCGCCGAATAAAAAATGTAATCCACTGTGATGGCGCTTCTGGAGTGACAAGTTGTCACTTCTGGAAGTCCAGTGTCAGGGAGGTAGTGGGAGTAAACAGAGGATAAGCTAAAACGGTGCTGTAGGTTTGATGGCAGTCTAAATGAAAATGAAAAGAGAAAAATGCTTCATCGTACACATTACATAAATTACTTCATGTGAATTTTTTTGTCCAATTCATTTCTGGCCTAAGGGAAGATGACACATTCAGCAGAACCTTCATTTAAAAACCAAGAGCTTTTAGGTCTCTTTCTCTTCAATCCCCAAACCAAAACTCTGTGAACACCAAGACTAAACTTCCGACTCCCTCCCTGCATAGTGGTCTGAGCAGAAGTCCAATTCTTTGGTTTTTTCCCCAAATGAGTTCTAGAATCTCTCCTTTATCTACAGCAAAGGTGGCCCCACCGCAGACCTTCAACACTCCAGCTATCTGTGCCATCTCCGTGGGTATCAGAGGCACATATCAGGGCACTGGAAGACATGGCAAAGATTCTGATTTCCTCCTGGGGTACTAGGACTGCAGAGAACTTACAGATCTGGGCCCAGCAGGTAAGTGGCAGCCAAAAGATGCTCTCAAACTGCATAGTCCTCCAGGAAAACCCCACTCACTTGGGGGACATGGACAGAACCCAGATTCACTGTGCCTCTCGTTCGGAACATGTACCAGTTTCCCAGATGCATCTAAAGGTAACATGGTCCTTTTAACAAGGAATTGTCACCCTCACACTTCTACTTCTGGATCTCTTTTCTTCAACATTTCAACGAAATGGGAAAATGATCTTTTCGTTTATTCATTCTAAATCCTCAAATCCATCTTTGTGTTTGGTTCTTTGATGATTTGCTTCAAAGTCTCTAAAGGCCAAAGTGTCTTCTGAAAATCTGATGGGACTCTGTATATGGTCCTAAAGCCACTTAAAAATATAACTTTGGCAGGTGGAAATGAACTTCCCTGTCCAATTTTTGTTGTTGATGGTATTAAGCACTTCCTATTTGCCAGGCACGGTACTAAGCACTGGGGTAGTTCAAGCCAATTAGGTTGGACACAGTCCACTTCCAATGGGGCCCCACAGTCTTAACTCCCATTTTACAGATGAGGTAACTGAGGCCCAGAGAAGTCAAGGGACTTGCCCAAGGTCACAGAGCAGAGAAGTGGCAGAGTCAATTTCATGCATCGGATTTCTCTTCATTTTTTAACTGCACTGAAAAGAACATTAATTCCATGGGATTAACTCCAAGGACCAGACTGGTCCTTGAGAAATATAAGTCACAGAGATTTGATTAAGAATTAAATCAGTCAATAAGAAATCGGTAAAACTGCCATATTCTAAACTTACTTTTCAGCTGCTACTAGGATCTCTGCCTCTTCCATTTGTGCTTCTGTCACAGCTCCTCCTAAAACTGAAAAGGGAAAGCACATAAATGGTAGCAGAAATTCTCAGTCTTCAATTTACTGTCACACCTTCGACCACACACACTCACTGGCAAGAAAACACACTCTCTCTTTCCACACATATTCCCCGCCACCTTTGCATGTTCCACACAAAGGATGCTCCTTGGCAGGTTGGGGCTTGGATAACAACAGGGCAGGAAGGCGATGGCTGGACTGGGGGTTGGGAGGAGAAGCTAGAATGGAGCAGCTCCTTGTAACCAGCAGTTTCGGAACCACTTCACGGGGTGCATATTCATCCTCAGTGGGGGAAAGAACAGAAGCTGTCTATCTTCCCCCCTGCTTGAGAGTGGGCAGCTTGCCCTGAAGGTATCATACTTACAGGATTGGGAGACGGGGGTGGGGGATTGGAGACCCCTAGTTCTTGGCTTGAGATAAAAGGGAGGACTCTTGCTTGAGAGAAGAGGGGTGTGGGTGCGGGGAGAGAGGCTGTTCACCCATTACAGTGGTGCCTGGCCCAGGATGCCTCATTGCTCCTCGTTCTGAGGCGGAGGCCGAAAGAGTCTCAGAGAAAACGGCAGATCTGCTCCCCTGCCCCGGCTCGGGATGTGAAAAGGAGCTGCCAACCTGTAGCCCTGGACTTTGCTGGTGAAAAAGATGGTCTAATCTCCTTGTCAAGACTTACCTTCCTTCCCAACTTTTGATGCCTGGTGTATTTCGTACACACAGTTCTGTGAAATGCCTAGGCTTTGAGGCCAAATTGGAATAGACAAAATTCTCTGTCCCCGGGGAGACTGCTCCTGGCCAGACACCTAAATAGAATTTCAATAAGAACCTTAGGAACAGGGTGAATTTTTAAACGGTGGCAGAGCTATTATTTGAAAATGAATTAAGTGAAATGTGATCTTAAAGTGCCAAAAAATAACTTTTATTAGGCAAACTATTGAGGTAGTTTCTGCCTCATATTACCCCTCAAAAGCCCTTCAGAAGCTACCTAAACTACTTCCAGTATGTTCAATTATCCCCTCCCAGTTTAACTCTACATCACTTACTTTTTCCTTCTTTAGTTGTAAGCTAAGAGTTTAAAAACCTGCCTTCAGTCTGCTACCAAAAAAATGGTAATATAGCCCACTGTCATTTAGATATAATTTGTATTATTTTTCCCTAGGAGCCTTACACTGCACTAGCTCCCACTAAAGTTCATCTGCCATTTTTCATCCCACTCTCTGCTTGATGAGACCTTTCTGTCAGCCATCTCAGAAATCATGTGTAGACACCAGGAGACGATGAACCCTCTTGTTTCATTTGTAAATACACAGACAGGTTACTCTTGCTTCACTGATTCAAGAGTCTGTTTCTTCCGATAGATTGGAAGAACAATCTGAAAAGACAGTTTGAGGAACATTTGGTGCTCAGTGGTATTTATAATTAATGTATACCAAACTGAGTGAAAATGTATATATATACATATTTAAAGATTATATTATAGCTTCAATGATCTAATTTACTTCTACATCGACCCTCTGCATTTTCAAAGTGCCGTACGACTGCTTCTGATTATGATTTTTAAATCACCCATGTCCTTTTCTTCTCCCCTTTCTCCTTTCTATCTTTTGGGTTTTTTGGTGCTCGTTCCTCTGGACTGTAAGCTCATCGTGTCCAAGGAACGTATACAAGCTAATCAGGCTGAACACAGTCCCTGTCCTACATGGGGCTCACCATCTGAATCCGTTTTACAGATGAGGTTACTGAGGCCCAGAGAAGGTAAGTGACTTGCCCAAGGTCACACAGCAGTTTTGTGGTGGACCTGGGATTAGAAGCCACATCCTCTGACTCCCAAACCTGTGGTCTATCCACTAGGCCACACTGCTTCTCTCTGTTATACTGTACTCTCCCAAGTGCTTGGAACAGCACTCTGCACATGGTAAGCACTCAAATATTATTGATTATTAGCACCGACAACTGATGAAATTCATATCAGGTGATTTTACTACTTTATGCAGCTTAGGTCAAAGACTTGGAGGGTAATGTTTCAACTATTGGCTAAACTGAGGCTACTGGATTAACCTTACAATTCAGGCTCCCAGTTACTATGAACGATCAAGACCAGTATGCGTTGCTGTATTCTTTACCAAGCACTGACCCTTGAAATGAAGAGAGGTGAGGGCACTTACCTTTCCTATGGCAAGTCCTTCATAATTGAGGTTCCCTTCCCTTAGAAAACTGTACAGTGGAGAGCCAGGAACAGAGTTAAAGTCACCACAAATGATGATGGGACAGAAGCGACCATCTTTCTGATGGGAAACACTGGCAATCTCTGCCAGGAGCATTGCCAGTTGAGTCAATTTAATGTCTCCTCGCCTTGGATTGTACAACAGATGTGTATTAGCTACGCAAAGGGCAGCTGGAGTAGCAGTGCACTGGAATTTGGGCTGCAGAAGCAACACGAGCCCTACATTGTCTCTGTCCAACAGGGGGATGTTGTGGCGGTAAAATTCCACTGGGTTAGCGGACACAAGGGCAAATTTAGAAAATTTGAAGCAAATTGCACAGCCATCAGGTTTCCTTCCTGTTCGCACCTTGTACTCACAATGATATCCTGAAAGAGACAAGAGGATTTAAGAGAGGATTCTTTAAAATAAATATTTAATTACAGAAGTGGTATCTGCCTTAAATTCATGAGATTCCTAGCAACTTTTCAATTAAAAAAAGTCAATATAGCATTGTGAACCTTAAAAGCGTAGTATCTTTATGGTTTTAATAATAATAATAATAATAATAATAATAATAATGGTATTTGACAAGCACTTACTACGTGCCAAGGACTGTACTAAGCTCCTGGGTAGATAGAAGATAATCAGGTCAGACACAGTCCCTGTCTCACATGGGGCTCACAGTCTAAGAAGAAGGAGAAAAGATATTTAATCCCATTTTATAGATGAGGAAGCTTAAGCTCAGAGAAGTTAAATGATTTGCCCAAGGTCACACAGCAGGCAAGTGGTCGAGCTGGAATTAGAACCCAAGTCCTCTGACTTCCTAACTTATGCTCTTTCCACTAGGCCACAATGCTTCCTCTCCAGAAGTCTTAAAAGGTCACTGCTATATAAGGACAAAGCTGAATTTGCAATTACTATGGTTTTATATTGTTATTACCAAGTCTTTAAAAGTTGAGATGTAAAAGTTAAACCGTACCCAAAGATTCCAAGCTTGGCCTGATTTCTCTTTTGTAATGGTTTTCTTGGACTTCTTGCAAACAGAGCACCTGAAGAACAAAGAGTTTGAATTTAAAATTCTCAAGAAAAACCTTTTACTTGCTTCTTCAGACCCATCCCGCTGTACAAGTGATTTCAGGGGCAGAATGAATACTTGGTGCAATAAAACCGGGTACACTTAACACTGCTGTTGTGTTCTTAGAAAAAACATGTATTTTTAAGACATTTGAAATCATTCATCCATTTAATGGTAACTAGGGAGCTAGATTCTTTAGGTTGCATAACTTGTACATAATATTTTAAAATAACATTTTGCCAATTACCAGTGGATGGTATGCACGTAAATAACCGGCACGTAATGTATATAAAAATAAATCTATAATCATTGCCTGCATACCTCTATGTGGTATTAGTTAAGCGTTTACTGTGCGCCAAGCACTGTACTAAGCACGGGGGGTGGATACAAATAAATCGGGTTAGAAACAGTCCCTGTCCCACGTGGGGCTCCCAGTCTCAATCCACATTTTACAGTTGCGGTAACTGAGGCACAGAGAAGTGAAGTGAGTCGCCCAAGGTCACACAGCAGACAAGAGGCAGAGTTGGGATTAGAACCCATCACCTTCGACTCCCAAGCCCGAGCTCTATCCAGTACAGCATACTGCTCCCCTAGTGTCTTCGGTAAATATTATTCATTGATTATCTGCTCTTTTATATAAATTCATATCTTCTCAGGTGTTTCTCTGGTTCTAGTTTAACAAACCATATTGTCCTGTTAAGCTGACTTGGCTATTGCCTTAAAATCTAAGCAGTTTCCTCTCCTCTTCTCCCCTGTTTCTACACATATTTGCCAGCTTCTTAGCTGAGATCAAAATCTGTGTTCCTATGAAGGGCTGGGAGCCCACAGAGGACTATGGAGAAATGGAAATGGTGCTTGCTTCATATTATCTCAAGAAATGAGGATAAGCATTAACCAGGTTTAGCTGAAACTGTGTGTGAAAGTTGCTGCAAACAGGCTTCTACTGAGTTATTTTGCTTACTCAAAAGTCTAATAAACTATGTTATCTAGCCAAGTTTGAATATAAAAAATACCCACACACGGTTCTCATTTACAGATTGAAACCTTCCAAATGAAAGAGATTCAGAATTAACAGGTGCACAATTACCAATGCTTTTGAAAATAGCTGCCCTCTAGTTGAGTTTTTTTAATTACACTGAATTCTTATCTCCTCGTTCCCTATTATTTTTGACTATAAAACTTTTACGTTACTGGACTGTGAAGAAAAACTTTTTATTAAAGCACTTAAAATGTACCTCTGAATATGAAAAATTAGAACAAGAGTTAAAATTGAAAGGACATTCTAATGGGAAAAGTCCCAAGACAAATATATTTAGAAGAATTGTTCCTGCCCAAAGTATGGCATTTTAGCTTTATTAGAACATGCTCTATTCTCACTAATAGGCTACTATTAAATCCTTTCTGGAAAGGGGGCATGATCACATACTCCAACCAATCAGAAAACACTTTCCTTGTAACTATACTTCATTTCAAATCAACCTCAATCCACGAAGAATCCTGCGTGGGTAAAACTGAGTAGGTTTAACTTGATGAATGGATGAGAAACTTAAGGATGTTTTTCACTCACATCTGCATTCCAATGTTTAATTTCCTTTAGAATATTGGGAAACCTATAACTCCAGTTCAGCAGTGACTGACGACAGTGTGTGTACAGGTGTGAATTATCTTCCAATAAATCCTGGGAAAGGATGTTGTAGGACATCACTGAAAAATCAAATTTTTCATCTTCTTTAAATCTTGGGACCATATTATTGTCTCCTAGGATCTTCATTTTTTCTGTATTAGGAAGACAGAGAGATTCCCAATGCCTCTTTATCATTCCTGTCAAAACACAGAAAACAAAGGATTCAATTTTCAAACAGATTGCTGTGTGTGTCTGCACGCAGGGAGTGTTTCTTTTGAGTCTCGGGGTTTCGGCCTCAGTTTTCCCTTCTTCTCCCCCGTCCCCCGCGGGCTCCCGGCCAGTGTGGGGATTTTTCCATGCCCAGTGGAGACTGGAAGGGAAGAAGCGTTTCTGCTCCTGGAAGCCTCACCTCATCCCCTCCAAGCTCTGCCCCAAATTTACCCCTGCACTCACAGCTGAAAGCTGCCTCTGCCTTCAGTCCGAAAATTAATTGATTGAAAGACTGGAGAAAAATGATTTTTAGCAGCTACAGGTCCAGCATATCTTTCGGCAGGTAGACGGAGAAGTGCATTATAACAAACCTCCTATATTGTCGATGACGGTGGAGCTGGGGACTCAGGCTACTGGGAGAGGATTGAGTAAGACCAGGGCAGGAGAAGCCTAAGATGCATCTCCTGAATACTGCAACCACCTGGGTTAAACCTGGGCCTGGGGGATGAGACAAAGTTCCAGGACCAAGGAAGTGAAGCATTCTGAGAAGTTAGGTCAGAGACCTAAAACGGTTTCCGTGACTAATGTCGAGAAAATTGCACACGAAGTGAGTAGTGTGACATGGAGTAGTTCTTTCTGTTTGATACACATCAAGGAAGGAAATTCGGTCTCCCCAGTTCTGTTAATTGCTGTAGCCTAACTTTTGTCACATAAAGTCATCAAACTCTTTGGTGATGTGGGGCTGTGGCTCATTGTGGGCAGGGAATGTGTCTGTTTATTGTTATACTTTACTTTCCCAAGTGCTTAGTACAGTGCTGTGCACACAGCAAATGCTCAGTAAATACAGAGTGCCTTGGTACTCCCTATGTGGGTGGGTCCCAGCAATCCCAAGCGTCACCATGTTTGATTCTAGTGAATGTGCGCTTTCTAAATATACGGTTGTACTGGCACAAGCCCAGGATCGTTTTCATTTGCAGACATACATTCCAAAAAGTAAAGCTGGTTTCCGAATGCCTCCTGCAGGCTCTCATGTTTTTGATGAGCCTTCGAAAAGAGTTGGGACCGAGCCTCAAGACCTCCTCATTTATGTCACGCCGATTCTCCAGCCCCTGGCTCCTGATGTTTCTAGAACACCTACTAGAGACGAGGAGGGGAGAGCAAGCTCCCTTTCTGCTTTTCTACTTTAAGCTCAGAAGGGCTCGGTCTCCAACACCTCCTCAGCACTAGAATGTGGGTGGTGTTAAGAAGCTATTAGAGGGGAACAGCTGTAGCTGCCACACTAATAGCACAGTTGCCATCAGCATGTACCACCTACACAATCTTTAAACTGCTCTTCATGTCTACGGTTGACCACTGTGCCCACAGACCTCACAGAATGTCCATGCCCAAGGGTTGGGTGGTGGAAGATGCACTCTCCCCTTACCCCACTCCCCTTCCCACAAACTTACTATACAGCCCACCTCTCTCTGAATTTTTTGACAGACTTGAAGGTCAAGAGGTAATATCAGGTAATTGCAAACTTCCTTTTCGGAAGCCAGGATTATCCAGATCATGAAAAACAAGGTGATGATCAAAGAAGCACGTAACAGGTATGATCAGACGTATAGGGTGACCTGTACTAACGGAAGCCCTAAGTTGCTTTTTGAAAAAAATAACAATTGCAGTTGAACATATATATATATAACCTTTCTTCTCAGCTTCCAATTCAGGCTCATTTATACTATATATCCAGATGACCTCGTTTGTAACTGGGCTTTCAATTACATGTTTTAGCTGATTCAATTATTGGTGGTAATGGAGTTGGGGCAAGCGTGGACAAATGGAATGCAGACAATTTTAAAAAATGTTATCTTATTTTCAAAACCCTCCCATCTAGAAATCTGGTGGAGATGCTGATGGGCAGGGCAGACCTTAAAAGGCAGGCAGACAGAAAAGAAGATAAGCTATAAAACCTAGGTTTCTGCTCACCAGTCCCATCCTTCCTTCAAATACACTTCTATTAATGGAACATAAAAATTAAGTCTTCATTTGGGAAAGACAGCCTGAGTCGCATCCTTCTTCAGAAAACGTCCTGTGGTGTTTGCTGGCCTTTTCAGCCTCCCCTGCACCCGTGACTAAGGCTCACTGGCAGAAACATCACTTTTTTACGCACAGGAAAATTAGGAATGTGGCCAACAGCGAGTCGTCTCTAGTACCTGCTGAATTTTCTTTTTCCTTTATGGGCATGGTGTGAAAGTTTATCGTTTCACTCTAATTGGAGATACTCAATTCTGCACTTAGGTTCAAATGTACCCTTTACCTTGGTGTTTTCTTCGTTTGGATGATGGCTCATCTTCCTCAGAGTCCATGCTGTAATTAGAAAGGTGGAACAAAGAAGTCTGTGTAAAAGTGTCCGGTCTCCAATTCCAGGATGGAAACTGATGTCGATTAGGCCCGGGCAGGCATACTGGTCTCCAATTTAGCGGACAACTTCTGCTGCTCCTGAAGTACGGGTAAGGATCCCAAGGCGAGTGTCCCGGCCACCTCATACAGCTAGAGATGTGTCTGTTCCTGCAGAATCTCCAAGGGCTCTCCCACGACGTAATCCAATCTCTGCCCAGCCTCGGCAGATCACAGGGCAGCATACGGTGTCTGAAAGAAATCAATTATATATTCCTTAAGGTACCAGTTTTCAGTCCGTTCCAATGACATACGATTGAAGTCAAGGTCTTCAGAGGACACCCCCACCCCTACCTTAAGAATCAGGTTCCCGGTTTTCACTGGCTTAGGGAAGAATGGGAAAAAATTAAAAAAAGCATCAATGATTGGACTTGGTAGCACCATTCTGTTTCTTTGGTCTTCATCCCCGCTTCCATCACTTCCTAGTTATTCTATTCCAGGAATGGCCAAGCCTTGTAAACTGAGCAGTCCCAGAGCAAAAACACGATAGGGCCGAGAGCTGCAGGTCAAAACAAATTCCTTTGACTAGAACGGTGAGCTGGCATTTAAAGGCCTCTATTCAAACCAGTGTTACCAGTAAGCACTCAGTAAATGTTGAGAGGTACAGTACTTGGCTTTCCTTCTATTTTAGTATTTATCTTACATCAGTATTCTTTAAACTGGGAGTCTCGGAGGGCACTTTCCATTTCCCCAGGACCAGGGGAAGGATGTCCATTACCAGGCTGTTCAATAACTCCCTGGGCTGCATTGAGCCATCTCAAGGATTGCTTGGGTGCAAGGATACTCCCCCCGTCTCCAGGCACACTCACCCCAAACCCTTCCCTGCAGCATGAGCCCATCCAGCCTTTCCCTCATCCATTCCCCAAGTAACCTTAAATTTTGTTCTCACTCATTAAGGCATTTAACAGGGAGGGACCGGGAACATTAAGACCTGGACTATAATTCTGGCTCAACCGCTTGTCTGCTGTGTGATCTTGAGCAAGTCAGTTTCCTCATCTGTAAAATAGGAATAAAACACCTGTACTCCCTCCCTCTTAGACTGTGAGCCCTGGGTACGGCCGGGGCTATGTTTGATCTCATTATCTTGTATCTATCCTGGCCATGGCAACATCCATATCACTACTTTAAAAGAATGGCAGTAGTAGTAATAGTAGTAATTGACATTTGGGAATAGAAGTGCAAGACATGCTCTCTGCCTACAAACAGATTACTAAAAAAGTATTTAAGCCCACTTTTTCTTACTTGATGGTCTACATAGTCTAGTTAAATTCTGAAGCTTTTTAAAATATATTTTGTAAGTTTCCGTCTCTTGAAAAGTGACATTTATTTAATAAATTGCTATTGGTGAATTAGACATTCAGCTACATAAAATTCAAGTTAAGGAGGCAGAGTCAAATATGCTAAATAAATGAGGACAGTTTTGTTTAAAGTAAAACCAGTTTCTGCCATGTACTTCTGTATCGTTTTGCATTTCCCATATTATGTATTAATATGAAACTAACAAAAAAATGTGGCAGTTTTAGGAAATTGCGGTTTATCTGAAAACACTGGAAAAATGAGCCCATACCCTAAAAAAACAACTTTTAGGAAAAAGAAAATAAAAATGGAGAATTAAGGAAAGTTTGCTTAGTGAGAAATCTATTCTCTAGTCTTTGAATTAATTGATATCTAAGAAAATCCATGTAATTCATAATGGCACAGAAAATTACTTGGTTACAAACTATTTTAATATACTCAAAGGTGTGTATTGAGCGCATACTATCAATGGTATTTAGTGAGTGCGTACTATGTTAATATGTATTAATATGCATTATTAATATTAATAATAATATGTATTAATATATTATGTATTAAATATTGGATTATGTTAATATGTTAATATATATAATATGTATTATGTTAACACAGAGCACTGTATTAAGCGCTTGGGAGAGTTCAATACAACAGAATTAGCAGACAGGCTCCCTGCCCATAAGGAGTTTACAGTCTAGAGGGGAGACAGACATTAATGTAAATAAATAATTTATAAGATAATTTAAAGATATGTACCTAAGTGCTGTGGGGTTGGGGGTGGGACATATATCTAATGTCCGAAGGTCACAGATCCAAGAGCGCAGACAACGCAGAAGGGAGAGGGAGCTGGGGAAAGTAGGGCTTAATTGAGGAAGGCCTCTTGGAGAAGATGTGACCATAATACTATGTGCCAAGCACTGTACTAAGTGCTTGAGAGAGCACAGTACAACGAAATCAACAGTCACGTTCCCTGCCCATCGTGAGCTTGCAACTCTGAATGTTTCTAAACTACATGCAATAGCATTTATGCGTTAAAATTCAAAGTATCCTACTTTATTTTTCCAACAAAATGTAGGATTCCTTCTAAAGACTATGCCTACCAACCCTACTGTACTCTCCCAAGTGCTTAGTACAGCGCTTTGCAGACAAAAAGTGCTCAAATATGACTAACAATAATTGCCAAAGAACACTCTCTCCACTGAGCACAGCTACACCAAAATAAACTCACTTAAATTGTAGAGAGAAAAACAGACCAGACAGAGACAACTTCCCAAGGTTGTTAGACCCTGGCAATAATATTCTGCAAAGCACCGTGTGAAGCCCCGGGGTAGATACTGTTCCACACACAGGAGGCGCTTAATTAAGTACAACTGAATTGGATACAAAACAATGAGATATGACACATTTAATCCCCATTTCACATCATAATTAAAAAATCGTTGTGACATTTGCTAAGCACTCACTATGTGCCAAGCCCTGGGGTAGAAACAAGATAATCTGGTGGGACACTTGATGGGATAAGACTGTGAACCCAAGGTCACACAGCAGGCAAGTCAGTTCTGTACCCTTTCCACCAGGCCACTCTATTTCTAGGATGTTACAAAGTTGTTGTTTAAATACATTGTTTAAATCTCCCTCCCTGAACTTCTTTAAATTTCTTTAAAGAAACGCAGCGTGGCTCAATGGAATGAGCCCGGGCTTTGGAGTCAGAGGTCATGGGTTCAAATCCCGGCTCCGCCACTTGTCAGCTGTGTGACTTTGGGCAAGTCACTTAACTTCTCTGTGCCTCAGTTACCTCATCCGTAAAACGGGGATTAAGACTGTGAGCCCCCTTGGGACAACCTGATCACCTTGTAACCTCCCCAGCGCTTAGAACAGTGCTTTGCACGTAGTAAATGCTTAATAAATGCCACCATAAAAAAATTACACTGGTTACCCATCTGGCAGAGAAGGTTTGGGTCTATCCTTGCCTTTTCGGGCTCACACTGGATGATAATAATAATAATAATAATGTCGGCATTTGTTAAGTGCTTACTATGTGCAAAGCACTGTTCTAAGTGCTGGGGGGGGATACAAAGTGATCAGGTTGTGCCACGTGGGGCTCACAGTCTTAATCCCCATTTTACAGATGGGGTAACTGAGGCTCAGGGAAGTTAAGTGACTTGCCCAAGGTCATACAGCAGACATGTGGCAGAGCTGGGATGATCTCCCTCTCAAGACTAAGGGAGCCTACACTTGGCTCACTGCAAAGAAGTCTTGGGACGGTTTCCCTCACCAGAGCCGCCCCAAATGTTGAGCAGGGTGGAAATAGACACCCGCCCCGCGAAATCAATTTTACGCCACTGTGACCAAGTAAATCAATCAATCAATCGTATCTATTGAGCGCTTACTGTGTGCAGAGCACTGGACTAAGCGCTTGGGAAGTACAAGTTGGCAACATCTAGAGACAGTCCCTACCCAACAGTGGGCTCACAGTCTAAAAGGGGGAGACAGAGAACAAAACCAAACATACTAACAAAATAAAATAAACAGAATAGATAGGTACAAGTAAAATAGAGTAATAAATATGTACAAACATATATACATATATACAGGTGCTGTGGGGAACGGAAGGTGGTAAGATGAGGGGGATGGAGGGGGGACGAGGGGGAGAGGAAGGAGGGGGCTCAGTCTGGGAAGGCCTCCTGGAGTAGGCGATGCGCAGATTGATTGGTAGCCACTGGAGATTTTTGAGGAGGGAAATCCACCCGTCAATCAATCAATCGTATTTATTGAGCGCTTCCTGTGTGCAGAGCACTGGACTAAGCGCTTGGGAAGTACAAGTTGGCAACATCTAGAGACGGTCCCTACCCAACAGTGGGCTCACAGTCTAAAAGGGGGAGACAGAGAACAAAACCAAACATACTAACAAAATAAAATAAATAGAATAGATAGGTACCAGTAAAATAGAGTAATAAATATGTACAAACATATATACAGGTGCTGTGGGGAAGGGAAGGAGGTAAGATGGGGGGGATGGAGAGGGGGTCGGGGGGAGAGGAAGGAGGGGGCTCAGTGTGGGAAGGCCTCCTGGAGGAGGTGAGCTCTCAGTAGGGCCTTAAAGGGAGGAAGAGAGCTAACTTGGCGGATGTTGGGAGGGAGGGCATTCCAGGCCCGGGGGTCGACGGCGGGACAGGCGAGAACGAGGCCTAACGGGGAGGAGATTAGCGGCGGAGGAGCGGAGGGGGCGGGCGGGGCTGCAGAAGGACAGAAGGGAGCTCGTGAGGTAGGAGGGGGCCAGGGGATGGATGGCCAGCCTTGAAGCCCAGGGTGAGGAGTTTTTGCCTGATTGGTGGCCACTGGAGATTTTTGAGGAGGGAAATCCACCCGCCAATCAATCAATCAATCGTATTTATTGAGCGCTTCCTGTGTGCAGAGCACTGCACTAAGCGCTCGGGAAGTCCAAGTTGGCAACATCTAGAGACGGGCCCTACCCAACAGTGGGCTCACAGGCTACACCCTCCACTGGGCAACAGCCCCTCTGCTAGGAAAGAAGGGGGAGGCGGGCGGGCGGGCGGAAGATTCAAAGCCTGGCCAGGGGCCCGGTTGGGCCGGGCCGCATCCCTTCGGCCACGAGGGGGGCCGGACGGACGGACGGGGCTACTGTCAGCCCACAGGGACCCGGATGGAGCCGCACCAAGGCTGTGCCCGCTGCCGACCGCCCTGACTGACTGACCGACCGACCGACCGACTGACCGGCTTCTCCCCATCACACGGCGCCCCGCTGCTCCTGCTCCTGCTGCCATCATCGTCGTCCGGCTCCATCCCCCACCCTCTGAACCCGGGCCGGGCCCGCAAGGCGCGCCGGGACTTGGAGTTTCCCCGGGCCGGGCCCGCAAGGCGCGCCGGGACTTGGAGTTTCCCCGGGCCGGGCCCGCAAGGCGCGCCGGGACTTGGAGTTTCCCTGGTCCCGGACCGCAATGCGCGCCGGGACTTGTAGTTTCCCTGGTCCCGGACCGCAATGCGCGCCGGGACTTGTAGTTTCCCTGGGCCCGGACCGCCATCTTCCCGCCCTTTCTCCCCGGGAGCGGGGAGGGCGGAAAGCCGCGGCCGCCATGTTGGAAGCGGGCGCAACGCCCTCTTCTCTGAATAGTAATCATCATCATCATAGCAATGGCATTTATTAAGCGGGCGCAACGCCCTCTTCTAATAATCATCATCATCATGACAATGGCATTTATTAAGCGACTACTATGCGCAAAGCACTGTTTATTATTATAGAATCAATGTTTAAGTAAAATGTTTAAATATATATTTTTTATAATAAGAATAAAATTGTATATAATGATATATATATATTTTATATATTTAAATATAAAATTAATGTTTATTTATTATAATCATAAAATCCCCGTTTTACGGATGAGGGAACTGAGATCCAGAGAATAATAATAATAATGATAACAACAATGATGGCATTTACTAAGCGCTTACTATGTGCAAAGCACTGTTCCAAGGCTGGGGAGGTTACAAGGTGATCAGGTTGTCCCACGGGGGGGCTCACAGTCTTAATTCCCATTTTGCAGATGAGGGAACTGAGACCCAGAGAATAATAATAATAATCATAGCATTTATTAAGCGCTTACTATGTGCAAAGCACTGTTCCAAGGCTGGGGAGGTTACAAGGTGATCAGGTTGTCCCACGGGGGGCTCGCAGTCTTAATCCCCGTTTTACGGATGAGGGAACTGAGAACCAGAGAATAATAATAATAATAATAGCATTTATTAAGCGCTTACTATGTGCAAAGCACTGTTCCAAGGCTGGGGAGGTTACAAGGTGATCAGGTTGTCCCACGGGGGGCTCGCAGTCTCAATCCCCATTTTCCGGATGAGGGAACTGAGGCCCAGGGAAGTGACTTGCCCAAAGTCACCCAGCTGACAATTGGCGGAGCCGGGGTTTGAACCCATGACCTCTGACTCCAAAGCCCGGGCTCTTTCCACTGAGCCACGCTGCTTCTAGCAACAATATCAGTTCTAGAATAACAACAAAAATAATGCTATTTGTTAAGCGCTTACTATGTGCAAAGCACTGTTCTAAGCGTTGGGGGGATACAGGGTGATCAGGTTATCCCACGGGGGGGCTCACGGTCTTCATCCCCATTTTACAGATGAGGTCACCGAGGCACAGAGAACTTCAGTGCCTTGCCCAAAGGCGGAATTAGAACCCACGACCCCTGACTCCCAAGCCCGGGCTTGTTGCCACTGAGCCACAGTCCTTCTCTGAAGAACAGAACAGAAGAGAACAAAGCACTTAAGCAGCGTGGCTCAGTGGAAAGAACCCGGGCTTTGGAGTCAGAGGTCATGGGTTCAAATCCCGGCTCTGCCACTTGTCAGCTGGGTGACTTTGGGCAAGTCACTTCACTTCTCTGGGCCTCAGTTCCCTCATCTGGAAAATGGGGATTAAGATTGTGAGCCCCACAAGGGACAACCTGATCACCTTGTATCCTCCCCAGCGCTTTGCACATAGTAAGCGCTTAACAAATACCAAAATTATTATTATTATTATTATTATTATTATCCTCCTCATTGTGGTATCTGATAGGCGCTTACTATGTGCTGAACACCGTATTAATGGCTGGGGTCTAGCCAATGCAATCGGCTTGGATGCAGTCCCTTGTCCCAGATGGGGCTCATGGTAGAAGACTTAGAGAAAACAGATAACTAATCTCCATTTTACGGTTGTAATAGGCCTTGGTACAGTGCTCTATACACTGAAAATTCCCAATACCACCGACTGATTTCAAAGAGCACAGCATAGTAATAATAATAATAATAATGATGGCATTTATTGAGCGCTTACTATGTGCAAAGCACCGTTCTAAGCGCTGGGGAGGTTCCAAGGTGATCAGGTTGTCCCACGAGGGGCTCACAGCTTTAATCCCCATTTTACAGATGAGGTAACTGAGGCCCAGAGAAGTGAAGTGACTTGCCCGAAGTCACACGGCTGACAGCGGAGCTGGGATTTGAACCCGTGACCTCTGAAAATTAGCATCTTGAAAGTCAGTGGTTTGCTGGAGAAAAAGTATTCCCTATCAATGCTAGCGTTCAATACTTTTGAATATTTTACACTCCACTGTAAGATTGAAGTTTCAAAACATAGTGTGAATAAATGCGGTATTTATATGAAAGTTGACACCTCTAAGGACTGAGCATGGATAGTACTCTTGTACTGTATTCTTCCGGAGGTTTAGTACAGATGACATCATCCTCATCATCATAATTGTGGTACTCGTTAAGCACTTACTATGTACCAGGCACTGTTTTAATTGGGGGCGGAGGGGGGGCAGATACACCCTAATTCATTCTTTCATTCAATCGCATTTATTGAGCGCTTACTACGTGCAGAGCACTGTACTAAGCGCTCGGGAAGTCCAAGTTGGCAACATCTAGAGACGGTCCCTGCCCAACAGCGGGCTCACAGGCTAGAAGGGGGAGATGGACAACAAAATATATTAACCAAATAAAATAAATATGTACAAATAAAATCAATCAATCCAGTAATAAATCCGTACAAAAATATATACATATATCCAGGTGCTGTGGGGAGGGGAAGGAGGAGAGGAGATGAGGTTGTCCCCTGTGGGGCTCCCAGTCTCCATCCCCATTTTACAGATGAGGGAACTGAGGCCCGGAGAAGTGAACATAGTCCCCGTCCCACCTGGGGCTCACGGTCTTAACCCCATTAGACACGCTTTCTGCCCACTGAGTCAAAAATATTTACAAAAAGGGTAATCAGACTAGACCGTTCAATCAATTACGCATTGGACGAGTGCTAAGGGAGGGTAGAAATAAAACTGCAAGTGCAAGAGATGGCCGACAGATCAAACCCGAGGTTTTGCTTGTATTCACCCCAATGCTTAGTACAGTGCCTTATTATTAACCATGATAAGTGTTTAACAAATACCACAATTATTATTATTATTACCAGTGCTTCCTTGTTCCTTGTTGGGCATAGTGGAAAGAGTACGGGTTTGGGAGTCAGAGGTCATGGGTTCTAATCCTGGCTCCGCCACTTCCCCTGTCTTACCTCCTTCCCTTCCCCACAGCACCTGTATATATGTATATATGTTTGTACATATGTATTACTCTATTTATTTTACTTGTACATATCTATTCTATTTATTTTATTTTGATTAATATGTTTGGTTTTGTTCTCTGTCTCCCGCTTCCAGACTGTGAGCCCACTGTTGGGTAGGGACTGTCTCTATATGTTGCCAACTTGTACTTCCCAAGCGCTTAGTACAGTGCTCTGCACACAGTAAGCGCTCAATAAATACGATTGATTGATTGATTTGGCACGTTAATTTGGGAAGGTTTGTTGGAGGATTTTGAAGGTGGGAAAATCTGTGGTCCGCTGGATTCAGGGGTGAGGGGGTGTTCCGGGAAGGAGTGAATGGGAAGGAGACTGGATCGTTAAGACTTCGCAACAGTTAGGTCAGCTTGAGAGGAAGGGAGAGAGTAAAATGGTGAATAACAGATGAAAGAGAGCGGCTATGTAAAACGGGAGGGATGAAGTCAACCGTGAGGTTTTGCTTGATGCAGAGAGAAATGAGAAGCCATTGGGAAGTGTCGAGGTGAGAAGCAGCGTGGCTCGGTGGAAAAGAGCACGGATTTTGGAGTCAGAGGTCCTGGGTTCAAACCCCGGCTCCTCCAACCGTCAGCTGTGTGACTTTGGGCAAGTCACTTAACTTCTCTGTGCCTCATCTGTAAAATGGGGATTAAGACTGTGAGCCCTCCGTGGGCCAACCTGATCACCTTGGAACCTCCCCAGCGCTTACGGTGCTTTGCACATAGTAAGCGCTTAATAAACGCCATCATCATCAGGTGAGGGAAGTTGTGTGATCTACGGGTCTTCAGAAGACGATCCTTGCTGTGGTGTGTAGCCGGGTTTGGAAGTTGGAGAGGTCGAAGGCAGGGAGACTACCGAGGAGGCTGAAACCTCGGTATACCTGTATATATGTATATATGGTTGTACTTATTTATTACTCTATTTATTTATTTATTTTACTTGTACATTTCTATCCTACTTATTTTATTTTGTTGGTATGTTTGGTTCTGTCCTCTGTCTCCCCCTTTTAGACTGTGAGCCCACTGTTGGGTAGGGACTGTCTCTATGTGATGCCAATTTGTACTTCCCAAGCGCTTAGTACAGTGCTCTGCACATAGTAAGCGCTCAATAAATACGATTGATTGATTGATTGATTGATTGAAACGCGAGCCGAACTGCAATGTGACGGGAATTTGGCCTGAGGAAGCAGTCGGAGTGGGGCCGAGGGGGTGTATTTGGGAAACGTTGGTCATCGTTGGTGAGTCAGGGGTTGGATCAGTTGGGGTGAGAGAAGTTAAAGGAGAAGAGATAGAAAGATTTAGGGGAAGGGGCGGGGAGAGGGGAAAGGAAGTATCCCTAATAAAACTTCTGTCCTTATCCCTAGCTAAGTATAGGTCAACAACAAAAACCCTCACCTGAACAGCACGAACTGGCCCTCCGGGTGACTTCGCGGGCAAAAGTGGGTGGGTAAAACTGGGGGGGTCTGAGGACTCTCCTCCCAGAGCCGTCCTGGAGAATGAAGAGCAGGACATTTTCGCAAGGAAACCCAGCTGGGTGGTGGGGTCGAGGACTGGAAAGGGAGAGACGGAGGGCAAGACTCAGTCTTTGACACAAGCGCCTGGGTGTCACGCGCACCCCCTACCCCCTAGCGCATTCCCCCTATCCGTCATTGAGTTTTCTGAGAAGCAGCGTGGCTCAGTGGAAAGAGCCCGGGCTTTGGGGTCAGAGGTCGCGGGTTCAAATCCCAGCCCCGCCAACTGTCAGCTGTGTGACTTTGGGCAAGTCACTTCAATCAATCAATCAATCGTATCTATTGAGCGCTTACTGTGTGCAGAGCACTGTACTAAGCGCTTGGGAAATACAAGTCGGCAACATACAGAGACAGTCCCTACCCAACCGTGGGCTCACAGTCTAAAAGGGGGAGACAGAGAACAAAACCAAACATACTAACAAAATAAAATAAATAGAATAGATATGTACAACTTCACTTCTCTGGGCCTCATTCCCTCATCTGTAAAATGGGGATCAAGACTGTGAGCCCTCCGTGGGGCAACCTGATCACCTTGTAACCTCCCCAGCGCTCAGAACAGTGCTCTGCACATGGTAAGCGTTTAATAAATGCCATCACTATTAACGTCCGTCTCCCCCGCCTAGTTTGCGAGCCGTGTCAAGCAATCTGGACCCTTCCGAGTGCTTAGGATAGTGCTCTGCACACAGTAAGCGCTCAGTGGATGCCCTTGTTTGATTGGGGGGGAGCAGCGTGCTCAGTGGAAAGAGCCCGGGGTTTGGAGTCAGAGGTCATGGGTTCAAATCCCGACTCCGCCACTTGTCAGCTGGGTGACTTTGGGCAAGTCACTTAATCAATCAATCGTGTTTATTGAGCGCTTACTGTGTGCAGAGGACTGGACTAAGCGCTTGGGAAGTCCAAGTTGGCAACCTATAGAGACAGTCCCTACCCAACAGTGGGCTCACAGTCTAAAAGTCTACTTTTACAGTCAACTTCTCTGGGCTTCAGTTCCCTCATGAGCCCACTGCCGGGCAGGGACCGTCTCTATATGTTGCCAACTTGGACTTCCCAAGCGCTTAGTACAGTGCTCTGCACACAGTAACTGCCCAATACGATTGATTGATTTGTAAAACGGGGATGAAGACTGTGAGCCCCACGTGGGACAACCTGATTACCTTGTATTCCCCCCCCCCCCCCCAGCGCCTAGAACAGTGCTTGGCACATAATAAGCGCTCAACAAATACCAACATTACTATTAGGCGCTCGGAACAGTGCTCTGCACCTAGTAAGCGCCGAACAGATCCCATCGTGGTGATTATTACGGACTGGCCGCGGCGACCCTCTGGGCGGGCTCTGAAGTCTCCCTCGTAGGACAGGCCCCGGCCCCGGCCCCGGCCCCGGGGGACAGACCGCAGGCCCCAGGCCAGCGCGCCAGGCCCGCCCCACCCCATCGCGCCGGAAGTGCCGGCGGGGACCCGGAAGTGAAGCCGCCCCGCCGCCGCCGCTGCCCTTCTCCGGGCCCGCGGCCGGGGAGAGATGCCGGAAGTGCCGGCGGGGACCCGGAAGTGAAGCCGCCCTGCTGCCGCCGCTGCCCTTCTCTCCGGGCCGGGGGTGGGGGGGGGGATGCTGGAAGTGAAGCCGCCCCGCTGCCCTTCTCTGGGCCCGCGGCCGGGGAGAATGCCGGAAGTGCCGGCGGGGAACCGGAAGTGAAGCCGCCCCGCCGCCGCCGCTGCCCTTCTCTCCGGGCCGGGGGGGGGGGGGGGGGGGGGGGGGATGCCGGAAGTGAAGCCGCCCCGCCGCCGCCGCTGCCCTTCTCCTGGGCGTGGGGGGATGCCGGAAGTGAAGCGGGCCCGCGGCCGGGGGGGGGGATGCCGGAAGTGGAGGCGGGGACCCGGAAGTGAAGCCGCCCCGCTGCCGCCGCTGCCCTTCTCCGGGCCCGCGGCGGGGGGAAAGGCCGGAAGTGAAGCCGCCCCGCTGCCACCGCTGCCCTTCTCTCCGGGCCTGGGGGGGGGTGGGGGGGATGCCGGAAGTGAAGCCGCCCCGCTGCCCTTCTCCGGGCCCGCGGCCGGGGAGGGATGCCGGAGGTGCCGGCGGGGACCCGGAAGTGAAGCCGCCCTGCTGCCGCCGCTGCCCTTCTCTCCGGGCCGGGGGGTGGATGCTGGAAGTGAAGCCGCCCCGCTGCCCTTCTCTGGGCCCGCGGCCGGGGAGAATGCCGGAAGTGCCGGCGGGGACCCGGAAATGAAGCCGCCCCGCCGCCGCCGCTGCCCTTCTCCTGGGCCGGGGGGGGGGGGATGCCGGAAGTGAAGCCGCCCTGCCGCCGCCGCTGCCCTTCTCTCCGGGCCGGGGGGGGGGCGGATGCCGGAAGTGAAGCCGCCCCGCTGCCCTTCTCCGGGCCCGGGGGGGGGGTGCCGGAAGTGCCGGCGGGGACCCGGAAGTGAAGCCGCCCCGCTGCCGCCGCTGCCCTTCTCTCCGGGCCGGGGGGGGTGGGGGGGATGCTGGAAGTGAAGCCGCCCCGCTGCCCTTCTCTGGGCCCGCGGCCGGGGAGAATGCCGGAAGTGCCGGCGGGGACCCGGAAGTGAAGCCGCCTCGCTGCCGGCGCTGCCCTTCTCTACGGGCCGGGGGGGGGGGGGGGGATGCCGGAAGTGAAGCCGCCCGAATGCCGCCGCTGCCCTTCTCTCCGGCCGGGGTGGGGGGGGGGATGCCGGAAGTGAAGCCGCCCCGCTGCCCTTCTCCGGGCCCGGGGGGGGGGTTCCGGAAGTGCCGGCGGGGACCCGGAAGTGAAGCCGCCCCGCTGCCGCCGCTGCCCTTCTCCTGGGCGGGGGGGGGGGGGGGATGCCGGAAGTGAGGCCGCCCCGCTGCCCTTCTCCGGGCCCGGGGGGGGGTGCCGGAAGTGCCGGCGGGGACCCGGAAGTGAAGCCGCCCCGCTGCCGCCGCTGCCCTTCTCCGGGCCCGCGGCCGGGGAGAATGCCGGAAGTGCGGGCGGGGACCCGGAAGTGAAGCCGCCCCGGTGCCGCCGCCGCCGCGGCCGCTGCCCTTCTCCGGGCCCGCGGCAGGGGGGCGGGGGATGCCCTCATGGTCCCCGGGGCCGGCGAAGGAGCGGGAGCGGGCGGGGGCTGAGGCGTCGTCGTCGCCGTCGTCGGGAGGCGGAGGCGGAGGAGGATGCTGTTCCCCCGGGAGCCGGCCGGGGAGCTGGCCCGCTTCTACACGGTCACCGACCCGAAGCGCCACCCGCGGGGCTACACCGTCTACAGGGTCACCGCCCGGGTGAGTCCCCCGACCGCACTCCGCACGCCTCATCAGCAGCATCAGCATCATCATCATCATCATCATCGCGTTTACCGAGCGCTCAGTAGGTGCCCAGCACTGTCCTAAGCGCCGGGGACCTTACAGGGTGATCGGGTTGGCCCACGGTGTGAGGGGGGGGGGGGCTCGCAGTCTTCATCCCCATTTGACAGATGAGGGGACTGAGGCCCGGAGAAACGAAGTGACTTGCCCCAAGCCACCCAGCCGGCAATGTATATATGGTTGTACGTATTTATTACTCTATTTATCTATTTATTTATTTATTTATTTTACTTGTACATTTCTATCCTACTTATTTTATTTTGTTGGTATGTTTGGTTCTGTTCTCCGTCTCCCCCTTTTAGACTGTGAGCCCACTGTTGGGTAGGGACCGTCTCTATGTGTTGCCAATTTGGACTTCCCAAGCGCTTAGTGCATATTTATTACTCTGTTTATTTATTTATTTATTTATTTTACTTGTACATTTCTATCCTACTTATTTTATTTTGTTGGTATGTTTGGTTCTGTTCTCTGTCTCCCCCTTTTAGACTGTGAGCCCACTATCGGGTAGGGACTGTCTCTATGTGATGCCAATTTGTACTTCCCAAGCGCTTAGTACAGTGCTCTGCACATAGTAAGCGCTCAATAAATACGATTGATTGATTGATTGATAGTACAGTGCTCTGCACATAGTAAGCGCTCAATAAATACGATTGATTGATTGATTGAAGTGGCGGAGCCGGGATTTGATGGCCTTTATTAAGCGCCAACTGGGTGCCGAGCCCCGTTCCAAGCACTGGGGAGGTCAGCGTCATCATCATCATCAATCGTATTTATTGAGCAATTACTGTGTGCAGAGCGCTGTGCTAAGCGTTTGGGAAGTCCAAGTTGGCAGCATAGAGAGACAGTCCCTACCCAACAGTGGGCTCACAGTCTAGAAGGGGGAGACGGAGAACAAGACCAAACAAACAAAATAAAATAAATAGAATAGATAGGTACAAGTAAAATAAATAGATAAATAGAGTAACTAATGTGTCCAAACATATAGACATATATACAGGTGCTGTGGGGAAGGGAAGGAGGGAAGATGGGGGGGTGGAGAGGGGGACAAAGGGGGAATGTCCCCCGGCCCCACCCCGCCCACACTCTCCGCATTCATCATCATAACAATAGTAATAACAATGATGGCATTTATTAAGCGCTTACTAGGTGCCAAGCACTGTTCTAAGCGCCGGGGAGTTTACAGGGTGATCGGGTTGTCCCACGGTGGGGGGGGGGCTCGCAGTCTTCATCCCCATTTGACAGATGAGGGGACTGAGGCCCGGAGAAACGAAGTGACTTGCCCCAAGCCACCCAGCCGGCAAGCGGCGGAGCCGAGATTTGACGGCTGTTGGGTAGGGACCGTTTCTAGATGTTGCCAACTTGGACTTCCCAAGCGCTTAGTACAGGGCCCTGCACGCAGTAAGCGCTCAATAAATACGATTGAATGAATGGATTTGATGGCATTTATTAAGCGCTGACTAGGTGCCAAGCCCTGTTCCAAGCACGGGGGAGGTTACAAGGCACACAGCTGACAATGGGCGGAGCCGGGATTTGATCATCATCATCATCAATCGTATTTGTTGAGCGCTTACTGTGTGCAGAGCACTGTACTAAGCGCTAGGGAAGTACAAATTGGCAACATATAGAGACGGTCCCTACCCAACAGTGGGCTCACAGTCTAGAAGGGGGAGACAGAGAACAAAACCAAACATACTAACAAAATAAAATAAATAGAAGAGATATGTACAAGTAAAATAAATAAACAAATAGAGTAATAAATCTGTACAAACATATAGACATATATACAGGTGCTGTGGGGAAGGGAAGGAGGGAAGATGGGGGGGATGGAGAGGGGGACGAGGGGGAGAGGAAGGAAGGGGCTCAGTCTGGGAAGGCCTCCTGGAGGAGGTGAGCTCTCAGGAGGGCCTTGTACTTCCCTAAGCGCTTGGGAAGTCCAAGTTGGCAACATCTAGAGACAGTCCCCACCCAGCAGTGGGCTCACAGTCTAAAAGGTGGGCCCACTGTTCTAAGCACTGGGGAGGTTACAAGGTGATCAGGTTGTCCCACGTGGGGCTCACAGTCTTAACCCCCATTTTACAGACGAGGTCGCTGAGGCAGGGAGAAGTGAAGGGACTTGCCCAAAGTCACACAGCCGACAATTGGCAGAGCCGGGATTTGAACCCGTGACCTCTGACTCCAAAGCCCGGGCTCCTTCCAGTGAGCCACGCCGCTTCTATTCACTCGTTCATATTTAGTGAGCGCCTACCGTGTGCAGAGCACTGCACTGAGCGCTTGGGAAGGACAAGTCGGCAACATAGAGAGACGGTCCCTACCCCGCAGCGGGCTCACAGTCTAGAAGGGGGAGACAGGCAACAGAACCTGGAGACAGGTGTCCAGATAATAATAATAATAATAATGGCATTTATTAAGCGCCTACCGTGTGCAGAGCACTGGACTGAGCGCTTGGGAAGGACAAGTCGGCAACATAGAGAGACGGGCCCTACCCCACAGCGGGCTCACAGTCTAAAAGGGGGAGACAGGCAACAGAACCTGGAGACAGGTGTCCAGATAATAATAATAATAATGATGGCATTTATTAAGCGCTTACTATGTGCAAAGCACCGTTCTAAGCGCTGGGGAGGTTACAAGGTGATCAGGTTGTCCCACGGGGGGGCTCAGTCTTCTCCTCTCCATCCCCCCCATCTTGCCTCCTTCCCTTCCTCACAGCACCTGTATATATGTATATATGATTGTACATATCTATTACTCTATTTATTGATTTATTTTCCTTGTACGTCTCTCTTCTATTTATTTTATTTTGTTAGTATGTTTGGTTTGTTCTCTGTCTCCCCCTTCTAGACTGTGAGCCCGCTGTTGGGTAGGGACCGTCTCTAGATGTTGCCAGCTTGGACTTCCCAAGCGCTTAGTCCAGTGCTCTGCACACAGTAAGCGCTCAATAAATACGATTGATTGATTGATTAATCCCCATTTTACAGATGAGGTAACTGAGGCCCCGAAAAGTTAAGTGAATTGCCCAAAGTCACACAGCTGACAAGTGGCAGAGCTTGGATTTGAACCCATGACCTCTGACTCCAAAGCCCGGGCTCTTTCCACTGAGCCACGCTGCTTCTCACATCGTCAGAGCGAGTGGAATTAAAGCATGCGCTCGTAATTAACAAAATAACAATAATAATGATGACATTTGTTAAGCGCTTACTATGTGCCAAGCTCTGTTCTAAGCGCTGGGGTAGATGCAAGGTCTCAGGTTGTCCCCTGTGGGGCTCACAGTCTTAATCCCCATTTTACAGATGAGGTAACTGAGGCTCAGAGAAGTTAAGTGACTTGACCTAGGTCACACAGCAGGCATGTGGCAGAGCCGGGATTCGAACCCATGACCTCTGACGCCCAAGCCCAGGCTCTTTCCACTGAGCCACGCTGCTTCTCAAAATAGATAGGATAGTAAATATGCTCAGGTAAAAATAGAGTAATAAATCTGTACAAATTTATATACAAGTGCTGTGGGGAGGGGAAGGAGGTAGGGCGGGGGGGATGGGGAGGAGGAGAGGAAGGAGGGGGCTCAGTCTGGGAAGGCCTCCTGGAGGAGGTGAGCGCTCAGTAGGGTTTTGAAGGGAGGAAGAGAGCTAGCTTGGCGGATGTACATATTTTTTTACTCTATTTATTTATTTATTTTATTTGTACATATCTATTCTATTCATTTTATTTTGTTAGTATGTTTGGTTTTGTTCTCCGTCTCCCCCTTTTAGACTGGGAGCCCACTGTTGGGTAGGGGCTGTCTCTAGATGTTGCCAACTTGGACTTCCCAAGCGCTTAGTCCAGTGCTCTGCACACAGTAAGCGCTCAGTAAATACGATTGATGATGATGATGATGATGTGGGGAGGGAGGGCAATCCAGGCCAGGGGGAGGACGTGGGCCGGGGGTCGACGGCGGGACAGGAGAGGACGAGGCCTAACGGTGAGGAGGATAGCGGCTCGGCCGCTCACCCCAGCCCCGCACACCGGGTCTGGGGTCTGCCCCATCGCCCGCGTCCTCTACGCTGTCAACTCGGTGACACCGTGAGCCTATTGTCAGGTGGGGACTGTATCTGTTGCCAAATTGTACTTTCCAAGCGCTCAGCATAGTGCTCTGCACACAGTAAGCGCTCAGTAAATACGATTGACCGAATGAATAGTCCCTCTGTTGTTGTAGCGCTCAGCATAGTGCTTTGCGCACAGTAAGCGCTCAATAAACGCGACTGAATGAATGAATTGTCCCTTTTTATGGTTGTAGCGCTCAGCATTGTGCTTTGCGTACAGTAAGCGCTCAATAAACGCGATTGAACGAAGGAATTGTCCCTCTTTATTGTCGTAGTGCTCAGCGTAGCGCTCTGCACTCAGTAAGCGCTCAATAAACGCGACTGAACGAATGAATTGTCCCTTTTTATGGTTGTAGCGTTCAGCATAGTGCTTTGCGCACAGTAAGCGCTCAATAAACGCGATTGAACGAAGGAATTGTCCCTCTTTATTGTCGTAGTGCTCAGCGTAGTGCTCTGTGCACAGTAAGCGCTCAATAAATGCGACTGAACGAATGAATTGTCCCTTTTTATGGTTGTAGCGCTCAGCATAGTGCTTTGCGCACAGTAAGCGCTCAATAAACGCGATTGAACGAATGAATTGTCCCTTTTTATGGTTGTAGCGCTCAGCATAGTGCTCTGCGCACAGTAAGCGCTCAATAAACGCGACTGAACGAATGAATTGTCCCTTTTTATGGTTGTAGCGCTCAGCATAGTGCTTTGCGCACAGTAAGCACTCAATAAACGCGATTGAACGAATGAATTGTCCCTTTTTATGGTTGTAGCGCTCAGCATAGTGCTTTGCGCACAGTAAGCACTCAATAAATGCGACTGAACGAATGAATTGTCCCTTTTTATGGTTGTAGCGCTCAGCATAGTGCTTTGCGCACAGTAAGCGCTCAATAAACGCGACTGAACGAATGAATTGTCCCTTTTTATGGTTGTAGCGCTCAGCATAGTGCTCTGCGCACAGTAAGCGCTCAATAAACGCGACTGAACGAATGAATTGTCCCTTTTTATGGTTGTAGCGCTCAGCATAGTGCTTTGCGCACAGTAAGCGCTCAATAAATGCGACTGAACGAATGAATTGTCCCTTTTTATGGTTGTAGCGCTCAGCATAGTGCTCTGCGCACAGTAAGCGCTCAATAAACGCGATTGAACGAATGAATTGTCCCTTTTTATGGTTGTAGCGCTCAGCATAGTGCTTTGCGCACAGTAAGCGCTCAATAAATGCGACTGAACGAATGAATTGTCCCTTTTTATGGTTGTAGCGCTCAGCATAGTGCTTTGCGCACAGTAAGCGCTCAATAAACGCGACTGAACGAATGAATTGTCCCTTTTTATGGTTGTAGCGCTCAGCATAGTGCTTTGCGCACAGTAAGCGCTCAATAAACGCGATTGAACGAATGAATTGTCCCTTTTTATGGTTGTAGCGCTCAGCATAGTGCTCTGCGCACAGTAAGCGCTCAATAAATGCGACTGAACGAATGAATTGTCCCTTTTTATGGTTGTAGCGCTCAGCATAGTGCTTTGCGCACAGTAAGCGCTCAATAAACGCGACTGAACGAATGAATTGTCCCTTTTTATGGTTGTAACGCTCAGCATAGTGCTCTGCGCACAGTAAGCGCTCAATAAACGCGATTGAACGAATGAATTGTCCCTTTTTATGGTTGTAGCGCACAGCATAGTGCTTTGCGCACAGTAAGCGCTCAATAAATGCGATTGAACGAATGAATTGTCCCTTTTTATGGTTGTAGCGCTCAGCATAGTGCTTTGCGCACAGTAAGCGCTCAATAAATGCGACTGAATGAATGAATTGTCCCTTTTTATGGTTGTAGCGCTCAGCATAGTGCTTTGTGCACAGTAAGCGCTCAATAAACGTGATTGAACGAACGAATTGTCCCTCTTTATTGTCGTAGTGCTCAGCGTAGCGCTCTGCACACGGTAAGCACTTAATAAAGGCCTTCGAATGAATGAGCTCACAGTGGGCGGGGAAGGTGTCTGCTAAGTCTCTCGTCCTCTCCAGAGCGCTTAGAACAGTGCTCTCTGCATATAGGAAGTGCTCAATAAACACGATTGAACGAACGAATTGTCCCTCTTTATTGTCGTGGTGCTCAGCGTAGCGCTCTGCACACAGTAAGCGCTTAATAAAGGCCTTCGAATGAATGAGCTCACAATGGGCGGGGAAGGTGTCTGCTAAGTCTCTTGTCCTCTCCAGAGCGCTTAGGACAGTGCTCTCTGCATATAGGAAGTGCTCAATAAACGCGATTGAACGAATTGTCCCTCTTTATTGTCGTAGTGCTCAGCGTAGCGCTCTGCACACAGTAAGTGCTTAATAAAGGCCTTTGAATGAATGAGCTCACGATGGGCGGGGAAGGTGTCTGCTAAGTCTCTCGTCCTCTCCAGAGCGCTTAGGACAGTGCTCCCTGCATATAGGAAGTGCTCAATAAACATGATTGAACGAATGAATTTTCCCTCTTTATTGTCGTAGTGCTCAGCGTAGCACTCTGCACACAGTAAGCGCTTAATAGAGGCCTTCGAATGAATGAGCTCACAATGGGCGGGGAAGGTGTCTGCTAAGTCTCTCGTCCTCTCCAGAGCGCTTAGGACAGTGCTCTCTGCATATAGGAAGTGCTCAATAAACGCGATTGAACAAATTGTCCCTCTTTATTGTCGTAGTGCTCAGCGTAGCACTCTGCACACAGTAAGCGCTTAATAAAGGCCTTCGAATGAATGAGCTCACGATGGGCGGGGAAGGTGTCTGCTAAGTCTCTCGTCCTCTCCAGAGCGCTTAGAACAGTGCTCCCTGCATATAGGAAGTGCTCAATAAACACGATTGAATGAATGAATTTTCCCTCTTTATTGTCGTAGTGCTCAGCGTAGCGCTCCGCACACAGTAAGCGCTTAATAAAGGCCTTCGAATGAATGAGCTCACAATGGGCGGGGAAGGTGTCTGCTAAGTCTCTCGTCCTCTCCGGAGCTCTTAGAACAGTGCTCTCTGCATATAGGAAGCGCTCAATAAACACGATTGAAGGAACGAATTGTCCCTCTTTATTGTCGTGGTGCTCAGCGTAGCGCTCTGCACACAGTAAGCGCTTAATAGAGGCCTTCGAATGAATGAGCTCACAATGGGCGGGGAAGGTGTCTGCTAAGTCTCTCGTCCTCTCCAGAGCGCTTAGAACAGTGCTCTCCGCACATAGGAAGCGCTCAATAAATACCGTTGATCGATTGGGGTTCTCCCGGGGCAACCCGGATCTCCCCTCCTCCGGGAAATGCTGTTGGGAACCAGGTTCCTTGATTTAGCTGATGCCGCTAGGCTCTCGTGGTTGTTTTTCCGTCCAGCAGCGAGCCTGAAAGTGCGAGGAACGTTGTGGGATAGATTCAATTCAGGTCGATTTTATTGGGCGCTTACTGTGCGCAGAGCACTGTAGTAAGCGCTTGGCGAGTACAATACAGCAATGAAGAGAAACAATCCCGGCCCGAAATGGGCTCACAGTCTAGAGTTGGGAAGACAGACGTCGAAAGATATACATTAAGGGCACCTGACCATTGGTCGCCACCCATGCCCCTGTGTTGTCTCTGAGCTGGGAATATGGCTTTTTAATAAACGAAGCAACCAGCGCTTAGTACAGTGCTCTGCACGCAGTAAGCGCTCAATAAATACGCTTGATTGATTGAGCAGCCAGCGATATTTATCGAGTGCTTCTCCTGGGCAGAACACTGCACTAAGCACTCAGGGGAGAACAGTAGTTAAAATAGCGCAGCGGAGTAGACTGTGAGCCCACTGTTGGGTAGGGACTGTCTCTATGTGATGCCAATTTGTACTTCCCAAGCGCTTAGTACAGTGCTCTGCACATAGTAAGCGCTCAATAAATACGATTGATTGATTGATTGGTAGAGTAGTCATGGGAGAAAGTGGTGATACTGTAGTGAACAGCTCTCATTTTCAGTCGCTGTTCAGGATTTTATTTTTTCTTACCGCGCTGATTTATTCCACCTATTTTCGAAAACTGCGAGACAGCTCGGCGGCACACCGGGTAGCTCTGCCAGTACAAAAAAGTTGGGAAGAACCATCCATTTTTATCTCGTATCAGTCCTTTAAAATTCAGTGTGTTTAGCAAAATTCTGGGCTGCGTTTCTCTAAAGGAAATGACAATCCAGGGAAAGTTCTAGTTCTGTAATGTAAAGATGAATATTTGTTCGAGTCCTTGTTCATGCCAGATAACAGAACACTTCAATAATGTATTCCTTCATTCCAAATCACAGGTTTGCTGAGCTGTAGACTATAAACTCCGTGTAGACAGGGATTGTATCTACCCACTTTGTAGTATTGTCCTTTTCCCAAGCTCTTAATACAGTGCTCTGCATACAGTAAGCACATAGTAAATAATCAATTTACTGAGTGCTTTTTGTGTCTAGAATACCGTATTAAGAGCCTGTAAAAATACAATATAACAGAATTGGTGGACGTGTACCCTGCTTACAGCAAGCTTACAGTCTACCGGTGACTCATTTGTACTCAGTGTAAATATTTTTTCCCAGATAATGTAAGTAGGAAAAAAAATTCAGTGTGGGCAGTATCCAATTGCATGCTAATATTTCTGGAGTCATTTAAACTGGAAAAGAAGCCGAGCATTGTTTCCTGAAGTTCCTTTATGCCTTCTCATGTCTTCTGTTACTGTTTTTTTTTCTTTTCATCATATTTTCAAGCATCACGATGATCACTAAAGTCTAGGTACTTTATGAATATTATACTTAATGCTATAAACAAATAGGAGTAAGATCTTTGTTATCGTCACTGAGAGCGAAAGAGAAAAAACATCATTTCTCTGGAGATGTAATTAATGAAGAAGAATGCCTGGGGAACACCTCAGCGGATAAATAGTAAAGCAAATTAATGCTGTTTTGTGTTTGTTCCTCTCCTTGAGCCACACTTATTTCACTGTGTCTTAAATTCATCTGTCTGATCTCATGAATCATCGGAGCAGCGGTATTCTCACACCTTGGGTAAAAGCAAGAACTCTGATCTCTTTTTCTTTAAAATCTGTACTTTGGTTCCTCGGATTCTGGCAGATTCACCTGATGAAGTGTGAACCAGACATTGACACTCATGCCCAGTACTTTTTATTGGATGTAGGTTGAATTCAGAATGAAAAAAAAAATCCTCTTGGGTGGCTGCTGGGCTTTCTTTTTTAGGTTTCGGGAAGCAGGTTTATAAAAGATTAAAGGCACAAGCAGTGGTGCGGGAACCCTGCTGAGGATTTTTCTGTTCCATCTTGTTAAGTTTATTGCATTCTTTTCTGCAGACTAATAGTCATTACAGTGTTCCCGTAACATTGTTGAATGTCTCCTGCCTGCATTTTTTATTCCATAATTCATCAGCAGACATGCCATTTGTTCACAGATGCTCGGTGCTGCATAATGACCTGATTTTAGAACTGCGGATAGTAGGTACCGCTCTTCAAGTCCACCTACTGCCAAGAAGGCTTAGCAGTTGATGCAGCAGCATTGACTTGCTTCATGTCTAGAACAGAACAAAAAGCCGAGGGAACATTGTCTGGTAGGGCCATATGGATGTCGCTAGAGGATGGGTGTGCGGGTGCCGGTGTGTACGTGGGTTTGCGGACTGCCCTGTGTCCAAGACTTGAATATGAAGAGTTTCCCATCATCACAGAGTGTCCAGCCCAGCTACTTCCAACACTTGGGAAACTGAGAGTACCTGAAGCCTTGATGGGGAAGAATGCCGGGGGCTGCGAGGGCAGGATCCAGGGAGGGTGGGGTGCCATCAGGGAGCTTTTGGCCCGGCTGTTCCCTGGAGATTACACCAGAAGGTGGAGAGGATGTCCCACCAGTACCAGCCCTCAGGATTAGGCCAGGATGTCTGTCCCCGGGGGAGGCCGTAGGAGCTGAATGCAGGGTGCCGGTGGGGTGCTCAGAGCTGTTCAGCCAGCAGGAAACCTTCTTGTACCAAAGAGAGCCCTGCTTGGAGCATGGAGCATGAGAAAGGGCAGACTAGCGATACAATCCTAGGGGTAGGGGTGGTGGTGGTCTGTATGTGTGTATTCCAGTGACAGGGTAAAATTACACTAATTGGGGCTCTTGGCCTTCATCTGTCTCTGCCTGCTGCCTTTTTGCCCATGGAGGGGGCTGTCAGCCTGCCTCAGCCTGCTTTCTTCCTAGCCACGAGGCCCACTGGCTGACAAATAAACCTCACTGTGACGGTAACCTAACCACGACGGACTGCCCACCGAGTTTAGGTGTGGGGGAATTGCCGCTCTGGGCAATGAGTCCCACAGGGCAGAAAGACTAAGCAGGTTCCCCTGGAATTAGGGCTCTGAAGACACTGTGGATGAATTTTCCAAATGTACTCGGCGGGGGCAGAATGGGGTTAATGCCCCGGGACTCTGCACACTTGTGTCTGCTCCTGAGCCGCATCGAGGGGAGAAAAACTGGGATCCTAACTGGGGGTCAGGTGGTTTGCGGGGACTGCGCCTACCCTGCACCTGATGCTGGGAGCAGACCCTTGGGGTCCCTCTCCAGCCTGAACCCACCCCCCTGCCAAGCCTGCAAAAGCCCGTTGCTCCCCAGGAGCCATGGCATGTATGTACGCATCCTTTCTACGCTCTGCCTCTCCCCCCATCAGTAAGTTGTTTTAGTGTCTGTCTTTCCCTACTAGATTATAAGCTCCTTAAGGACAGGAGTCATGTCAACCAACTCTGTTGTAATGTATTCTGCCAAGTGCTTAGTACAGTGCCCTGCTGTAAGCACCCCTGATCGTTTGACCCCAGCGGCAACTGCCATCATTTGTAGGTCAACAACAAGGACGGTGGCTGCTGCTCTTGGCCTGTGCTATTTTTGTTCCTCACTAACGGGTACTATAAGGAAGCCGGGAAAACCCCTGGAGTAATCCACCTCCGTGTATGTTACTTTTGGAGGCTCTGCCATGATGTGACAGGTCCCTGTTCTTGCTACGTGACTTATTTTAAAGCGGACCACTTGCCCCGACGTGCCCACGTCTCTGGTGTGCTTGAGAAGAGATGAGGTCCTGGGCTCACAAGTACTTTCAAGAACACACAGTGAAGCAGCGAGGCTGGTGGAAAGAGAACAGGAAATGCAATTTCTGATCCTGACTGCATCACTTTGTTCCTGTGTGACTTTGGGCAAGTCTGGGCCTCAGTTTCCTCCTCTGTAAAATGGAGATGAAACATCTGCCCTCCCCCAGACTGTGAGTCTCGTGTGGGCTAAGAACTGTGTCCGACGTGGCTATCTTGTGTTTATTTTAGGGCTTAGCACATTGAAGGTGCTTAGCAAATATCACTATTATCATCATCATTATTTTAAATAATAACAATGATTAGTAGTAAAGTGAAAAATAGTGGTGTCCAGATTGCTTGGGTCTCACTAGGGAACTAGATTCAGATGGGGGACCTCTTGCTCTAGATGAACAAACTGTGAGCCATCTTCGTCGTCATCAACAGCATTTATTGAGCTTTTATTGAATTCCGTCTACTTTACTCAGCACTTGGAAACATAGGGTAACAGTAAAGGACACAGTCCCCACTCCCCCCTCGAGGCTCTAATCCAGATTAGACGTAGAGTCGTAAGGCTGGAAAGGGTTTGCAGGATCATAAAATACCTACCCCGGCCTCCTGGGAATACCCCACTAAATAATCCTAGGTGGTTGAGAGGCTAGATACCTTTCAAAGACTTCTAAAGGAGAGGATCGATAACTCCCTGTCCGCAGGACTGAATTCATCAACGTTGGCAGGCCACTGATGGTATCTCTTTGTCTTTTGTCTTTCAGTCAGTGGCGTGTGGTGGATTTTAAAGTAAGTTGTGCAGTCAGAACAGCTTAAAGAAATGTAACGTAACTCAAAAATGAACCAGTTGAGCCGGGCATCCCACTAGCAGCTATTGGATGACTGCTGCCGCCGCCGCCGCCGTCGTCATCATCCTATTTTCATTCCCGACTAACGATCCCTGCTTCCTCCTCCTCTCCTCCCGCAGCAGCTCTGCTGCAGACAGTGGACGGAAGGGTCCCCTTCCCCCAGGCACCAATCCCATCCACAGTGTTGTATCCTCAGACCATCTACAATATTCCTGCGCTTGCAATCTGCTCTTTTAACCCAGCATGGCCTGAGCTATATCTAAGCTGTGGCTTTGATGGACATCAGCAAAAAAGCATAATGTTTTCAAGTATTGGAGAGGCATTATTCGTCATATAGCCCGACATTCTCCTGGCTGGTATCGCTGCCACATTTTAAAATTTCAGGTTGGGTCGAGGAGCGCATGAGGTGCATGCCCCGACAGCATGTCTCTGCTTTCAGTGATTAATTTTGCTTTTTAAGCAGCCCGTCTTTTGAAGTTATTGGTTCGTGTGAAGAATGGTAGAGCAGAATCCCAGCATCTGTTTCATTGGCCCCATACGTAACAAGATTTTTGATGGCTTGACAAAAAAATGAACGTCGGTATCTTTCAGGGCTGTTTTCTGTTAAGTGTTGGCACAGATAGGTGTTCTGAATTTTTCAACCAGGGCGAATACAGATAATCATTCTAGGTGGTTTTTCTCTAAGTTTTGTTCCCCAACCTTTATCAAACCCAGTGAAGATTAGTACTTTTTCGGTGGTGCCGCTTTCTAATTTGCGTAGTTCATTCTTCCCTCGTGGAACATGATGCTTTTTTTACAGTTCAGAAGCGCTTAGGGAAAAGAAGGCACATGCCCTTCTAATTTTTTGGGTTTTCTGCCATTTTGCTAAATCAAATTTACTAATTAGGAACGGGTGTAGGACAAGTGAATGGATTTTTAGATGTATTCTTGTGCTGGTCTCGTTTGTATGTCAAAGATACACTGCTAACACTAGGTAACTTAGAGGACAAATTTTTTTATAAGAAGAAGGGAGTGAAATTGTTATGTTTTAAAAAGAGTTGTTAATGAATTCTGGATTAGAGAATTAATGTCATTCAAATTTTGGCCTGTTTTCATTCTGTAATTTACTAATCAGAGGGAATGGGAAATAACTTTCATTCATCGAGGAGGCACTGCTTGCAGAATTATTTGGCAGAAACTGAAGTTATTTCCGTCTTTTGGTAGAAGCATATACAGCACCACTTTTTCCACCAATCTGGGGAAGGAATGGAATTGAGCTTCTAATTTAGTAAATCTCTTGTAAAATATTAGTACTCAAAAACTGCTAATTGGTGCGAGGAGAACTTGTTTTCGGTTCTAAATTTACCTACATTCCCAACAGATCTGTGTTTTGTACCAACCAAGACTTCCCCTCAAAATACAGTTTACTTTTTCCTCTTAATCATAGAAGTTTATAGGAGGAACAAATAAGTGAAAGCTGTTTAATTTTTCAGCAAATGAACTACCGAAAATAGAAGCTGCCCTGTATTTTTCTCAGCCCAGCAGCTTGAGAATACATGTGGTGAAAAGATGTGTTAATGTCAGGTCTTTCTTCACATCAGAAGTTCATTTCATTCTCTTTCTTGAATTGTTGAACATCTTTCTGAAACATTGCTTATATGATCGATAAGACTGGAAGAAGGAAGGAAGAAAATTAGTGTGGAAGACTGCAGTCCTGTTTCTCAGACCTGAAAGATGTATTAGAACATCAAAGCAGTTACGTGGAAATGAACAGCATCATTCTTTGCACTGGGAATGTCTGTCTCTTTTTCTCTTTCCTTTCACTTCAGACCCCCTCACCTTCCTGATGCATAACCTGGTACCAGTTTTGTCCTTTGGAAGTGTCAGATCAGTCTCATGTTCCTGTTAGATCCAGAGTTCCCTTTAACCTTATTTATCTTCAAATAATACGCCCTTAAAACCAAGGGCACTCTGTCTTTGGACTTTCAGTAGGGAAAGTGCCCAGCCGCTTAGAACAGTGCTTGGGACATAGTAAGTGCCTAACAAATACCATCATCATCATCAAATGAAAAATCAGAGTTCTCATGTTAGCAGGAAATGCACAGCTCCTGTTTTTGACCTTGGTTTGAACTCTGGTTGAATCCATCCCAGAAGGTCAACCAAAGGATAGAAATGGTACCCATTTGAATCCGGATTCCTTGACAACTCTGACTCTGTGATTCTGAGAGGGGAGTCACATTTCTGAGGGTGGGGTGGGCCCTAGGGAACCCCTAGAGACAGACACTTTAGCCTTCAAATATTTTCCAATTTTTGATTATAACTACTAGGACGTGGGTGGTAAAGGGCATGCGGTATTTGGGCAAATACTTGGGAACGTACAGTAGCAACATACTGCTTTGAGGGCGCGTCTTTTGGAGGAGTTGATGATTTGCACCTTGGTGGAACCTGTTCAGGGAGTAAGGTTTGCATTACCACTGGGACGAGTCATCCTCCTAACCTAATTATTGGGAATGTTCAGCATATTCAGGCAGGAATTTGATGGGGTTTTTTTTGTTGTTGTTGTTGTTGTTTGTGAATCGGACATTTTGTTTGCAAGTTAAAATAGAAGCATTCCCAGTAAACTCCAAGAAACTGGGTGTGAAGAGGAGAAATCTAGATGAGGTGTAAGCTTTGTAGAGGACGGGCTAGGGCAGGGGTTCTGCCTCTTAAGAGTAGTCAGTAAATACCAACTTTGGTGGAAAGCCAGAATCCCATCTCATCATTTTTCTTAGACTTTGCACCCTATGTAGGACAGATTATGTCTGACCTAATTAATTTGCGTCTACCCCAGCACTTAGAACAGTGATTGACACATAGTAAGCACTTAAACACAACAATAATAGCATTGTCAAGAGTATTTATTGAGCACTTACTGGGTGCAGAGCACTGTATAAGCACTTTGGAGAGCCCAGTAGAGTAGACAAAAACCCTGCCCACAAGGAGCTTGTAGTCTAGTCAGGGAGACTGATATTTAAATAAATTGCATGTAAAGGAAGTAACTGAGTGTAAGGATGTGGACCTGTAGGTATTATGGGGGAAGGACATGGGGTGAGTGCCAGTTGAAATTAGTTATGGGGGCAGTTTTCCTGAGGATGTCAGGTCTGTGTGAGAGATGTTTTTGAGATGTATTTTAGCCAGCACGTGTCTAAATTTATAACCTTCCTTTCTCCTTGCTGCTTCATTTTGCCTCGTCCATTTCAACCCCATCCTACTCACGGAGACTTGCGTCTTTTATAGTATTTTGGAGACGGTGGGAGGTTTGAACTTTTTCTTGTCAGACTTTGTTACTTCATCCTCTCCAGTTATTTATTTTTATGAAATGTTTTTCCTTCTCTTCCACCGCTCATTAGTAGAAAACTGAAGCTCATCCTTCTGTTCTAGGACTTGGCTTATAATGTGTTGCTTGAGAAATAACTCCACTCTCCTTCCTCCATTTCTTCCTCCATTCATCATGAGGCCCATTTCACAATAATTTCCAAGAAATGTAATCTGCATTGATCAGGTTCCTTGGGTTGCTCACTTAACAGGTATCTCATTGATTTAGTAAAGAAAAAATCTTTTGTATGTTCTCAGTGTTGAGGGAATTTTCATCTTTCTTTCATGTGAAAATAAGGAATTTTGCACGTGATTTGAAAGCCTTGTTATGACTAGAGAATAGGCCTCTTGTGGTGGTATGGGTAGGTTGAACTAATTTACCGCTTTTGGTTGGTTTGCCTTTCTAGCAGCTGTGAAGTGACCATACATTTTGTAGGAACTAAATATACTGGTAGTGCTCTGATCATTTATTCACTCAATGTAACGTAACGTGAGGGATCTGATGTGACGGGTAGATATTAGTGAACTTGATTCGAGGTGATTATGAGCTACATTATTATGCTTTTACCTTGATTCTGCTAGTAACTTTCAAGAGGTTCAAGGACAAGTTACAAAAAGTTCCTTTGCCCCTGTGTATTTTGTTAGAAAATGCTACGTTCATTGTTCTCCAGGTTGTTGGAATTTGAAATTATGAAATTGAGGTTGCCTCATGGACTGTTTGGTCTTAGTCGCCCACTAGGCAACCCTGCACTGTCTCCTAGAGGAGAGGTTCTGGTCCTTTCCTGTTCGGTGTTCACAGTTAGGAGTTTGGGGGGACACTGTTGTCTCTGGACCATGATTAGAATCATGCCAAGGAGCTGGGTGCAGTTAAGTTTAAATTAAAGTTCAAAGATTGGATATGGGGTTGGTTCTTTGGCTTTTTTGGAGCTCTTTGGAGGACAAAGCCTTCAAAATGCAAAATATGAATAATAATTTACAACTTAATGTTTCTGTACTAATTATGTACCATTTGTGTGTTTTCTTGTAGATTGTTTCAAGAAGAAATCCCGAGGATGTGCAGGAGGTAACTCTTTAGCACTTGAGAAAGCCATTTTTTTAAAAAAATGTATATTTGGTAAGGAAGTGAAAGCAAAACTTTTGTGATTTCCCTGCCTTTTAAATGATCTTCATCTCACAAAGCAGAATGACCAAGGTAAACCATTTCAGGTTTGCCAGCTTTGTGGCCCCAGTGCCTGTCTCTCTCTCTCTCTTGCCTTGTATGAGGTTTTGCCTGGGGTGGAAGGAAGGAGGGTGGCAGGGAGCCTGCCATGCCACAGGCTCAGGAGAAATGATCAAGAGCAGGATCTTGGACTGGTGGGAGTTGAGGGGCCTGTAACAGTGCCCCCAGGTCCATATGGAGCACTCTGACCTAACTGTTGCCTCTATTGCAGAACAAGCAGAGGTGTCCCTCAATAGTTTCAGTGTCCAGAAGGCCCTGCACAGGGCCAGGTGACCTCACTCACTGATCTCCTACTACATCTCAATCTGCACACTTTGCTCTAGCTCCAACGTACTCTCAGTACCTTGATCTTGTCTATCCCACCACTGACACCTTACCCACATTCTCCCTCGGGCCTAGAACTCCTTCCCTTTTCCTATCTGACTCCCCACCTTCAAAGTCCTAAAATCACGTCTTCTCCAAAAGACCTCCCCTGACTAAGCCTTCATTTCCCCACCCACCCACCCCATTTCACTTGTACCCCTTAATAATAATAATAATAATAATAATAATAATAATAATAATAATAATAATAATAATAATGGCATTTGCTAAGCGCTTACTATGTGCAGAGCACTGTTCTAAGTGCTGGGAGGGGCATACAAGGTGATCAGTTTGTCCCACGTGGGGCTCGCAGTCAGTCCCCATTGTACACATGAGGTCACTGAGGCTCAGAGAAGTGAAGTGACTTGCCCAAGGTCACACGGCAGACTTGTGGCAGAGTCGGGATTCGAACCCATGACCTCTGACTCCAAAGCCCGGGCTCTTTCCACTGAGCCACGCCTTAAGCACTTGATATTCACCCCACTCTCAGCCCCACAGCACTGAATGTTCATATCCTTACACTCTGACACTTCCCCTCTCTGTAATGTATTTTTTAATGTTTGTCTCCCCCTCTAGACTCCAAGTTCTTTGTCTACAGGGATTGTGTCTACCAACTCTGTTGTATTGTACTCACCCGAGCGCGTAGTATGGCGTTCGTCCCACAGTCAGCACTCAATAAATACCCTTACTTAATTGATTTGCTGCTGTGTAGCATAACTAGAACATGATCTGTTTACTCTGGTTTATGCAGCAAACCTCTTCTAGACTGTGAGCCTACTGTTGGGTAGGGACCGTCTCTATATGTTGCCAACTTGTACTTCCCAAGCACTTAGTACAGTGCTCTGCACACAGTAAGCGCCCAATAAATACGATCAATTGATTGAAATCAGCAAAAACTAGGATTTAATGATGTGAAAGAAGTTCATGGGCTTTTTTCTTGCAGCCCAATTTTAACTTTCCGTGCTCATCTTGTTCCCATCCTTAACATTGGATTTCCTCCATGGAGCTCTAATAATAGTCTTCCCCCAGTGAGATGTGTAACGCTAGCGGTACTTCACGGTGTGCCAAATGCTAAGGCTCCATCCTTCCAGGAGAGAGAGGGAGAGGGAGAAGATGAGGGAGGAAGAGAGACCAGAAAAAAATCCAGTGACTTAATTCTCTCTCCCCGAAGTGTTCCCGCTCTGCGTCTCTCACATGAGGTCTTACATCATCATCATCATCATCATCAATCGTATTTATTGAGCGCTTACTATGTGCAGAGCACTGTACTAAGCGCTTGGGAAGTACAAATTGGCAACATATAGAGACAGTCCCTACCCAACAGTGGGCTCACAGTCTAAAAGGGGGAGACAGAACAAAACCAAACATACTAACAAAATAAAATAAATAGGATAGATATGTACAAGTGACAGTTGGATCTATCAAAATTCATACAGTAGTTGGATTTTAAAAAGGTCACGTTAAGGGTATTGCGAAGCAGCTTGGCTTAGAGGACTGAGCGTGGGCCTGGGCATCAGAAGGACTTGGGTTCTAATTCTGACTTTGCCACTCGTCTGCTTTGTGACCCTGGACAAGTCACGTTCCTTCTCTGTGCCTCATTTAGCTCTTCTGGAAAATGGGGATTAAGACTGTGAGCCCCACGTGGGGCAGGGACTGTGTCCAACTGTGTCTATCCCAGCACTTAGGATAGTACCTGGCACATATTCATTCAGGCATATTTATTAAGCGCTTACTGTGTGCGGATCACTGTACTAAGCGCTTGGGAAAGTACAGTACAGCAGTAAGGAGTGACAGTCCCTGCTCACAACGAGTACGTAGTAGGTGTTTTACAAATACCATTTAAAAAATGCATTTGTTTTCCGGGTAAATGTGTTTTTGCAAAAGATAGCATTTATGCAGTGAACTTTTTAATTAATTTAAATGTAAACAATATTAGTTTTGCTTCCATTTCAGTGGAAAGATCGGTAGCCATCAAGCAGAAAGTACTAGTTATAATCGGTATTACGGTTATATAAAATTGCATAAAAACAATTTAGATAAACTTTATAAAGTGTAATTGTAATATAGGTATAAGCTGATTTTTTGTATTGTCACCCACTCGTAGCTGAAACTGCATCATTGTGAACATTTCAATTTGTGTATCTTTTCTTTCTCTCTGTTTTAGATAGTTGTGTGGAAACGATACAGTGACTTTAAGAAACTGCATAAAGACCTTTGGCAAATTCACAAAAATCTGTTTAGACATACTGAATTATTTCCACCTTTTGCCAAAGGAATTGTGTTTGGTAAGCACATTTTAAAATTATTGATCTTGCTTAGTGACTGCTAATGGCTTATGAAATATACTTTTGCTGGAGCCCCAGGAGTCTGAAATACAGTTCCCTGAACCTGGAAGTCTCTTATTGCTGCCTGTTATACTTCTTTAATATTATGAAGTATACATTTTCCAAAAGAATGATTGTCTTTTAAATGACTAACTGTATCATGGAAATTATTTTTCTAGTAAATGTAGTTAAGTTTGTTTCTTTCTCCCACTGTGACATTATTAAACATTTTATCTAGATATAATTTTTTTAAACAATTAAATCCCATGGCCAAAGACTTTGTGTTCTCGGTTTTTTTTTAAGTATTGCTAAGGAAATTATTAAGAAAACAGCTCCTCTGTGTAGTAGTTTCTGTTCCCACTCCTTTTTTCTTAGTTTGAAGTCATTTATTTCCCCCGTAACCAACTGCAGTGACTGTAGTTGCAGAAGGAAAAGCTAAAATCTTTTTTAAAACAGTCATTAGCCTTGTTGCAAATGGCCCCAATAATCAAAAAAAGAAAACCAATAGAAAAGCAGGATTTCTTTTTTAAAGAATGAGGGCCTCTCCTCCCTTCTTCCTTTCTCGTCTCTCTGAATTTGCAGTGCTGTCTATTGTACATGTTAATTTTTTGCACGCTAGTCTTGGTGAGAGAGTTATTTCACTCAGATTACAGTAAAGCAGCAAATATTTATTGAGCACCAAAAGGTGCTAAGCATTGTATTTGGCATTGGACTTTTAAAGTGCAGTCAAGTCATTGACTAATCATGAGAGTATGTCAATATATTAGAGTAAGTTCTCTGTTTTCATATTGTTGTGCAGAAGAGAGAGAGAAAAGAGAGGCACAGTAACAATAATCACAGTAATAATAATTGTGATACTTAGACACTTATTTACATTCCAAGTTCTGGGGTAGATTCCATTCAGTCAGATCGGACACAGTCCCAGTACCTCACAGGGCTCATGATCAGAGTGGGAGGGAGGACAGTACAGAAACAGAACCGAAAACCCCCATTTTACATTTGAAACTGAGGCACAGAGAAGTCAAGTGACTTGTCCAAGGTCGTACAGCAGGCTAATGGTGCAGCTGGGATTAGAACCCAGGTCTCTTGACTCACAGTCCTGTGCTCTTTCCACCAGGCTAGGCTGCTGCTTAGGCAAATGGATTCTACTATGTCACTTTTCTATCCTCTAGAGGCCATACTTACTGCATTCTGTTCAGAGGCAAATAATGGTTGGTCAGGAAGTTATCAGAACTATGAAGACAAGTCTGTGGGCAAGAATTTATTTTGAAATATTTTGGAATTTTTAGAATTTTTTTATTTTAAGATTACGGGGATTTGATTTTCAGTACAGTTCTTGTCCATGAATCTGGTTAACTAGGCCAGGCCATTGCTCAGGCCATAATTTGTGGTCAGAGTGACCAGGTTCAGCTATTTCCTCAGGGAGCAGTCCTCAAAGGCCAATGCCCACCCCCCCCCCAAAGTGCATTGGAAATGCCAGCAACTGACCATTTGCAACATAAATCACAGTCCACAGGAGCATCATGTTTGTATCTGCACTCCCAAAGACTTGTCCACAGCCAGTTCTGCAAACCGGTATTTTATTCTTCTGTCTCCTAGTACCCTAGATACATCTGTTGGTAGGTTCAAAAACCTTTCAGTATTCATTCTTATCCCCTGGTATGTGTTTAATTCTGTGATTGATGTATGTGTTACCTCAGTCGCCTTGAGTGTTACATTCGTAAATGGGAATATGTTTAGTAGTCCTAGCAGTCGTTATTAGGACAAGATCCTCTCCCCATTATAGCCTTTGTTTTCAGTTATCCCTTTGCCTGTTTGAAGCCAGCCTTCTCCCTTTCTAGCACTTTTAAAAGTCATTCACATTTCTTGTAGCTAATTCATTTATAAATGATGTGTAAAATCATTTTCTCCCTATTTTCATATTTACCCGGAAGACTGAAACTGTTTTGGTCTATTGGCTAATCGTGTAGTAAATCTGTAGAAACAAGTGCTATGTTCCTATCAGGCTGAATTGGGCCCGTTTTAGGGTCCCCTGAGTAATTTGCTAACTAAGAGTGGTTTTCTCAAGGATTGCTCTGATTATGATAACTTTACCTCCAGCTTCTTTAATAGTGTAATAGCAAAAATATTCTTGCCGATCCTGTTTAGCTCATTGTGGGCAGAGAACGTGTCTACCAACTCTGTTATGTTGTACTCTCCCAAGTGCTTAGTACAGTGCTCTGCACACAGTATGTGCTCAATAAAGACAATTAAGTGATTAATAAAGTTTAGTGTAATTACTAAATATTATAGACTCTGTTTAATATGAGAAGCCCCTTTATTTTCGATGGACACAGTAGTGGTTAGTGTTTTGATGGTATTTATAAATACCCTCTGTCCAGAGCACACCAAGCTCCACTGTTTGCTCTATATGTCAGTGTCACACATCTGTCTCTTGGCTATTCTAGACGATTACCTTGTGTGCTCTTCTGGTGAAAGTGTTACTGATTCTAGTTGTAGCTGCCAGAATTAATCGAAGTAGACTGCAGAATACTGGAGGGAACCCGCAGCAAGTCCAAAGGAGTCAGCCTCCTGTTGCCCTTGGTTCTGGGGTGAAATACAGCTCCCGATGTGAGCCTTCGTCATGCAGAAGTGTGTAATTCTTTTTACTGAAGTTTTATCTTTCATTTAAAATCCAGGTCGGTTTGATGAAACAGTGATCGAAGAAAGAAGACAGTGCGCTGAAGATCTTCTGCAGTTCTCTGCCAACATCCCCGCTCTTTATAACAGTAAACAGCTTGAGGATTTTTTCAAGGTTTGTTAATATGCCTGGGGGGGTGTCTCTGTGTTTTCATGAAAAACTTTCACTGTCTATTGATTTGCTTTACAATATTGCAGGGTATAAATTTGCAGAGCAACTTGGGTTACTGATACTGAAGGATCATAGCCAAGTGAAATCACTTTAATGTCATCGATCTTTTTGCTTTCTGTTTCTCAGGCAAAAGCAGATTTTTGTTTTGAATAGAAAACTGTACTAAGGAATGTCACATTTAAAATTTATGATATTGTAAGATTAATATTTACACTTCTACTCCAGTGTTTGTTCTTGATCCTTCTCATCTGCCCTCCAAATTTAGCTTTGAAAACAAACACTCTTTTCTGTGTAGTAGAGTTAAGCCGCCCAAGGCCGAGGTCATGCAATCATTATTCTGAGGTAATTAGTTCAGATTACTGTAGGTTGTCTGAGATGGTCTTTTAATTTCAGAGGTGTAATGTCCTTCAAATGTAATATATATGTGTGTATATATATATGTATATATATATATGTGTAAATACATATATATATTATATATATGTGTGTGTGTGTATATACATATATATATGTAAAATCTAAACCCAATTTCTCTTTTCATTCACATTACCGTACAAGGTGAGTGCTTCATTGGCTCTTCCTCTTACCTCTTCCACATTTACCTATTGCGTTTAAGCCTCATGTACCAAAAAGGTGTTTAGTCATAATTGTTTCTTCCACCGTAACTTTAAAATATCTCAGTTGTACAACTCCCCTTTCTGTGGTCGTATAACCAAAAGAGCATTTAGGAAGTGATATTTGTTTAGGAAGTTGATTTTTCAATTTTGCTATCAATTTTTAATGGTATTTATTAAGTGCTTACTGTGTGCCAGACACTGTAATAAGTGCTGGAGTAGATACAAGATAATCAAATTGGACACAGTCCTTGTCCGATAATAATGGTAATAATAATAATTATGGTATTTGTCAAGTGTTTACTATATGCCGGGCACTGTATTAGGCACTGGGGTAGATACAAGAAATCAGGTTGGACACAGTCCCTTACCCACTAAGGGCTCACAGTCTTAATCCCCATTTTACAGATGAGGTAACTGAGGCACAGGAAAGTGAAATGACGTGCTCAAGGTCACCCAGCAGGCAAGTGGCAGAGCTGGGAATGAGAACACAGGACCTCTGGCCACCAGGCCCATTCTCTTTCAAGTAGGCTACACTGCTTCCGAATTTCACACTTAAATAAATTCATATCTAAAATAAGATACATCTCAATACAGAACTTTATTTTCCAAGATTAAAATGATCTTGTAAAAGACACTTCAGACTGTAGTCCAGGTAGCCTATTTGACAGAAACCGAGAGTCTGTACTTTTACTGTTCTGTGGCTGCCAAGGCCTTTCTGTTTTTCTTTATTTTTGATGTGCTTCAGCTGGAGTTTCAGTGCTGCAATGACCCAACTGACTCCTGCTTATTTCTAAATTCAAATCTCTGTGGTGAAAGGTGATCTTAATAGCTCATAGATTTCCTTTCATTTGAACTGTTTCTAGGAAACTGGCCTCCACAGAAACCTGGATTTCATATGGGATGAGAAGCCTACTGGATAGAGCCCAGGCCTTGGAGTCAGAAGGACCTGGGTTCTAATCCCAACTCTGTCACATAGCTGCTGTGTGACCTTGGGCAAGTCACTTAACTTTGTTGTGCCTCAATTACCTTATCTTTAAAATGGGGATTAAGACTGTGAGCTACCTGTGGCACAGGGACTGCATCCAACCTGCTTTGCTTGTATCCACCCCAGCACTTAGTACAGTTCCTGGCAAATAGGAAGTGTAGCACAATTATGATGGGTAGGAAAGTGACTCTATCCATTAAGTCCCAGTGACAATTGACATTTTTAAAAAGATCCAAAGTTTTAAGGAATTGGTTTCAGAAGAGTAAACCAAGTTAACATGAATTCCTTTGCCAAAAACCTAAAATAAATCGCCCTGGGCTTCAGAAAAGCAGTCAGCCAGCCTTAAAGCTCTTTTGTTTTTCTGCTTTGTTAGTATTTCAAGGAAACTCTAGTTTGTGAAGGAAATCTTAATCTTAGTGAATTGGGTAACAGGAGATGGGGGAGGGTCATGGCCAGTGGGAGAAGAATTGTACCACTACATTTGGGAAGGACTTAAGGCACATATTATATACTTTTTTTGTGGGCCATTAGATGTATTGAATATATCTGCAGGTGAGTGTTAGCTAAGATTAGAGGCTTGAACTTAAACAAAATGAAAATACTGACTCATTGAAATTTAGGTCTGGAAACCATGTGAAATTTGAAGCCCTGAATGTTTATGAGAAACTCTTATTTCCCCATGTGCTATCATGCTGTCATGGAAATAAAATTTTTGGACCCAGGAAAAACTGCAGTTTTACAATATCTGGTATCACTTAAAAAAACATTCTGTCTTCTTGCTGCAATATTGAAATACCACTGACAGCAAGCATGAAAGTGAATGGCCTCTTCCCCAAATTATTCAGGGTAATTAATCTGTAGTCCCTTAAATCCTTTTCATTTGTCAAATGTGCTCCATTTTTCTTAGGAAAAGAGTACATTCTTGAAAGCACTGCTGTGATTTTATGGGTCTCATAAGGCCATTTTCATATTACTTTAGAGAAAATCACCTCTATAAGTAACACTTAACTGTTTCTGGTGAGAAACATTGCATTAACACTTTATTTTAGGAAGTGAGGAATGGGGCTGTTTTTTCAGAATATGGCTCCCAGTAGCTGTAAGTACTCACCTGGTGTATGCACTGGTGCATACTGTAAATTATTATCTGTTTAAGTTGTTTGAATGCAGCCATTTTAGGGAATTTTTTCTCTTTTGAGGTTTTTGCTATTCAATACCTGGGTAAAATTAGCATGAACAGAGAAGGGTCAGTTTTAATGAAAATGATTCTTCTAGGAATTGCTGCTTTCATTGCCTAAAAAATCGGCTTTCATGGCTTGCTTGTCACCGTTTCTGATTCAAGGGCTTAGTATAGTGCTCTGCCCACCGTAAGCACTCAAATATGATTCAGATGCCTTTCATAGAACTACTTTGATCTTTCTTTTCAATATAAACATGTATATGAAATGTTAGCATTTCATTTTGGTTTTAAAATAGTGTATGTCTGTGTAACCTCATAAATTGCCATTGTTTCCATTTGACTTCTGTAGGCCTGACGCAGCTTTATTTGCCAAAAGTGCTTGATAACAGCCGTATTTTATGTTACTGAATTATGTTTTCTTGTTTAAAAAGCAAAAAAAACCCACAGCAAAACAAGCCTCAAAATCATTTGTTCACAAGACAAATAAAAAAACCAACTTATTTTCAGGGTGGAGAGGTTCATGATGGCTCTGAATTGATTGGTCCTGCTGAACCTTTTACAGATTCCTTGATTGACAGCTTCTCTGATTGCAGTTCTGAAGGTTAGTATCTTTTTTCCGCTGTAATCCAGTGGATCTGATCATAGAGTAAATCTCCAGATCACAGTATAAATCTCTTGAGTCTGACCTCAGAAGAGGAATTGGATCCTGGGATTTCAGTGTGCTTGATGTAAATAGCTCCTTGGCTTATTTGGTTTAGATTCTGTATAATGAAAGGAAGGATCGTCGAGATCATAAAAGTCATTGAACAACATGGCTATTCATACATTTTCATTTATGTGCTTAAGGCAATTTGAATGTATCTTCCTCCATCTTCCTCCAACCAGGAAACTAATGTAAATTTTACACAGGTAAATAAATTGTCCGTCAGAATCAGCTTTTGCTTCTTATAATTACATCGAAGTTTTTTCATTTGGCACAACGTAGTTGTACTTGTTAATTTTGCTATTGTTTCATTTGTTAATGAGTTTCATTTTGTAACATCGAGGTAGTTGACTCCTCCACGTTTTTGAGATAGGGTGGACATGATTGACTTGGTTTTGGGACGTCTGGGGTGAAAGTGCAATTTAAAGGCAAACCAGTTGTAATTAACGTTTTATTTCCATTATGAGCTCCAGCCTCACGTGGAATTGAGCTCAGCTACTAAATTAGTTGTACCGTTTGTGGAAACTTGGCAAACCTAGGAAGTGAAAGCATGGGAACCCAACATCTTCAACACATTTCCCCCCATCTGTTTGGCTGCTTTAAGCTTACAGGTTGCTTTACTGTCGCCCTTGATATCAAAGCCTTTGATGTCTGAATAATCTCATCTGTTAACTTGTGTCATTTCCTTTCCCCATTACATTGCCTGATTTCCTTTGCATTTTTGGAAAGGATATTTTCCAGGTGCATACTTCAAAAAGAAGTCCGTAGAAAATAATTAGAGACGGTCATGACTTCTTTCACAAGTGAACCTATCTCCTTGTCATTTACCGGATTTTATATGCAGGCATTGTTGATGCTCTTAAAGTATCTCGGTGTGGCAAACCCTGCTACCATCTTTATGCCAGTAAATTGTGGATTAAGAACTCCCCAGGTGGCCCTTGACACAATTGCGGGGGCTGGGAAGGAGTTCTTACTCTATCATATGAATTAGCCCTGGGGCACTAAAGGAAGATGGCTATTTCAAGGATAGGGAAAGTATTGCCACAGTGTCATGAAACTACTAAAGAATTAGAAGGCATTGAAAAAGACTTTGAGAGGTGTTCCAGGCCTCCATCCCTCCATCTAGATGAACTAGGCCATCTCTTTCCCTCCAGCTGGCCCAATAACTTGGGTAGTAATTCTGTTTTTAAGCATCTCAGCCCCTTGTCAAACCAAAAAGATAGAGGAATCATGCTGCTACTTCTCTGGGAGCCTCCCTGCACTCTTTCCTGCCTGGCTGTCAGCTGTCGTTGGGAGAAAGCTGGCTGGGGCTGTCCCGGATGGAGACCTGACTCTATGGTAAAATGACCATATGTTACAAAGTGCAAAGTGGGCAGGGGGTGAAGCCTCTAGAAAATGTGGCTTAATTGGAGGTGGGATCAGTAGTCCAAGATTAGGCAAGAAAAAAAGGGAGAAAAGGAAGTAGAGAGAGTTTATATGGCAGAAGGTAAAAAGGTGGGGAGGGGAGAAAGGGGAAAAAATGCAGTGAGGGGAAGAGAATCAGAAGAAAGAGAATTGGAATAGAAAACAGAAGAGAAAGGGAAAGAAGGGAGGAAGAGAAGGGAGAGGTAGAGAGGAGAGTGAACAAGGAGGGAAAAAATGGAGGGCAAGAGAAGGTGAGAAAGAAACGAAGGGAGGAAGAGGAGAGAGAAAGAAGGGACGAGAGGGGAGAAGTGAGTCGTAAAGCAAAATGATGAGGTCGGCAGAGAGAGGGAATTGAGCGGAGCAGACTGGGCAACAGATAGATACAGCACACAGTGGAGGGACAACTTGAGACAGCTCTCCATCACGTTGTAAATTTCTTGATGGCAAGGATTTTCATCATCTATTTCAATGGTGTGTTCCCAAGTACCCAGTATGGTGTTCTGCACAGAGTCAGCCCTTAGTAAATGCTTATGATGATGAGAGCTGGAGTCAGACATCAAGCCTGCCCCTTCCCTATGGTGCTTCTTTGGCACAGTGCTAGCCCGGCTCCTGCCCCTGCTCCCGCCCCTGCTCCCGCCCCCGCTCCCGGTGGAGCTGCTGCTGCTATTGCCACTGGCTGCTTTCTGGCACTTGGTAACTCTTCCAAGTCAGAGCCCCCAGGGAGAAGACTCACAGAGCAGCAGGATCATCCTTTGATTCACTAATATGTAGGCTGCTTGTGGGCGGGGATCACGTCTGCCTATTCAGTTGTATCCCAATCGCTTAGTACAGTGCTCCTCCCAGTGTAGAAGTTGGACTGGGGACAAGGCAGCCATAGCATTGGGGAAACCCTTAGGTGAGCGAGAGCTCACTCCTACTCATCCCACTTCTTCCCTTGCCACCTTTGAATTATGGTGGTTGACAGCATGGTTGAAGCAGCATGGACTGAATGAATAATAGATGCTGGGAGTTGGAAGGACCTGGGTTCTAATCCTGGCTCCGCCACTTGTCTTCTGTGTGACTTGAGCAAACCACTTAACGTCTCCCTCACGGGTTTGCTGTGTGACCTTAGACAAGTAACTTCACTTCTCTGTGCCTCAGGTACCTCATCTGTAAAATGAAGATTAAGTTTGTGAGTCATATGTGGAACATGGATTGTGTCCAACCTGATTATCCTGTATCTACTCCAGTGCTTAGTACAGTGCCTAGCACATAGTAAGTGCTTAACAAATGCCTTAAACCCTCCCGCCCCACTTCCTCTCCCTCAGCCCCCCCCCCCCCCCCCAAAAAAAAACCCCAAACCCAGCAGCAGTAGGACCAGTTTATCGTGCTTGGACCAGCCTTTGCTGTTTCCATCTTCCTGGGGACTAACCACTCCTCTTGGCCATTTCCATCATGACCTTTGGGAGCTCCTTGAAGGTCAACTCGGCCCTTTTGAATGATCTTGATTAGCTTGAAAAGAGCAATTAAACCATCTCAGTTTATCACTAGAGAGTAGACATTTAAAATGAATGATTTCAGATCTGTGTCATGACAGCACAAAGGTGCCTTTTTGCTGATTAGGCTGTGAAAGGTAACACTTTGAAAATTAAGTATTGTACTTACAGATATACACAATCCAGTTCAGGTTCGTTCTTTATTGTGCATATTTACATTGCTACTTGATTATGTAACTGTGTTGTGCTTTTAGTAACAATTTTACAAATTGACCCATAAGATTAGAGAAGCATTCATTCATTCATTCAATTGTATTTATTGAGTGCTTACTGTGAGCAGAGCACTGTACCAAGCGCTTGGGAAGTACAAATTGGCAACATATAGAGACGGTCTGTACCCCACAACAGGCTCACAGTCTAGAAGGGGATGTGGGAGAGTTGCTGGGTTTCCCAGTAGGAGAAGCAGCATGGCTCAGTGGAAGGAGCATGGGCTTTGGAGTCGGAGGTCATGGGTTCAAATCCTGGCTCTGCCAATTGCCAGCTGTGTGACTTTGGGCAAGTCACTTAACTTCTCTGTGCCTCAGTTACCTCATCTGTAAAATGGGGATTAAGACTGTGAGCCCTCCGTGGGACAACCTGATCACCTTGTAACCTCCCCAGCGCTTAGAACAGTGCTTTGCACATAGTAAGCGCTTAATAAATGCCATCATTATTATTGTTATTATTATTATATGCATATAATAATAATGATGGTATTGAAGTGCTTACTATGTGCGAAGCATATATACATTTATATTTAGATCCATTTTTTGCACTGTGCATTTTGCATTATTCTTATGGGAAGCTATAATTTAGAGCTCTTCTGCTTAACAATCTTTTTATGGAAACAATTGAGAGCATAATCAGGGTATACAGCAGTATGTTTGGAGTTTTTTGCAATTTTAAGGAATCATAACCATCTAGTTTAAAAAGAAATACCCTTTGAAGGGACGAAGAATCCACCAAATTGTCCATTTCTAATTCGAGGGAAATTTTAGCCGTTATACAGGATTGGAACCTATGCCCTGACTTAAAAAATATTTCAACCCTGCAAAATATTCTGAAACATTTTTGAATTAGAAATAGAATCAATGTTAGGTCCACAAGGTGGCGCTATTAGAATTCTTAACTGATTTTCAGCTCAGCATCAGCTTCAGATCAAACTAACTCAAAACTCTCCATCCTGAAACTTAGGGAAGATTCCCCTTTCTTGGTTCCATTTATCATCTATCTTATCCCCTCAAGGAAAAGTGGAAAGGGGTCCTTGGATATTTTACTTAGTCCTCAGAAATTTTGGGAATGGGGTGAATTTGTTTTGTGGTCTTGTGAGCAGGCTCTGATGTCCTATTTCCCGAGCTGCCTGCCTGGCAGAGCAAACCCCTGAAATGTCTTGACCCATTTAAACTTGATGACTAACTTAATATAGCCGGTTAAGAAATTGGAGTTTCGGGAAAAAATATTTTTTGTTCCTCAAAGTGGCATCAAAATAGATGGCCCTTTGTTTTCCCCCTCACAAGTGTCTCCTGGTTTGTCCCACAAGGGGTGTGAATGTAGACTCTCCTCAGAATGGCATGAAAATAGCATTTCTTGGGGCAATACACCAAGGATGAAATTATTGTAAAACATCAAAATTATGGAGCTTAGAGAGAATGAAGAGCAGGGTTTTGAGGGCATGTAGCCAACAGGGCAGCCCAGGAAGAGAAGAATGCAGAATAAATCCCTGAAGAGAGAGTTTAACTGTGGCGAGAACAGGAGCAGGGAGGTCTCTGAGATTTGGAGCAGTGACATCGCCTGGAAAGACAGGAATGATGGGGAGGAAAGGAGCATGGGCAGGGACATTTAGGCACACATTGGCTATTTCTACTAGTGTGTATATATTCATTCATTCATTCATTCAGTTGTATTTATTGAGCGCTTACTGTGTGCAAAACACTGTACTAAGCGCTTGGGAAGTACAAGTTGGCAACATGTAGAGACGGTCCCTACCCAGCAGTGGGCTCACAGTCTAGAAGGGGGAGACAGAGAACAAAACATATTAACAAAATAAAATAAATAGAATACGTACAAGTAAAATAAATAGAGTAATAAATGCATACAAACATATATACATATATACAGGTGCTTTGGGGAAGGGAAGGAGGTAAGGCGGCGGGGTGGAGGGGGGAAGAGGGGGAGAGGACGGAGGGGGTTCAGTCTAGGAAGGCCTCCTGGAGGAGGTGAGCTCTCAGTAGGGCCTTGAAGGGATATTACATTAGTATATGTGTACACACACACACACACACACGCTTAGTGGGGACCTGAGAGTCGAAGGACTTGGGTTCTAATCCTGGCTTTGCTATTTGCCTGCTGTGTGTCTTTGGGTAAGTCATTTAACTCCTCTGTGTCTGTTTCCTCATCTGTAGAATGGGGTGGGGATTCCATATCTGTTCTCCTTCCTCCCTGGACTATGAACCCCATGAGCGACGGGGACTGTGCTTGTCCTGATCATCTTGCATGATCTATCATTTAGTACAGTGCTTGGCACATAGTAGGAACTAAACCAATACTGCAATTAATATTTTTTATTATTATTGATATAGAGAAAGAAGTTTGAGACCATCTTTGTTAGAAAGTGTCTAGCGATGTTGTAATTTGATATTTTATATACTGAACTCTACGTGTTTATAGAAACACACAGGCGTGGCCTGTAATCCTGTAAATAAATAGAAATAGATGAATTTTGATTCCATATTCAACTGACTGCCTGTGTGCAGTGATATCGCTGTCCTCCATCTCAACTGAAAGCTTCTTTTTAATAATGTTAAGCAGTCACTGTGTGCCAGGCACTATAATCCCTCTCATTTTGTAGGTCCTAACTAATTCTCTCACAATCTCCCTTTCCTAGTGATTTAAGGAGCTCACTTCCCACTTCCTTTTGTTTAGGTCTGTCATCTCAGAAGCATTCTTTATGACCTGCTAGCCTTTAGCTCAGAGTTTGGTGCTCAGCAAAATGAATTAAACATAGCACATACCAAAACCTCCACTTGCCAAACTTCTCTGCATAACTTCACACCTCATTGTCTTCTACTTCCCTTCTTGTTTCCCAGTTCTGTCTTCTATTGTATTCTTCTCCTGTGGATCACTGTGAACTTGAAACTAATATGGAGAAAGAATGTGACAATAGGGTTGATAACTCTAAAGCATTTTGTGTTTTTCCTGTCAGAAACAATAGTCAAGTATTCTGCTTTTTTTCAGATGAAAGCCTACTTTTTGGGGGCAGTTTTATTCCTTCTTCTCATGTGTTTGCATATCCTCAATCAGGTTGCCCAGAATTTCATTCATTCATTCAATCGTATTTATTGAGCGCTTATTCTGTGCAGAGCACTGTACTAAGCGCCTGGGAAGTACAAGTTGGCAACATATAGAGACGGTCCCTACCCAACAGTGGGCTCACAGACCTGCTAGCATTTTTAATGCTCTTTTTTCCCCTTTTTGATCACTTGGAAATCCATTGCAATTTTACAGAATGACAGCAGGAAATTAATGACCGCAACAGAAGTGTCAGGGACATATCCAACAATCTTATGTGCTGAAATATTTGTACCAAAGACATTTCTTTCCTTGTATTTAAATTGAGGACCAGTTTTGTGGTCTGTTAGCCTTGCTGTTGTTTTCGTTATTAATCTGAGTATTGTTTAAAAAATGTATTAGTAGGGAGGGAAGGGGAGAGGAAGTGTGACTAAATTGCTGGATTTTTGTGGTCAGAAGCCAAGAAGCTGCAGACACATGCCTCTGGCCTGTTGTACTTTGGCATTACTGAACATGTTTAAAAGGAAAATCACCCAGCCCATCAAATCATACCATGTGATAAATGATCTTACGGCTGCAGTGACAAGACAGTGGAGTGTAGATAAAAGACCTTTAACTCAGCATTTCCTTTCTTTTGTCATTTGCTGTGCAAACCAGAATACTGTTTTTTCACCATTGTCCATTTTTCAACACTGCTGTAATTGTCTAGTCCACTGGCTACAAAATGGCACTGGCATGAAGAAATCAAATGAGAGTTGAAGTGTGAATGATTCTTGGATTCTTTTGATTTTTTGGTTCAATCCAAATTTGTTCCTTCTTCTAAAAAGGTTTTGCATTCTCCGGCGAAGTGTGAGAGCAATTCCCATGAGATATTTGATATGAAGAATTGTTAGCACCTTTGAGGAACCAAAGACTCGGAAAGAACTGTGTTTTCACCGAGCCACCCAAATCTCTTGCATCAGCCGACTAAATTGCTGGTCCCTGGAGCTATGTGGCTTTTATAAAAACTATATATGGAATTTCAAAGGAGAAGGATTTGAAAGAACTGAAACAACATTCATAATGAGGGTATTTTGACAATGTGACAGAGCAGTGAATGCAGCTGATCTGAAGTCTGAGCTTAGATCCTACTAACCTATTCCTACTCTTGCATTCATGGCCCATGTGCTTTTTTAAATATCTCACTTAATAGGAAGCTAGTCATTTTAGTTTGAAATGTACAAACATGTCAGTAATACCCCTTTTTATTCTGTCCTTCCAGCTCGAAAAGATTTGAGTGGGCTTGATGATTTGACACTTACCAGCCAGTCGGAATGTGGAGGTGAGTTCTATAAATGGCTCTGCTTTTGTGATGTACGCATTTTATTTGACTCATCTTGGACAGATATTTTAAAGTCTAAATACCATAAAAAATACATTTTCAGTGTACATTATCGTGCATCTGCACTTCAAGTTTAACCTGTGAAATGAAATTCGATACTCTGGTTTGCAAGTGCAGGTGGATTTCCTTGAATGGGGTGAGCAGGCAATTCCAGAGGTATGAACTTTTTGAGAGATGGTGTGGCTTCGTTATCTAAAGCCCAAGTTAGGAATTGGGAATTCTAGCTCATCTAGATTGATGTGACTCATTTTGATTCCTAGGGGGTATTTTCTCATCAATGAGCTGGAAGTTTAAAAAAAATAGGTGATGACAATCTGCCCTGCATTATTTTATGCAATAGGTTTGAAAGTATGAAATAGAAAATTTTGTTATTGCGCTCAATTCTCCCAATACTTGAAAGTTACTCTCAAGTAACTCTCAAGACACTTTGGAGGAAAGTCTTGAGCTTCTGTGATCCCCCAGGGGCCATTTTGTACATTTCTGAGTATACACTGCATACCTTTAAGCAACCCATAAATGGGTCTTTTAGTCTTCACAATGTACTTGAGGAATTTTCCTGTTGTAATTAACAGGTGAGCCTTGGTTCAGTCACAAAGAGAACCTTTGCAAAGGAGTTGATTATAATACTAGTGGTTTGTGTAGCACCCGTTTCTTTTTAAAAAAATTGGTATTTGTTAAGTGCTTACCATGTGCCAGGCACTGCACTAAGCACTGGGGTAGATAAAAGTTTATCAGGTTGGACACGGTTCTTGTCCCATGTAGGGCTCACAGTCTTAATCCCCATTTTGCAGATTAAGTAACTGAGGCACCGAAAAGTTGTGACTTGTCCAAGATCACACTTCAGACAGGTGGTGGAGCCGGGAGTAGAACTCAGATCTTCTGACTCCCAGGCGTGTTTTCTTTCCACTGTGCCACGCTGCTTCTGGTGGGGCAGTGAGTGTAACAAGTGAGTAGGGAAGCAGCATATTGTGAACTACGTATAGAAATTTTATGTATAAGTCCCATTTACAGTCAAAGTCACCTCAGTCTCTTGCCAATGCTGTGCTGAAGTGCCACAGACCAACAGGGAGTTGCCAAGGTAGCTGCCTTTTTAGCTATTGGAGTCTTTATTGCCCGCATAACCAGCTATTGTCAGGATTCCTGCTGAGCCTGCCCTCCTTGCAAGGCACCCAAAGCGGCGCTTTGCCCGGCATGCATTTCCCTACTTTTGTCTACTTCTAGCTATATAAATTAGGGCTTAGAGTTAGGGTTTGGGCAATGTAATCAACGATCCCCTTTTGTGGTGTGAAAGAATTATTGCCCCTGCCAAAATGACTAATAGAGGGTTACTTTAGGCAGGGAAAATTAGGATCTTTGTGTTTATTAATTTAGGTAAGACTCTGCTCTGATTTGTATTTTTAAAATGAACAAACCATTGGCAAGCACCACTTATTTCTAGTGCTTTTTTGCAAAATTAGCTTGTCATGTCTAAGCTTAATATAGCTCATTGCACTCTATATTATTTCTCCATTTGTAATTTATTTTAACTTCTGTCTCTCTGCTGTAGACTGTCAGCTCTTTGTGGGCAGGCATCATGCCTACCAATTCTATTGTATTATACTTTCCCAAGCATTTAGTGCAGTGCTGGGCATGCAGTAAAAGCCCAGTAAATACCACTGATTGATTACATCATCATCATCAATCATATTTATTGAGCGCTTACTGTGTGCAGAGCACTGTACTAAGCGCTTGGGAAGTACAAGTTGGCAACATATAGAGACAGTCCCTACCCAACAGTGGGCTCACAGTCTAAAAGGGTTACATCCCAGTGGTTGCTTAACAAATGCTATAACTACTATTACTGCTACTACAGTGATCCCATTTTAGTAAGTATCAATTTGTTGTTTCTAAATAGAAACAGTATTTCCAAGATATGTGTGTAAAGACGTGTAATTTGAGATAATTACTGTCTTAATCATTGTAGATTTTAATATGGCAAGACTTGTTATTGGTTTTGCCAAAACTTAATTCCTACTGTAGATAAGTAAGATAAGTCTCTATAAAACCTGACTGCCAAAAATGGGAGTTATGAGTGTGTAATGGACTCATTAGACTCTGCTTTGGTGCTTGGGGACCAGGCAGACGGACTGCGGGTAATAGATAATCTTATTAGGTGCACTGTGAGCTCTCAAGAGGTGGTTTTGTGATCTTCATTTTCCACCCCAGGAAACTGAGTTTCAGAGAAGTTACAGTCCAGAGTCACACTGCAAAACTGGGGCAGATTGAAGACCAGAATCTACAAGCCCTATGTTCTCTGTCCCTTGCTTAAAACTCTAGGATCCATTCATTACCTAGCAAGTAGAGAGTGTTTAAGGTCACCTTAAAACCCATTTGGGAGGGGCACCCAGCTAAGGCTGATACCGATGACAGCAGTCTGGCATGTAAAGGCTTCTCTTTGGGAACGTACATCTAGCAATGTCTGAGGACCTGGTGTAGGAAGTAGACTGTACAGACAGCAAGGCTAAATAAAGCAACTTCTTCAGTTTAGACTTGAAATTCAAAATCATAAGACTGCTAAATTTCTCCTGGCAAGGGAGTGTTTTCTCAACCTATGAAAAGAACATTTTGCCTCTGTCCCAAGAAACAAGCAGGTAAGATAGTTATTATGGTACGTTTTAAGTGCTTACTATGTGCCTTGCACTGTACAAAGCGCTGGAGTAGATACAAGAAAATCAGGTTACTCACAGTTCCCGTCCCACATGGGGCTCTCAGTTTAAGTAGGAGGGTGAACAGGGCATTTTACAGATGAGGAAACTGAGTCACAGAGAAGGTTAAGTGACTTGCCCCAGGTCTTACAGCAGACCAGTGGCAGAGCCAGGATTTGAATCCAGGTTTTGTGCTCTTTCCACTAGACCACTCTGCTTCAGAGTTTTAAAGAAGTTCCTCATGGGCCTGAAAGATAGCAGAAAATCTTGGTTAGAGCCTGGAACCAAATAAAGTAATGAAATACAGTCAAGTATTGGCAGATATCAGTCTATCAAGATTTGATTTTTTTTTTCTTGTGGCCTGTTAATTAAGGTTCTAAACACTCTGAAATCCAAGTGAACAAAATATTCTTTTTCTTTTAAGTAGGCAGTTTCACTTTTCTTGAACTAGGCAGTTTAAGAGCAGGTAACAAGTAACGATGATATCCAAATGTGGAAACAAGGTTAGAAGTCACTTGTAGACCGCACTTAGATCAATACAAGGTGCCCTCATAATTGGTTTGAATGCCAGGGAGAAATGCCAGGAAAAAATGCTAAGAAAGCAAAACTGGTGAACCTTTGATGGATATTTAGCATTAACACCACATATATCATTGTGATGATATTTCTAGGTCTCTCCAGTGACAGTGATCTTATCTCTTTGACCGTCGATGTGGACTCTTTGGCTGAGGTAGATGATGGAATGGCATCCAATCAAAATTCTCCCAGCAGAACTTTTGGGCTCAGTTTTTCGCCGGAACTTGTAGCACAAGGGGCCGTTTCTTCTGAACATGAACGGGGCAGGACAGAAGGAGAGCGGGAAAGCCGGAGTCTGTTTACCAGCAATTTAAGGCCTAAGTTTGGCAAACAAGATTATTTAGAGAAAGCAGGAGAACTAATAAAGCTGGCCTTGAAGAAAGAGGAGGAAGATGACTATGAAGCCGCCTTTAGTTTTTACAGGAAGGGAGTTGATCTACTCCTGGAAGGTGTCCAAGGTATGTATTTGTTTGCATTAGTACCGGTCCATGGGTATAAGTAGATTATCTGAATAATTAGTTTTCTCCCATTCCTGCCGTAGTTCTCGGACGCGCCCGAGGTCAGCCAAACTGCAGCTGCGAAACCAACGGATTATGGGACAAAAAGAGGGTTGTCTTTGTTTTCACCTTTGCCTTTTGTATCCCGATCTGCAGAAGAGCTTTGCTCAGGAAGAGCAACTCCTTGCTGATTTCTGATAAGGTGGTCTCCCATTGGCCCACTACTAGGTTTCGTTGCATGGTTTGAGACTGGGCTTCAGCCACATCTTTAAGTCATTTTTTTCGCCATCCAGGTTTGCGTGGGCTCCCTTTCACTGTCCCATCCTGAGGCTGTTCGGACATCCTGCTGTCATCCATTCTCCTCTCATTCTCTGCCCAGCAGAGTTATCTGGCTGCGGGCATCGCTTCAGCGCTAGTGAGCCGGCTGGGTCCCAGGACCTTGTTGGTGATTCTGGCCTGCCAGTCAATGTTGAGTGGGATTTGTAGATGACAGTGATGATGTTGCTCTAGAAGCTGGATGCATCTACTGTAGGAAGTCCAGCTCTCCCAGCAGTGGAGCTGGTTGGACACCTTGACAGCCTTGTAGACCATAACCGCAGTGTGACGCACGATGCCGGACTCACACCATACTCTTTCAGTCTTCCAGAAGCCAGGCTGGCATTTTGGATTCTGTTTTCTACCCCTTTCTCTGTTTTCTTGCCTCACTGGGAAGCATTCTGCTGTGTTGGCCCAGTGCGGCAACTACGTAAAGTTTTGTGTTTTTGAAGAAAACCTTTGGCTGTGCGTGGGACTCTCCGGCAAAGTTCACTCAGCTGTGCCATAAGGCCTGTTTTCATCATGTGATTTGGCAAGAATACCTTTAGGGAACTAGGGAATATTCTCAAAACAGAAGCCTGTTCTAGATACTGAGGACCACTGTGGCTGAAGAAATGGCTGTGTGTTTGGACACATGCAGATGTGAGCGGTCAGAATGAGGGACTATTTCATTATCCTTGCACTCTAGGAAAACTAGGTGTACTGCTTGTTATAAAGTTGTTCAAGTAACAAAGGAAAATCATAATTCCTCCAGGAGGCACTCCCCAGCTAGTCCATCCCATTAGCCACCCCTAGCCCTTAAAATAATGTGTATTTAAGTGCTTTTTATGTGTTAAGCACTGTGCCAAGTCCAGGGCAGGTTCAAGATGATCTATCCTGTTCCCCACAGCCCCTGTCCCACAGTGGGTTCTCAGCCTATGAGGAAGGGAGAACAGGTATTTTTCCCCCAGCTACGAATGAGGAAACCTAGACCCAGAGATGTTAAGTAACTTGCCCAAAATTGCACAGTAGGGAAGCAGAGTCGGTCTCCTGAATCCCTGTCTCGTGCTCTTTGTACTAAAGCCCACTGCCTTCCTCTCTTTCTCCCTCCTAAGTGTATATAAAGCATATTTATTCCACATATTTATTCACCTATTTATTCATAATTGCTTACTTTTGTTAGGAGTTTTGTCTTAATTTACCCTTTTTGTTCCACTTCATTTATTCTCTGTGTATTCTAACTAACTTAAACTGTGAACCCCATGTGGGACAGGGACTATGTCTGACCTGAATAACTTGTATCTACTACACTGTTTAGAACAGGGTTTGCCACGTAGTAAGTGCTTAACGAATACCATAATAATAAGAATAGTGTCTGCATGTCCCCCTCGTCCCCCTCTCCATCCCCCCCCATCTTACCTCCTTCCCTTCCCCACAGCACCTGTATATATGTATATATGTTTGTACATATTTTTTACTCTATTTATTTATTTATTTATTTTATTTGTACATATCTATTCTATTTATTTTATTTTGTTAGTATGTTTGGTTTTGTTCTCTGTCTCCCCCTTTTAGACTGTGAGCCCACTGTTGGGTAGGGACTGTCTCTATATGTTGCCAATTTGTACTTCCCAAGCGCTTAGTACAGTGCTCTGCACATAGTAAGCACTCAATAAATACGATTGATTGATTGATTGATTGATTGCATGTCTCCTGCATCTCTTGGTAAACTTCTCAAAGGCAGGAATCTCAAATTCTCTTTTTATTGTTTGCTCCCATGCACCTAGTGCAGAGCTCTGCGCACAGTAGGCACCCAATAAATTACTGATGGTAATCATGACGCTCAGGTACACTACCTGTTTAAAGTTTGTCTTCTCCCTGAATTAAGTGCTGTGTACCATAACTGTTTGAAGTTCACCGTTACAGTTTCTTGTGTAATTCAAAAGAATTACTGTGGTACCCAAAATAGTATTCAGAATATTAAGTGTGTATAGTCAAAAATAGAGTTGGAAAAATTAATAGTTGATGAGGGAAACCTGTGTGAATGTGAATATAACCACATATAAATACTATTATGACTACTATATGGGGGAAGAGAGAAGAAGATGGGGAAAGGAGTGAGTGCAAATCAACCTTTCTTCAAGTATAAATAGGTTAACAGTATTTGCTCCCCCATAGCTCACAATATGCTTTGGAAAAATGAAATTAATCTGCCAGTTCAAGGTAGAGGTTTTCCTTCAATTACCTAGGATTGAAAGTATATGCCTCCTTTGACTTATAAGCATCTACCTGGTGCCATCCAGAGTTTTTAAACTCACTGGTATTTGTTTCTTAATCCTAATCAGTTACTCAGTAAGGAATCACCCTTTGGAATGTGACAGTGTGTGGCTTCCAGTTTGGCCAAAGTAGTTCTGTACATTCAGCAAGGCAGGTGGATTCTGCTATGATCTTACCTCAGATGGTCCAGATTGCTAATATAAAGTTTGGGGTTTTTATATGTGACCACTGGCACAGCCGCCTATTGGGTCCTCTATTAATTATAGGAGTAAAATGACTTCTACAGCTTCTTTATTTTCAATTATTATATTGCAGCCTTCCAGAAATAGCCCGGTGTTAAAAATTTTTACTCTACCACCATCTAGTTGGCAGTTAATTTGCCTGGATTGTATGTTTGTGTGTGTTTGCAGTGCCTCTGTAGGCTTAGCCTTCAGCAGTGGAGACCGCTCATTATTGGTAATCTGCTTGGCCTGGTACAGATGTCAGTGGGTTGGCCTCTTCCTCCTGCTTTGGCTTTCTAATAACATCCAATCTCTCCTCTCCCATAATGTCCCACATGCTTTTCATTCTTCATTTTGAATATGCTTGTGAATCCTTCTGCTGTCAACATCCCTATTATTCATTCTTTACCAGTTCAGTGGCCAGTGTGCCACTTCTATTCTGCCTTTCTGAAGGACAGTCAATTCCATTACAATAGCCTTTCTCCCTCTCCCAGCTGGAATTTTCTTTCAAAAAGTATAAAAACCAGGTGCTTGTTGAAGTCCACGCCAATTTTCAGTATGATCAGTGCTCAGACTTCTTGGAGAAACTTTGATTCCTTTCTTTCAGCTTGACCCTTTCTCTCATTAGATTCAGTAGGGCCAGAGCTAGAGGGAGGAATGTTTTTCCCAATTCTAAATTTAGATGTTAAATATAGATATTATAATTAGAAAGTTAGTTTCTGGTGAATGCTTTCTGGGACACTAGTCGTACTCTCTTTGAGGAAAGTGTAACTCCTGGAAATGTTGGCGGTAGTAGAAGGGGAAACAAGAATAGGTACTATGACTGAGTTAAGTTGGCTTTTAATAACAATTGGGGCTTACTCTTGATCCTTTTTCAGTACCCACAAACGCACTAAATTACTGGAATCTGCTGGATTTTGAATATATGTAGCAAGACAGGATTTCCTCCCCCTCTTGGTTCAATTTTTCTGTACTTGTAAAAAACATGTAATTATTTGATTAGTTCAGTGAGTGTGTCATTTAACCATATGTAATTCACTCAGTTCTACTAGAGAATGTCTTTCTACAATACAGTTTGGCTGGAATCAGTGGCACAATTAGGGAGCATTCTTCTGACAATGTGAACCTCCCTGGATACAGTGCCATGTAGTATCAGAAGAAACAGTGGGGGGGTGGGATGGTATGGGTGTATGTGTTCTGCACACAGTAAGCTCTTAAATGCTGTGACTACTTAATATGGGGCTCTGCAAGAATGCCAGCTCCAAGTCTTGGGAGAACTAAGTGTGTGTGGTTTATCACCTGCTGTTATCAAAATTAGAAAAACTAAAAGAACATTTTAATGATATTTGTTAAGCACTTACTACATACCAGGCACTATACTAAGCCCTGGGGTAGATATAAGATCATTGGGTATATATGTTTGTACATATTTATTACTCTATTTATTTTACTTGTACATATCTATTCTATTCATTTTATTTTGTTAGTATGTTTGGTTTTGTTCTCTGTCTCCCCCTTTTAGACTGTGAGCCCACTGTTGGGTAGGGACTGTCTCTATATGTTGCCAACTTGTACTTCCCAAGTGCTTAGTACAGTGCTTTGCACACAGTAAGCGCTCAATAAATACGATTGATTGATTGGGTTGGACACAGACCTTGTCCCACTTAGGGGTTATCAGTCTTAATCCCCATTTTACAGATGAGGTAACTGAAGCACAGAGAATTTAAATGACTTGTCCGAGGTCACATAGCAGACAAGTGGCGGAGCCGGGATTAGAACCCAGGTCCTCTGATTCCCAAGTCCGTGGTTTTCCCACTAGGCCATGCTGCTTCTCTGCTGAGTGCAGCATTCTGCCCTGGAGAGGTGGGCATCCATCAGTATTAGATTCTGAAAATCCTAACTGCTATCAGTGACAACAGATGCTTAACAGTGGCAGTTAAATAATAAGCATCATAACTTTGCAGGAAAACTCATTTGCAATCAATTTTTCATTTAAAATCTGTAGTTAATTGGTCTCTGTTAAAATTCAAAATAACGATATTATTTTGTGCTATAGTTTTTCGCTTCCTTCCCTCTTCCTCTCTGTCTTCCTCATTTTCATTGCCCCTTGAACTGTGTCTTCCCTGACCTTTGTTCAGTGCCCTCCCTCTCACCTCCACCCTTTCCAAGTTCTTCTCCCCCAGTCACCAGGTTTAGATTATATGCAGTATCCAGGGTTTCACTTCTATGTTTTTTATTTTTATTTTTTGGAGGGCAGGGGAAGAAAGGATTAGGAAATGAAACCCTAAGTGACTTGTGAAGACTCCATATAACTAATTTCAGTTCATACTGTATAGAACTAATTTCAGGAATTTATTTCCAGTGCATATCATCCTGTGTTGAATTTAATCTTCAGTTTTGATGCTGTAGTGTATCATTTGAGTTAATCCTCCTAGAGCTACTGGTTTCATGATCCAAATTTATCTTAACTGATCAATTCAGGATAGTTGGCGGAGGCACCCTTCGCCCTCTGTTTCTACCCTCCTAAAGAAGGCAGTTAGCAGATGTGATTTCTGTAAAATGGTTCTTAATTATTTTGAGTTGTTAGAACTCATTTAGGAACCATCTCCTTTGCCTAGGATAGGCAGTTGGTTGGATTAGGACAGGAGCGAGTATAGTCAATCAGCAAGCAATATGTGGTTTTTCCTTTTTATCCACTCTCTCCCCCACATTAGCACCTCTCTGTTTTCTGGTGAGAAATCCCTGATTCTTATGCGTGGTATAAAGGTACAATCATGTGTAATATTACCACTTGGTGGCATCCTAAAAATAAAAATTTCTGTCACAAAGATGCAACATGGAGTGCAGTCAGTATTGAAACGCTTCAGAGTAGACCCTATCTAGTTGGTAAATTTACTCAACTCACTTTCCACAACAGTGAAAACCCTTCTCTCTGGGTCTCCATATGTCCAGAAAGCAAGTTATCCAGGATGGTTGTACTGTTAATTCATCCCTCTATACTGCAAGCTTGTTGTGGGCAGGGAATGTGTCTGTTAATTCTGATGTATTCTTCTCTCCCCAGCACCTGCTACTGTGCTCTGCACATAGTAAACACTCAGTAAATGTAATTGATTGATCATTCAGCAGACCTGTACTTTTGTATATGCTGCAGTTCTGTTCACCTGCAAAGACCTATGTGACAAGCTTGGAAACAGTAGATACTTTCAGTGGTATCAACCGATCAATGTTATTTATTGAACACTGTAGTAAGCACTTGGGAAAGTACGGTAGAGCAGAGTTGGTTGATATGCTCCCTGCTCACAAGAAGCTTACACATCCTTTCACCTCAGAGTAGTCACTGAAGAGTAACAGTTTACCATTTCCTTTTCAGTCATTTTATTTTGACATTCTGTTTAGGTGATGCAAAAAATGTAACTTTTTCTGCCATTCCAAAACTCAGTTATCCAAAATACCAATATAGGACTCTTATGCAATGCAGATTGAGTTTTCACCATTGGGTTTCTGTTCAATGCTTTTAAACCCAATTTAGAATTAATGCCTGATCATTTGCTTTTACCTTCCTATTGCGGGTTGGCTAGATGCAGGAAAGTCCCTAGATCCTCTGGTTCTTACTTCAGCTCTGAAAACCAAAAGGTCTCACATTTAATTTAAACTACTACGTAAACGACCACAGTTCTAACTTGTTGGGTTAATAAAACTGACCGTCCTTTTCTGTTTTGTTTGTGCTCAGAGCAGCCTGAGGTCAATGCAGTGCTTCTGGCCCACTGATTGAATGAAAAAGTGTACCAGACATCAACAAGCAGACAGATGGACATTAGCCCTTCATTTGTGGGAAATTGGGGAATCTAGCTTGTGAGCCTCGTTTGACATTTATTGGGAAAAGAGATGCTTCCTTGGGGAAAGTTGATTCCAGAACAACAAAATTGTTAGCTGCATGATTTTAACTCTTTATCAATTGGATTCTGTGATTTTGACATCTCTGTTCCTGTAGTAGCATGAAGAGATTCTCCAGTGTTTGCATGTAGCCTTTTGAGCTTTCCAGTTGCGCAGACTGAAACATCTTTTCTTTCAAATAAATATTAGGGCTGCTATTGTCAGACGAGAAGCAGCATGATTTAGTGGAATGGGCACGGACTTGGGAGTCAGAGGGTGTGGGTTCTAATCCAGGCTCTGCTACTTGTCTGCTGTGTGACTTGGGCAAGTCACTTAACTTCTCTGTGCCTCAGTTACCTCATCTCTAAAATTGGGATTAAGATTGCGAGCCCCACATGGGCCAACCTGATTACCTTATATCTATCCCAATGTTTAGAATAGTGCTTGGCACATAGTAAGCACTTAACTACCATAATTATTAAGCGCTTAATACAGTGCTCTGCACACAATAAGTGCTCAATAAATATGATTGAATGAATTAATTTTCTAATTTCACTGCCACTGCTATCTTCTGAATAGAACAGTAAGAACATGCCTTGGTTGTTAGTTGACCTGTGGGAAGACTTCTTAATATCTTTGTTCCTCAAATGGCCTAGAGCAAAGAAATAGCGATAAAGCCTAGAGATGGGAACCCTGCTTCTCTCTCCAATTCAGAGTCTCTTCCTGATTATTTTCCAAGACATAGTCATAAAGGTTACAGAGCCAGCCACATGAAGTTAATTTCTCAAGCTCCTTGGATAGTTGATTGGTGAAATTTTTCAGTGTGGTGAGACAAAGGGGTCAGACATGAGTTTTAGAATCAGGATAGACCTTTAAAGGGATTTTCCCATCTATATTGTCTTCTTCATTTTGTGATTCCCCAAGAAAGGACTATTTGCATCATGAGCATGGGTGTATTGGAGTTATTTTTGATGATGAAATGGAAGCATGAAAAAGATTAGAAACTGCTGCAGAATAAGGAAAGTGATAAGAACTAATGTCAAACCTGAAGATTGATGTTGTGTATCGGTCTACCCCAGGAAACCTTATCCATAACCCAAGATTTTCAATTGTTTATGAATCCACCCCACTCTCTAACTCAGGGGCTGCATTCTTGAGCAAAACGCACATTGTAGTACCTACTATGTTTGAAGTTCTGACACATGCACGACTATTGTTTTGACAGAGCATCGTGCCATATGCCACTGGGCTCATGTTGTTATGTATTCCCCACCCTTCAGTTTCCTAATCCTTCTGCTGCCCCGGCAGAAATGGGGCACGGAGGAAAATACAGTCTGGATCCTCAAACGTTGATGCTGATCCCTGGTAAGGTCCCTCCTGGGGGTGGTTGGGCCAGCCTCTGCTAGAGATCCACCCCCAAAATCCTTCAGATGAAAAATTCCCTTTGCACTGCCAGCATCTCATTACCCTGGAGGCTAGTATCAAAGGTATTAAATGATAACTAGTATCTTGATACCATTAGCAGGTATGTGAGGAAGTAGTAGTAGAAAGAGTGATGCAGGATACACAGAGCCTTTCCAATTGTGCAAACCTAAATGTTGTCTGTGTTTTGTATTTTCTGCTAGTATTTGCAGATCAATCAATCAATCATTCGTATTTATTGAGCGCTTACTGTGTACAGAGCACTGTACTAAGCACTTGGGAAGTACAAGCTGGCAACATATAGAGACAGTCCCTACCCAACAGTGGGCTCACAGTCTAAAAGGGGGAGACAGAGAACAAAACCAAACATACTAGCAAAATAAAATAAATAGAATAGATAGGTACAAGTAAAATAAATAAATAAATAGAGTAATAAATATGTACAAACATATATACATATATACAGGTGCTGTGGGGAAGGGAAGGAGGTAAGAAGCGGGGGATGGAGAGGGGGATGAGGGGGAGAGGATGGAAGATATAGATATATGTATCTATATATAGTGGCTCACCATCAGGAGTGCCATCTTTTAATATTAAGCTTAGTCAGAGATGTTCCAGGAAAGTCCATAACACAAACTCAACCAGATTTGAGGGAGAAAAAGAATTTCAGAGATAAAGAACATACCATGTCTGCAGCCCTTGGGAGGGCCACTGGCCAGTAGAAGGAGGAGTGTTTTGATTGATCTGAACAATTCGAAGGGAGAGAAGCAGTATGGACTAGTGGATAGAGCGTGGTCCTGGGAGTCAGAAGGACTTGGGTTCTAATTCCGATTTCGCCACTTGTCTGCAGTGTGACCTTGGGCAAATGACTTTTCTGTGCCTTAGTTTCCTCATCTGTAAAATGGGAATTAAGACTGTGAGCCCCACCTGGGACAGGGACTGTGTCCAACCTGATTAACTTGCATCTACCCCGGCACATAGTAGTTGCTAATCAAATACCATTAAAAAGTGGAGGGGTTTATATGTAGTTCTTAAGTGATGAACATGCAGTTGCACTGGAAGCAGGGCTTTTTTGTACTGGATTAGTTTCTCCTGTAGATTGTAAACTCCTAGTCGGCAGGGATCGTGTCTACCATCTCTGTTGCTTAGTGCTTAGTACAGTATGCTGCACGTAGTAAATAATAAATACCACTAATTGATTGGATTTCACACAGGGTTTTTTTTTTTCCTTTTTGGTGCGTTTAGCAAGAGAGAGTTGCCATCTTTGTATTTTTATGGTCTCGTGTCTGAGTAGCAAAATGAAATTCAAGGAAGAAATTCAGAACTTTTGAAGCTTCTTCATTATCCCTTACTTGTTGGCATTCATTCCTTGAACCATTGGTCAGCTCAGTTTCCTCTTTCCCTTGTTTTCATCTTAACCCCTTTATAAGCTTTAGAGTCAAAAGCATTTATTGGGAATTATGGAAAGAAGAGCCTCTTCTGATTCTGCAAAAGGAAACATTAGGTAAAGCTTTGATGCACAGTAAAGTAGCGGTGGAGTTTTATATTCAGTTTGCACGAACAGTAAACAGAGCATCTAAAATAACCACTTGCACATTGCAACAAACACATCATCATTTGCTTAAAAAGAGTTATAATTACAGTTGACGAAGCATGGACACCATAAAAAATGCATTAGTTTGGCTTGACACATTAATTACCTGTTTTTGCAGATGTTTTTATGTATTGTTGTGTGAACAGTTTACAAAATAATTACAGGAAAGTCATATGGAAAATAAACTAAGTGGGTGGTTTCTCGCCTAAATATTTTCATTCATGTGAATCTGTGTGAGGCGCAGCTGCTCTGTAGCAAATGCAGAGAGAGAGATGAGGATTCTCGAAGGGATTTTATTAGAAGGTCTCTGTCCTAGGCATTACCACATTTTTATAGCTTTAGCATTTCAGTTTTTCAACGTTAAAATTATGGGGCTGATTTACTCCCAGTGATCAGGAGAAAAGCTTTGATCCTGATCAGTTGAAATGCAAGTATCTGCTGACCACTCAAAAGCAGTTAATTCAGTGCTAGTTTAAAGGGGAATAGTAAAGAGTTGTCACGGACTTTGAACGAGGTTTGTCTACTACTTAATTTGTTGTTGTTTAAAAAATACCAGGCAAAGCATAGATCTGATTGAGGTTCTATCTTCTCTAATTCGCATTATAGAGATTCCTCTTTTTTTTCTGAATTTTTACTTAAAACTTCAGAACAGGAGACCCCCAGGACATATACATAATATATTCCTCAGGAATATGGGTGTATTGTGAAGCATTGTATTGTGAGAAAGGTCTTCTCATTGACGTCTATGTAATTTGTTAGTTTCCTTTTCCAGAGCCAACTCTGAAATGATGACCGAGTCCTCTCAGGTAATTAAAGAGTACACTGTAGATCGATCCCGCCACTGTTTTTAGACTCTCTTGATTCCTGTGTACCCTAGAGATGGCTCCCTCCGTCCATCTCCCAAGCCCTCCTCCACCCTATCTACCTACCCAATTTATTATGATTTATTTTTAGTAGGGATTTGTGTCTCCCACTCAAGTGTGTGCTGCCAACTCCATTTTCAGCAGGGAGGAGGAAAGAAAATACTAGGGGGCCCAGGTGGGACCCCAGTGGCCAGGTACCTAAGTCCTGGCCTTGCGTCCGTGACCCAGAAGGTGATGAGCCATTTTGGTTTGATTCGGCCGTGTTCCCTCTTGCCATTTGGCTCTGCATTCCTCCCTGAAAGGCCCGCCGTCACTTCCTATTGCTTTTCCAACTGTGCTGAGGAACAGCAGTTCCCCACCAATCCACAAATGATAGGCCAGAGTGGAGTAGAGCAAATTCACTCATTCAGTCGTATTTATTGAGCGCTTTCTGTGTGCAGAGCACTGTACGAAGCGCTTGGGAAGGACAAGTCGGCAACATATAGAGACGATCCCTACCCAACAACAGACTCACGGTCTAGAAGGGGGAGACAGACAACAAAATAAAACATGTAGACAGGTGTCAAAACCGTTAGAATAAATAGAATTATAGCATTATGAACATCTTTAATCAAGTAAATAGAGTAGTAAATATGTACAAGTAAATGAAGTGTTACTTCTTTAGGCAGCACAGGCTGGGGTGGGAGAGAAGAGAGCTCCATATCTTCCATTTCTGCCCCATTTTTGCTGCCTCCCCCTTGAGCCGCTGCCAAAAGCAAAGTCACCGGTCTACAAGTCACTGATTTTAAGTGTTGCGGTGGAGAAGGACCTCTCTTCCCTGTAGCAATTGGTTGTAATGTCGAGGATGCTTACAGATCCAAGGCTACATCAGCATTCACTGCATGATGTATCTCAGGATTTTACGTATATTGGTCATTTGGAACCATGGAGAATCCAGTATACTATTTCCAAGAGAGTGGTTGTGTTTGTTGCCGTGGACACCTCTTTAAAGCGAGATATCTTGAAATACTGAAAAATGCTCAAATGCCCATTTTATCCAGAGGTAGTCCTCTGCTTCTGTGCATTACAATCAAGTTGATGCTGGTGTTGTTTCCTCTTTAATGAAAATCTCCCAATAGATTGTACTTGCTATAATGAGTTTTGTAAGTTTACCCTGTGGAAGAAATGCCTCATGTGCACGTGCGTGGCATCAGACACCATCAGCAGGGTAGGTTCTCCTTAGCATGAGGAGACCAGGGTCTTCTATAGATGGGAGCTAGGAGGTAATTAGGGTGGGGATAATTTTGGGGTTTTATTATTGTTAAAATGGGGTAACAGGTTTAAATTTCAAAAATTGAGTCTTGTTTTTATGGTTCACATCAATCAGTGGCACTTAGTGTTGCTTTACTGTGTCCCGAGCAGTGAACTAAGTGCTTGGGAGAGTCGAATACAGCTGGTAAACACAATTCCTGCCCTCAAGGAGTTTGCAATACAGTAGGCAACATTCAAATAAGTTACAGGGTGGGGAAGCAGCGGAATATAAGGATATGAATTTAAATGCAGTGGGGATGGGGTATCAAAGTACTAAAGGGCCACAGACCCAAGTGCATAGGTGACGGCAAATACATTAGGTGCATAGGAAGTGTTTTTTAAGCAATATTCCTCTTGCTTAATTCAGGATCTTGGACTCCAGTATCATCACCATTGGTATTTATTGAACCTTCACTCTGCACAGTATCAATCCAAAACTTAGCAGTGTCTAAAACTTAGAGAGGAATGACACCATTTAAAGAAAGGATAAGCAAAAATTCAAAGGCACCTAAATGCTAAATAGAATTGTCATTGTCTCTTGCTTAAGTGAAGTAAGCTTTAGTCACACTATTGAAGACATCCAAAATACTTCAAAGGTTTGAGAGGGTAAGGGAGGTGTTTGAGCAATAGTAAGCTTCCAAAGCTAGAGCTTTAAGTATTACAGGCATTAAAACGCAGTAGCCAAATTGTGAAAGAGCCCCAGAAGAAGGGAATTTTACTGGCTCTTGCTGCCTAGAAAGCCCTTTTCCCCACAATTCACCAAGCTCTCGCTCTGGGCAACAGAATGAAAAACCACCTCTCACACGTGCCCCCCCGTCCCCCCCCAAAAAAACCAGACTCATTTTGAGAAAAAATTAAGTTTAAGGATCATGTGTTTTTTTCCAGTTTTTCAAACATTTAAACTAAATTAAATTTATAGTTGTTTTCCCTCTCTAGGTAGGGTATTGAGAATTTTGTTTCTAAAGGGTTCTCAAAATCAATATCTGACTTTTTATTGTTGTTACACGATTCCTGAACTTGTCTTTATGCACATGCCTCCCCCCAGCTTTCAGAGAATAAACGAAGATAGGAGGGGGGTAGGGTCTATTGTGTGGTGTGGGAGGGTATTGTTAGCGTGTCTCTTGCATGTTTGCCCTGGTGTGCTCTAGATTTTTCGTCAAAGCTACATAAGCGACATTGTTTCCATGGAAGTGGAACCACCATCAACAAGAGTCCAATTCTGCTGCTGGCTTCCGGTTCTTGTTTTTGTTCCCATGGAAACAGGCAGGAGAGTGGCAAAATGCAAGTTTTAAGAAAGTTATTTAATTACATAACAACTGTGTTCTCAATTTTGTGCTCCATTAGCCTGGTATTTTCAGGCTAATTCGGTGTTATTTTAGAAGGAAATAGGCCTTTTGAACAAGATGTGGTGGAAGCTTTGCCTAATTATGTAACTGGCCTGGGGAACTGAAGCTGCCACCATATTTTAGACTGTGAGCCCACTGTTGGGTAGGGACTGTCTCTATATGTTGCCAATTTGTACTTCCCAAGCGCTTAGTACAGTGCTCTGCACACAGTAAGCGCTCAATAAATACGATTGATGATGATGATGATTTAAATTTGGGTGTGTGGTAGACCTAGGTTTGGAGCCAAGACCCAAAAGACATGGCCATGGAAGGGAGGACTAATGATGGACATCCCGGCAGTTGGAGCCCAAAACCAAGAGACTGTAGCCCAAGAAGTAGTAGTATGTCTTTTGTAGTTTCATAGAACAGTGCTTTGCACGTAGTAAGTGCTTAACAAATGCCATTATTATTATTATTATTATTATTATTATTATTAATGGCATTTATTAAGCACTTACCATGTGCAAAGCACTGTTCTAAGCGCTGATTTATTTCATAAATGTCTGTTGTGTAGACTGTACAGTTCTTGGCAATTAGACTGTGAGGTCAGGGAAAGTGTCTACTAACTCTGTGGTATTGTATTCATTCATTCATTCAATGGTATTTATTGAGTGCTTACTGTGTGCAGAGCACTGTACTAAGCGCTTGGGAAGTACAAGTTGGCAACATATAGAGACGGTCCCTACCCAACAGAGGGCTCACAGTCTAGAAGGGGGAGACATAGAACAAAACAAAACATATTAACAAAATAAAATAAATAGAATAAATATGTGCAAATAAAATAAATAAATAGAGTAATAAATACATACAAACATATATACGTATATGCAGGTGCTGTGGGGAGAGGAAGGAGGTAAGGATGGGGGTGGGGGTGGAGGCCAAGCGCTTAGTACAGTGCTCTGCACAGGGTAAGGGCTCAATAAATACCATTGATTGACTTATTATTCAATCCTCAGCATTCCTGTGAGAAGAAGGGAGTACAGCAGTCTGGCAAGCCCCTGCCATCTGAAATTTTTGGGCAGCCTGGTAACATTGCTGAACGTCAGAAGCCACTAGCTTACCACCATTAGGTAGTAACGAGTCTGCTGGGTGATGTCACCTGGAACCTGGCATCACTCTTGTGGCCCACTGGCTTATTCCAGGTCCAGGTTGGCCTCCGGGTGACTGCAAGCTCTTGGGGGTATGGGGTGGGGGAGGTCCATTCCAGGCTTGGTTGCTCCTACCAGTCTTGGGGAGGCTATACTGGTTGTCAGACCCCCGACCCCTGGGGATTCTGGTGGGCCCGTGGATTTCTGGGAAGACCCTTACCCCAACTCCAGGCCCCTGGAGGAATTCACAGACTGGCTGTAGGGAAACCTGGGCCCAACTTGCACCAGGAAAGTTGGCCCGGATTTAGGAGGCCCCTTGCCTTGACTCATTTTGGCAGGTAAAAAAGCTATGATGTGGGTTATAATACACTCACTTAACCAGAGGCTGATTTATTATTACCATTGCTAACCTATCTTAAGCACTTACAGTGTGCATAGCTTTTTATTAAGCACTGAGCTAAATACAGGAAAATCAATTAAGACAGGGTCCCCTTCCCCCAAGGGGTTTACTTCACAGTCTAAGTGCAGGAGGACAGACTCAAAGACCAGTAGGAATGTAGAAATAATGCTACTACTCTATTGTTTTGTACTCTCCCAAGTGCATAGAGGAGTGTCCTGCACACAGTAATTGCTCAATAAATACAATTGATTGAAGGATGGGTATCACTCATGTCTTTAGCTGCTAGTCCTCTCTCTCCCTGCTTTCTAGTTATTTCATTATTTTTATTACAGTTTTTTTTTCTGTACCTTTTCCTAGGTGAGTCAAGCCCAACACGTCGAGAAGCAGTGAAGAAAAGAACAGCGGAGTATCTTATGCGAGCTGAGAGACTCTCCAGTCTCTGTCGAAAACCTCAACCGGATGATGGAACCATACCTAGGGTAGGGTTTTATTTCCTTCTTTACAAATGAAGAAACCAAAGTGTGAATGAACTTTCTGGCTTTTGATTGCTGTCTGTCTTGGCTGGCTATTTCTTTTGGACTTTCTTGATCATCTCCTGACTTACTCAGTTGGTTTGCTACTTCTTCCTCTGTTACCAGTGTGAGATTTTTTGAAAGCCTGAAGGGACATGATATTGATTTTTCTCAAGTCTTCCTTATTAGTAATGTTCTTTTATGTCCCTCCTTATGGAAGAAAAAAAGCATTAAAGACTTCAGAAAAACCTCTGAATCCTAAATCAAAACAGACCTACCTTTTTCCCCTCTTGCTGGCCTCTCTTCCACACCTAATCAATAAAGGCAGCCAGTATTACCTGTGTAGTCAGAGACATGACCCCATAAAGTACAGTCAGAAGAGAGACATATTTGGGATATCAAAAAAACACATTGGTCAGCTAATGTTAATAATTTTCTGTCATAATTTTATTGTACAATTGTACAATGCTGGGGATAACCTTTTAAAAATGTACTTTTAATATAAGCATTAGTTCAATAGATTTCTCTGCCTGGAATCAGAAATTAGGTCTAGGTTAGTACGAGACTCTGTGGTCTGCAGACTAAAAGAACTAGGATTCAGTATTCTAGCCCCAGCATGCCCCAGAGCCTGCTGTGCCTCAGTTTCCACAAAATGGGGATAATAAATGAGATAGCTAATGTGAAAGTGCTTAAAATGTTGTTCAAAGTGAAATTTTTTCTATTAACTCTGTTAATCATTTAGGCCCCAAATTCTATTTTGACATCAAATGTTTATTTGGATTGCTCTCTATTGTTCTTCAAAGCAGTACACTTAGGAATCAGAGCAGTAGCATTAGTAGAGAATTCCCTCCCAACATAGATCCCCATGAAAACCAAATAAAAACCCAGATTCCTATGTTCTCTCAAACTGTGATTTCTTGGGAAAAGCAAGTATTTTCCAAATGATTTTCATGTACAATGTAGCCCCCCTAGGTCCTTTTCCATGTGTTTCTCTTTTCTTTTTTCCTTTGGGACCATTCTCCACTCTGACTTTCCCCAGTTTAAATTTTGCTGCAACCCTGGGTAGCTGTAATTGTCAGTGACTGCTCTTATTTAGTTAATCTAAAAATTCCAAACTTTTCGATTGTCCAAATTTTTCTTCAAAATAAAAGGAAGAAAAAGGGAAGATACATCTTTGTTTTCCCTTTTCCTTTCTATACTTAGGTGGCCCTAAGAATCGTTTAAGGAGAAGGTTTCAGATGAAAAAGAAAGAAGACTTGTTTGAAGTGAAGTTGAAAAGCCTCAATGAAAAAGAGAGAGAAAATTTTCTTTCATCCCGGTCTGTCTTGAATGTTATGAGAACAATATACTTTTTATATAAATTCAGTTTAAGGAAAGGGGACATCTCTTAAAAGTCTGGAAAATGCTGTTTCCTGCTAGGTTTGTTTATTGATGTTTTAAATGTAAAAATTGCAACATTTACAGAATGTCTCAAAAGAGTTCCTTTTCTCGGGAGAAAGAAATAGGTTTCTTTCTGTTCGCTTTCCTCTTCTTCCCAACTTCTCTTTTAACTCCTATTTCTTCTATCCTCCCTTCTCCTCCTCTTTATATCCTCCTCTTTTCTCCCATTCCTTTCCCTCCTATTTCCAGTTAAATAACCTGAAAGCAGGGAGCCAAAGGTAGAAAGATCAGCAGCTAAGGATATAGGCAATACTTATCCTTCAATCCATGGTATTTATTGGGCATTTATTGTGTGCAGAGCACTATACCAAGCTTTTGGGAGTGTACAATTCGATAAAGTATGAATCTTTCTCTGAATAACCAGGACAGATGTGGCCACTCCTTTTCTCAACTTCCGGTACCCCCTCATCACCCACCATTACTTTCCTCCCTCCTTTGCCTCTGCTTTTGTACTTTATTTCTTGAGTGTAAGATGTAAGTGTAAGTGTAATGATAATTATGGTATTTGTTAAGCACTTACTATGTGCCAAGCACTGTTCTAAACGCTGGGGTATATACAGGGTAATCAGGTTGTCCCACATGGGGCTCACAGTCTTAATCCCGATTTTACAGATGAGGTAACTGCGGCACAGATAAGTTAAATGGCTTGCCCAAGGTCACAAAGCAGACAGAGTCAGGATTAAAATCCACATTCTCTGACTCCCAAGCCTGTGCTTTTGCCACTAAATCATGCTGCTTATACGTCTTTTTGCAGTAATGTCGTCAGTCTTTAATATGATCTCCTTGTAGGCTCAGAATATGCCTGTGTTGATTTTGTGGTGTATTTATTACACCAGAACATGCTGATTGGTTCTTAATAAATGCTTTTGACAATGTTGAGGTGGGAGGAAAATACAAATTAGTAGTCTCAATTTGTGTTAGGCATCTTCTCATCTTTCTAAACCTTCTATTGCCTAGGGAAATTAACAAAGTCATATGAAATTAGCTAAAGGTTTATTTATGTATCATTTTGTACCTTTCTTAAATTTTTCCTTTAAAATAATAATTTGCTGCAATTCTTGTGTGTCAAGCAGTTTGAATTGGTGATACGGTGAAACTTGAAAGTATTTGTTTCCTTATGAGTCAATGATACCAAGTGTTAGAGAAAAAGATCTAAGTTAAGAATCTAATTCTTAACTCCAAATTAGGTTAGGAGCTAAGGAATGGGGACAGACTTTTTGAAAGTTTCTTAGCCCAAGTACATTTTCTTCAAATAGAATATGGAGGTGTGGGTACAATTTCTTCTTTGTCTTCCTTGGCCTCTTTCAACTGAGAACAAGGTGCAAAATGCACTGTCCAATCAATCAATCAATCAATCGTATTTATTGAGCACTTACTGTGTGCAGAGCACTGTACTAAGCGCTTGGGAAGTACAAGTTGGCAACATTTTTCCAACCATTTTTCTCTTCTCAAAAATGTTTCTTGGAGTAAAGTTAGGAATTTTGTGTCCAGTAGTCATTCTCACTCATCCCAGGGTGAAAGGAGACTAAAAAAATGGCAAACCTCATGCTGTTTCATTATGGAAAAAAAGTCCAATTGGCATCACATTAACTTGTTACATGCTTTGGCTCAGTAGTGCATGTTAGATACCTAACATTTGTGCATCCGGTCCTTTAGTAGAGTTATTTTAATATCAAGGTTAATAATTAATAATAAGAATGTCCTTCCTATTACTGAATATGAACTCAAATTCATGTCTTCTTAAGAGGGGCATTTATGCTAAGCAGCTTCACAGAGCTCTAGCAAAATAACAAGGATAACAAGCGAGGTAGGAAGGCAGCTTTTTTTAACAGTTTATTCATTATTAAGTTGTTTTCTAATTTTCTCCCCTTCTAAATTACCACTGTAGTGTCCAGGGTGAATATAAGGCTGTGATTGATTATTGGACTGCTCACCCATTTGTTACCCAGTTTCATTATAGCTGCAAAGCCCTGGAATTGAATTATAGCTGTGGAATGTCCATCAACTCATTAATTTTTCTTTTTAAAAATTTTGTTTTCAGTGCAATCTTGATTTATTTACTTGCATCTTTTTTTAACATTAAGGACAAACAGAAAACTTCTCCTTTCATCTTCCTTCTCTCTGATTTATGATAAATTTAGTTTCCTTCGGCCTGATATTTGCTTCAGCAGGCAGTCTTCCTTCAAGTACCACCCTGATTGATGTATAATCTTTGATATCTTCCATTAGCCTCCAGGATCACTAAGTTCAAGGCCCTCTTGGAACCTAAGGAGCCCTGCCGAGGAACTGAAGGCCTTCAGAGTCCTTGGGGTGATTGACAAGGTAATTCTTCAGTGTCTCTTCAAGAGTTCAGTCATAAATCGACTGCATGCTGACATTCGGTCTTTGAAGCTGTGGATCTTAAGAATATGAAACAAAAGGAGAAAATGACTCAAATGCATTTGCACTTTAAAATAACAAAAGCAGAAGAGAAAAGGCTTTAATCTAAGCAATTCATGTAAGGTCATGCAAAATATATTTGAGCCAAAGGATAGGGTACATGTTTGGTGGCAGTCAGTAGAATGGGATCTGGTTTTTTTAAAATGTCAGTTGTTTCAGCAGGGTAAAGACTTGTTCATGTACTTTCCAGGCATTAAACCAATGTGGGACTGTAGTAGAAGGCAGAGATTCAGTAGCGTCTATGCACGGTTCTGGCGGTTGAAGGAGAGAAATGGCTTGCTTTGCTCTACTTGAGGCCAGGCAGCAAATCCCATGCTCAAGCAAAATCGTAGTAATTAGCCCAGCTGAATTTTTTTCTGGTATTTTTAAGTGCTTACTGTGTGCTAGGCACCATACTAAGTGCTGGGGTAGATAGAATTTTGGGGCTTCTTATTAACATATTTAAGAAACCCCTAGGCATCTGCATTTTCTCAGACACCAAGAGTATTGATCTTTAAAGAACTGGGAATAGAGCCAGTAATTAGTCCCTTTGGTTCTATTTTGTTGATTAATCATCTCATAGCCATTGTAAACATACGTTATTTGGAATATCAGTCAGTCGTATTTATTGAGCACTTACTCTGCAGTGCTTGGGAGAGCACAGTATAAGAAAGTTGGTAAACAGTTCCCCGCCCACAGCATGCTTACAGTCTAGAGACAAGCTTAAAGTCTAGAGTGGCAGTGAATAGTGGGGGTGACCGTTTAACTTTGTGGAGGCTTGTTTCACCATCAACCTTGAAAGCCCCGTGTCTTCATGTTGCTGGGCTTGTGTGCTTCTCCATAACACATTCTTCTTACTGTTTTAGGACATTTCTGAAGCCAGACATTCACTGGGATGCTTGGTGTTGTTACTCTGTCACCAGTAGTTACAGGCCCAAGGAGGGTCGGATAGTAGATGAACCTCTCAGTGGATATCAGCTGCCTCGCTTCTTTACTGAAAGACTTTGCATCATTGCCAGCGATCAGGCACTGAGGAGGCCCCATGGGTCCACTTCTTCAAATGCTGCTTATAAAATCAGTTAGTCAATGGGGGGCATTTATTGAGTGCTCACTGTGTGCAGAGCACTGTATTTAACACTTGGGACAATACAATATAACAAACACAGTCTAGTGGGAGAGGCAGATGTTTGATCTCTCCCCGTTAGACAGTTAAGTTCATCAATATAGGAACTGCTTATTCCATTTCTTTTGTTTTTTCCTGTACACGTAGTTTGTTGCCGTGCACATTGAGGATGCTTAGTAAATGACTGATTGAGGCTTTGTAAGCTCCCTGGGAGAAAGTTGCAATATAAAATGAGACAAGGGAAAGTCTTTATGGGTTTACAGTATGGAATAGAGTGTTGATTGTACATAGACCTTATCAGCCTCACCCTCAGGCATGGATGGGATCTCATCATCAATAGCATCATCTTCAAATATGAAGGACAGCCACACAGATCTAGATATGCATCTCTCAGCAGTAGGGTGCCAGAAATTTATTCTTGAATCTCCACAAATGATTTGGCTCCTCCAGAAACGCCCCTAGGCAGAGGGATAGATTTATGAATCCTCTAGCATTTTTACATAGCATAACAATGAGGATCTTTCCTTTTCTCCATTGTCAAGGCAGTACTTAGTCATTTGATTTTGAATTATCACAACCAGTAGCCTAAATCTGGAGTGTAACAGAGAAAATAAATTTTACACTCATGTGTACTGCTGGTTTTAATATAACCTTGAAAAAATTATTTAAAATGCATATAATTTAAACTGGTTAGCACCTGGAATGGGAGAATATTATTAACAGTAATAATATGAATTTGGATATCCTATAAAACATTAGATCAATTAATTCATCAGTGCTATTTAGTGGGTGCCTACATACTGAGTGCAAAGCACTGTACTCAGTACTTGGGAAAATGTAACAGAAGCAAGACAAAAATCCTGACCCTCAAAGGATTTCATAATCTAAAGGGACAGACAGGCAAAAAAAACTGTCTACAAATATTTTGTCTCCCCCTTTAAGAGCTTTCTGTGGTCTGAGAGAATGTCATTTCTGTAGTTTTCAAGCATCTGGTACAGTGTACCACATCAAATAGCCGCTAAATAAATGTTGCTACTACTAGATAATAGGAAGTTGTTCAAGAATATCAAGATAAAATAGGATAATTAAGTGAATACACAATTGAACATTTAAATGAAATATACATATGCAGGTGTACCACATGATGTAACCATCATATGGTCCTTGAAAATGAGGATGTATCATGAACGGCTGTATCATGGGATATGTTTTCCTATAGAGGTTATAAATTCAAATCTCTTCCTGAGCTTCTGGAAGAATAACATGAAATTCTTCTAAGTGCAGTTTCTGTAGCAATAAATATCACTAAAATATTATTTGTTTTCTATTGAAGTAATTCAAAGCATGACCTTCCACCATTAACTGTATAAGGAAGGTGTAATATGCAGGAAGCTGCAGAAGTAGAAACCTGTTCTGCTGACAGAGGTAGTGGTTTTTTAACTTTTGTGAAAATTTTACTTGATTTAGGGTGAACAAAAGCCTGCTTCTTTTGTTCATGAGGCATCTTGTACTAGGCTAAGTCCTTCTGAATTTATTTGCACTCCTTTGAGCTCCTCTCTATCAGGTTCTTCTTCAGTCATTTTTCAAAGTTCAATAGCGTCCTTGAAATTTGGTGGAAGACTTTGTAATCCAAAAATTTTAGCTGGTGGTGGAGCTTGGTAAAATATGTATAGATTGAGGATGAACATTCCTTTGAAAGAGCGGTTTTCTGAACAGAACTGTAAATCATCCAAAATTAAGTGGCTAATTCCAATTGTTATTATTTCTAAAGTGATACTCGATCCTACTACAACTTCAGATCCCAGAAAATATAGTCCATTTTGACGGATGAACCTTAGTCCGGAGAGTTCAGAACCGAGAACCTGCTCAAAGAATTGATTATGGTGTCAGCGTCCTGTGCTGAGCCCCTCAAATTTTTTAATCCCTTCCAGCCACATTCCCACTTTTTGCACAGGAACAAGCTAGTAGGCCAGGGAAGCTGTGCACTGTGAATTGCACGTCTGGTCTTTGCCCATGTTACTCAGCTACAGAGTTACTACAACCTAGGATGATAACTCAAGTGACTTGTTCTAACCCACTTCAGATCCCTTGTGGGGGAGGTCTTCAGTTTCTCTGTAACTTGGAGTGGAGGAGTGATTGGTGTAGCACTCTCCAAAGGAGGAACGTTTTCCCTTGGTTCAATCCTCTCCTCTAGGGCAGGAGGGAGTGAATTGATCTGGCCCCCTTTTCTCTTGCCAGAAATTGGTTTCCTGCATGATTAGACTGTCACTGACAGTCCTGGAAGGTAGATGTGCTGATATTTAGTAGTCGGTGTTTAATTTTAGGTGATTTATTATACTGCCATTGTACGGGACCCATTTATAAATTGTACTCAATACCTTGCTACCTTAGTCATTCTCCCTAGCATTTAAGTGCATTTCTTATTTATTATTGATGAGCGTTTATAGTCATTTCAGAAGCACTTTATCATAATGATAGTCATATACTGGATTTATCTAGTTCCTTTTTACCAAAGAGCTTAAAGTGCTTTTATAATTTAAACTATTAATTATTTATTCCTCACCCACCTTCTCAGGCTATGATATAGTGTAACATTGTTGCTGTTCATATTTGAAGATAACACCATTATGAGTGAAGCTGACCCATAGGTGTGAGAGTGGCTGAAAAGGTCAGGTTTTCAGATGAATTAAGAAGTAATGAGACTAACTCAAGATCACCTAGCAGGTTTTGGGCTTGAATTCCTTCATTTTGAGCCTGATGTTGACTTGCCTTCCAGACTAAACCTAAGAAAACCTTTTCTCCATAAGTATCCCTCTTCCCTCTTCCAATATCCTTATATACTTTGGTAGAAGGTGACCAATCAATCAATAGCATTTATTGAGTGCCTAATGTATGCAGAACACTACAATAAAACGCTTAGTACATTAGTATTAGTAGACGTGATCCCAGCCCCCCAAAGAGCTTACAATCAAGCACTTTTAATGAGGAAACTCTGAAGCACAGAAAAGTTAATTAAGTAGTTTATCCCTGGTCACGCAGCAGGCAAGTGATGTGTGACCATGGATGAATAAGTTACTGTTACCAAAACTTTGGTCTCCCGACTCCGAGAACCATTCTTCCATTAGGCCATATTATCTGTTGGGAATAAGCATTTGGGAATACCTGGCACATAATAAGGTGTAATAAATACTAGATTTTTATTCTATTAATATTATTATTATTATGAGAGGAATGTGGCATAGCGGAAAGAGCACGAGCCTGGGAATCAGAAGACCTGAGTTCTAATCCCGGCTTCAACACTTGTCTGCTTTGTGACCTTGGGCAAGTCACTTAACTCCGTGCCTCAGTTATTTCGTCTTTAACATGGGGATTAAGACTGTGAGCCCTTTGTGGGATGGGGACTGCATCCAACCTGATTACCTTGTATCTACTCCAGCGCTTAATACAGGGTCTGGCACATAGTAAGCACTTAACAAATACCATAAAAAATTATTCTCATTATTATAAGGTGCAGTGGAAGCACACGGTATTCTCACTGCCTGCAAGGAGTTTATAGCCTAACAGGTAAGACAGACACAAAAATATTCACAAACAGGGAAGTGGGAATAAGTACACTGAATGTTCAGTTGATCATACCTCAACCTTCCTAGTCATGCTGTTAGATCAGCCACCTCAGCACTCATGTATTTATTTTTAAATTATTTATTCATCCATATACTCGTCATGTATATGTATAGAGAAGCAGCATGGCTTAGTGGAAAGAGCCCAGGCTTGGAAGTCAGAGGTCGAGGGTTCTAATCGCGGCTCCCCCACTTGTCTGCTGTGTGACTTTGGGCAAGTCACTTAACTTCTCTGTGCCTCAGTTACCTCATCTGTAAAATGGGGATTAAGACTGTTGTGGGACAACCTAATTGCCTTGTATCTACCCCAGCGCTTGGAACAGTGCTTTACACATAGTAAGCGCTTAACAAATACCAACATTATTATTCTTACTATTATTATTATACATAGGAGAGAATATATACATATATCAATGATGCTGATCTGTCTATTGTTTCCATTATGAAATTGCAACTTTTAGGGCAATCTCATCTTTACATCCCTAAGGGCCTAGTTCAGTGTTCTGCCAGCAGTTTCAGGATTTTCAACACACCATAATGAATGTACAACAAAACTCAAGTACTAAGCAGGCTTATAGCTCAACCTCTTGGCATTTTTCTTTTTCAAGCTAGTTTTTTCCATTTAAAATGCAGGATTTTACATTTTCATTGTACTTGTGTACAAAAGGAATCTGTAAACTCCATTAAAAGCTATCAGGCAGTGCTACAAACAGAAAAAATAGCAATTAAATCTGACGTTATCACCCAAACGAGAGCCTAGTTTTCTGTTTGGGCATTATTTTGAAGGTTGAAATGGGTTTTGGCAAAAGTGGGGTGAATTTGTGGGTCCTGAAGTAATTACTTATTCAACTCTGAAGTCCAGGTGTGTGATATTCAAGAAGCTCAAAATGATGATTCATTAGAGGGACGTGAAGAAGTCATATACAGGGAATGATAGACGGGGCTTTGGGAACCCAAGTTTACCACAGCAGGGATCCCTGGTTTCTGCCATGGTCCTCAGAAACCTTGCAGAAACTGAGGGTTAGGTCTGCCACTTGGGTGCTCTATGTTCTTGGGCAAGTCACTTAATTTCTATGACTTAAATCAACCAGTCAACCAATCAGTCAGTGGTATTTATTGAGCACTTACTGTGTGCAGAGCACTGTACTAAGCACTTGAGAGAGTACAACAGAATTGGTAGACAGGTTTCCTGCCAGCAACGAGCTTAAAGTCTAGAGGTGATTAAATGCATGTTCTCCCTCCTTATTAAGACTGTGAGCCCCATGTGGGACAGATACTGTGTCCAACCTGATGAATTTGTATTAAACCCAGCACTTAACACAGTGTGTAACTAGTACCGCTATGATCATTCTTATTCTTATTAATATCATCATCATTAGGGTAGGACAGAGGTTTGGAGAAATTCCTTTTAATCCTGGCAGTGCTAGAAAAATCCCCAATCTTCCCTTTCTCACCTCTGTATCTTGCTAAGTAGACCCATGGTTGAGTACGTCTTACTGTGGCTTTGGATTGCAGAAGCCACATAATGGGATTTAACCAATCAGTAATATATATTGGGTGCTTACGTAGCGCAGCGTACTGTACCAAGTGCTTGAGGGAGAACCTCTCAAAGAGGTTACAGTCTAGGTGGGGAGGCCCACTAAATAAATTACAAATAGGGGCCACGTGAGTTTTGAAGGATTTGTGAAAGTGCTTGGGTTTGTGGGCTTAGGTGATGCAAAAGTGCTGAAGTGGCAGTTGTGAGGGAAATAGGGTGGGGAGATAAGTAATTACTCAGGGAAGGCCTCTTGGAGGAGATGTGATTTCAGAAAAGCTTTGAAGATAGGGAGAGCTGTATTTGCTGATCTGTCAGGCCCTTGTGGAGAGCTGTGGTTTGCTGATTTGACAGGCCCTTGTGGTTTCTGGCTGTTGGCCTGATTCCTCGGCAGTCACCCATTTGATATAAGGCTCTTGGAACTGCATGCTATGGTGAGAATATGAACAATAACTTCATTACTAACGGTGATATGGGGTCGCAGGCCCAGTCATCGAGAAGCAGCCTAGTGGATGGTCTAGTGGATAGAGCCCGGGCCTGGGGGTCAGAGAGACCTGGCTTCTATTCCCAGATCAGCCACTAATTGGCTGTGAGACCTTGGGTAAGTCACTTAACTTCTCTGTGCTTCAGTTACCTCATCTGTAAAATGGGGATTGATGCTGTGAGCCCATGTAGGACGTGGACTGTGTCCAGCGTGATTAGCTTGCATCTACCCCAGTGCTTAATAAAGTGCCTGACATACGGAAAGCACTTAACAAATGCCATAAAAACGTCTCCACGTTCCAGTTAGTGACTGAGGAAATCTGGGGAAATTAGATTTTATTGTCAAGTGAAGAAAATGACTTAACCGTCTATTATTCAGTAGACTTGCTGCATATTTCTGAAAATGGAGTGTTCTTCTAAAAGGTTGGTAATGATAAAGCTTAAGTTTAAGAAAGAGTTAAATTTGTATCTCAAGTGGAGTTCAGAACACAGTCTGTAGAACCAGGACAAGGTGGTTTATTTTAGTACAGGAAGACATGATCTGAGTTTGGAAGTTTAAGTTTAGAGCTCCTGAGTTCTAACCTTGCTTTTAACCTTGGAAATGTCCTTCACATTCCTGTGTACCCAGTCACAAAAATAAACAAACAACGTGTGTAAAGATTCTGTTTTAAAGCATTTGGAGGTGAGAAGGGCTGTACAAGTGGCTTATTTTTCCTGGCAGTTCAGTAATTCTGCTTCAGACCCAATTTGTTGTTTTTTTTTCTAACCATTCTACTTACAAAGGCACTCCCTGCCCCTTAGAAACTGATTTCAGGAAGTAATGGATAGCTATACAGACATAGGGCAATTATTGAAAAATATAGAAATGAAGATCTCTTATTTGTAAACTCAATGCCTGTGATAGAAGGTTTATTGCTCACTAAATCATTAGCTTCATATCTTAATATGAAACATAGTTAAGAAGTGGGATCATGGTCATTGCCACTTTGCTGAATTGAATTTAAGTGATTTTTAAACTAGGTTTTGTGAGAGAGAGAAATACATGACTCTTTTTTAATTTTTGTTTTCTGGAGAGAGGTATGTTTACATTGCTACTAGACTCCAGTGTAGAAATAGCATCTTAAATCGCTATCAAGATGGTAAATGGGGTGGCATGACTAGCGATAGGCGGGCACCCGTGGGAGTGGAAAACCACATGGAAAAACATCTTTTATAACTAGGAGGGGAGGGAGGCGGCATTTGACTGGAGGGTGTTGGTAGGTGTGGCACCAGGTTTTTCACTATGCCACAAACATTGGAATGCAAGAGACATAAGCCACAGTGCCTGAGTCTGGATGGATTTCCACATTAAGTGTTCCCGTGGCATAACAGAATGTGAATGATGATTTAAGGATTTCATGAAAAATAAAAAGTATGTAATGCCCATTATTCTTTATATTGATAATCATCATGCCTAAGTTTGTAGTTTTTAATTATGGGAACAAGCTACTCGTCTTTCTCCCCCCCCCCCCCCCCCCCCCCCCCAACTCTAATGGCATAATAGTGTGTGTAAAGGCATATATGGTGAGGACTCAAACAGTGTTTACGTGTACAATTCTGCATTGTAATAACCTCCAGAAACCATAGCCTAGTTGCCTTCAACAAGTTATGGTTAGAGAAGCAGCGTAGCTCAGTGGAAAGAGCATGGGTTTGGGAGTCAGAGGTCGTGGGTTCTAATTCTGGCTCTGCCATCTGTCAGCTGGGTGACTTTGGGCAAGTCACTTAACTTCTCTGTGCCTCCGTTCCCTCATCTGTAAAATGGAGATTAAGACTGTGAGCTCTACATGGGACAATCTGGTCACCTTGTATCCCCCCAGCACTTAGAACAGTGCTTTGCACATAGGAAGTGCTTAACAAATACCATTATTATTATTATTATTATCAATTGAGTGTAATTAAGGGCAGGGCCAATGGGCTTTTGTTATGATACTTCTTATGGTACATGAATTCTTAATAGTGCAGTAGCTTTGAATTAATGTGTGTTAACTATCTCCCTTTAGAAACCTTAAAGATATCTATGAACATTTTATTAGGTTGAGAATTTTCACAGATTTTATGTAAAATATAACCGCTAAATTATTTATCCAAAAAATGTGTTTTTTCCCTGCTGATTTTGCATAAGATAAAGTGAAAATTGGTAAATATACTAGGTAATGTTTGGTTTGGGTAAATTCAATTCACAAAGAATAAATGACAAAATGTGAAAAATGCCCACATTTTTGCAATTCTTTAGATATGTAGTGGGATGTTTTAAGAATACATATTTATTGTCAGATGTGATGTAAAAGTGACATCTTTTAAGGGGAAAAAATGGTTGCATTTTCAAGTGTCTGGGTATACGGCTGTTTCTTAGGGATTACCTGATAGAGGATTTGGAGTGAACCTCTGACTAGAACCTCTGACTCTTTATTTCCTTCTTGCAGCATTTGGATTCAGGATAGTTCAGAGAAATAGACCTTAAAAAAAATCCCAAGGAAATCACTTCAGCACAGAGGAGCACATGCATGTGTTCATAACTTTATGGCTGTATTGTACTTTCCAAGCGCTTAGACACAGTAAGCATTCGTTAAATACATTTGAATGAATGAATGAATGAACTGTACACCACTGTTAAAGTCCATCTAAATCAATCAGTCGTATTTATTGAGCGCTTACTGTGTGCAGAGCACTGTACTAAGCGCTTGGGAAGTACAAGTTGGCAACATATAGCAACATATATGGCATATGCCAAAACATATATGGCAACATAAATGTTTTCACAGTAGCCTGTTTTACGTGTAGGTCAGTTGATGTGGTGACCTCATTTAAAGAAAAATGTTAGCATCCAACTGCAGTTCCAGGGATTAGTTACATTAAGACCATTGTGGGCGAGAGGCATCTCTCTGGGCTTTTAATCAATCCACCGTTATCCCCTGTGACCTTGGGTCCACATTTGGTAGGGCGACTGATGGTTTACAGTGTTCGTTTTTTCTGGTACTTTGCCTTCTGACTGCCTCTGGGTCTGTGGTTTCCCTTATGCTGACTTCTACAGTATTCCTTCCGTCTCTTATCTCAGGGCTTTGATGCATATGCTCTGAAGGTGGCCACAGTGACTTTGGGTGACAGCAGATGGCAAACCTTCAGGCTGCCACCGGCTATACTGGTGTTAAGATGGGAACGTAACGTTTGATGAAGAATCAGTAGTGCATATGAAAGAGCTTTTACTGGAGAAATATCTTTTAATTAAAAAATTAGCATACTGAAACATTTGCTAATGCCTGTGCATTTAAAGGAATCTCAAATGGACTGTTTTCTTGGAACTCAGCTATGCTTATTTTCCAGTTTTAGCTTCACTTCCTTCCACTCTTTGTCCTCCCTCCCCCACTCCTGCTCATGTCTCCCTAACCTAATAATAAATTAAAATGATTAGAAAGAGTGATAGTAAGATCTACCAGGAAAGGTTCAAGGAATTGGTGTCATCAGAACTGAGAGAAGAGAAGGCCAAGGAATTATTTGACTGTTTTCAAGAATGAGAATGGTTATTAGAAGAATGCTTAGTTATTTTCTTCTTGCCCACTGAACACTTAAATGGCAGTGAGGGAGTTTCCTTAGATGTAAAGGGAAACTTCCTGTCAATAAGTGATTAAGTGGGTAGGCCAAATTATCAAAGGAAGCTATGGAGCCTCTCTCTCTGGCAGTCTTTAAAGTTACTACAGACAACCACCCGTCTCAGATGGTTTAGTAGTCACCTGTCTAGATTTAGGGCACTAGTTCAGGTGACTTCTCAAGATCACCTCCGACTCTACTACAATTCAGTGGTTATTTAGAAGTACAGAGATGTAAATTGAGGGTGGGGAAGATTATCTGTTGCGCATTTAAAGGTAGCATGAAGGTAGCATATTTTCAGTGAATTTGGAATTGGTTTCTGTTTGGCGTTAACTACCCTGCAGACTCATAACAATCAAGTCCCATAGTATCATCCATTTTAGGACTTTGCCTGACTGCTTAGAGCGCTGAACCTGCCTTGAAGAGAGCATTTACTTCATTCCGGAGTGGTTGGCAACAGCTCGAGTTTGTGTTGTGAATCCCCTTTGCCAACCAATCCAAGCAACAATGTCTCTCTTGGAGTTGTTTGCTTACCCTTTTGCTTCGAGATATCATGTTTTGTTGGAGGCTCTTGCAGCACAGCATTAGGTTACTAAGAAAGATTTGGAGTCATCCTGCTGCGGATCGCCCAGGGATGCACTCACTCTGCCTTCTTTTGGAAAATGGATATTTAAGCTGAGAGATGGCAGTGGGTGAGTGCTATAAGGTAACATGAAGAGATCCAACACTTCATACTTCGTTTCTCGTCGCTGAAACAGCTTCAACGAGCATATAACAGCCAAGAACAGATTGGTTTCATGGCATAACATGAGAGAAGTGTCTCTACACAGTCTGCTCATGCTGATGCTCCTGATGCTGCTCCTTCTGATGACTCAAAGCTACAGCTTCACAGTCTTCTGGTCTAAGTGCTCTGTAGGACAATGGAACTCCACTGGGCTGCCCAGGCCAGAGAAGTGGGAGATGATTCCCCCGAGACCAAGTGGATACTGTAGTAGGTCACCCCAACACTCCTTATTGTTTTATGATGCCGGTGCTTTGAAACAGGAAGAAACAGAAGCACCTACAGTCGAACACAGGCAGTGGAATCTTATTCAGGGAGGAAGACAGGAGTGCAAAAAGTGGAATGAGTTTCCAGTGCTATTCACCCCCTGCGATAGTGCATGTACTCCTAAATGCAGTAATAGGCAGAGGGAGTGGAAAAATCACCATGCCTGATAATTAGAACTATGTAGTATTTTGGATTTATTGTTCAAAACCATTTCACCTCTGTAGAAGCGCAGCAGTTCCGAGACCCTGTGATGTTGCCAAGTGTCTTGCTTTTTAAGCCAAGTGAAGTATTGGCTGTATTTGGAAGGTCCACTGTAGTGGGTAGTCTGGCCTCCGTGCTCCTGAGTTGAGAAAAGCTGTCTTGTTTGCCACAGATGATTTGCTTATTTTTCTTTCTCTGCCCTATTCTTCTGCTGTTCTCTACCATATCAGCCTACTCTCTTTTGGTGTACCTATGTTTGTGCTTTCCCATTAGGATAATTTTAAGGCCTGGTACAAAAATCCATCTTAGCAAATTACTTGAAAATGTCCAAGTAGCACCATAGCATCATTGAGGGAGAGGCTGATAGGTTAAAGTACTCATGGATTTCTTCCAAAATCTCCATTGACTCTGACTGAACTTTTTAAAGAATGGTACAAAATAACTGTCCTTTAATACAGGCAAACATAGCCACAAATTACCAAAGCAGTTCTTCTCTATAAAAGAATTGGAGCCAGTGTTCATGCATTCATTCAGTCATATTTATTGAGCATTTACTGTGTGCACAGCACTGTACGTGGTGCTTGGGAGAGTACAGTACAACAGTAAGCAGAAACATTCCCTGCTCACAATGAGCTTACAGTCTAGAGCAGGGAAGACAGACATTAATATAAATAAATAAATTACAGACATGCACATAAGTGCTGTGGGGCTGGGAGGGGAGAAGAGCAAAGTCAGGGTGATGCAGTAGTGAATAGGAGAAGAGGAAGTGTGGGGTATAGTCAGGGAAGCTGGAGGAGATGTGCCTTCAATAAGGCTTTGAAGAAGAGGGGAGAATAATTGTCTGTCATATTTGAGGAGGGAGGGCATTCCAGGCCAGAGGCAGGATGTGGACGAGGGGCGAGTTTAATTTTTCAGAGTCACTCAAGCCAGTTTCAACTTCCAGGATTCACATTTGTTTTATTGAGTAAACCATGGGTATCTGTGGGCCAACTTCCCCATTGAAGAGATTCTCCCTTCCCTCCTGCCCCCCACCTGAACCCTTCTGGCCCATCAACTCTCCAGGGTACCAGGTCTCTCTTCTCTTCAAAGCTGCCATTTTTCATTTTTTTATCTGAGAAGATAAATTGTAGGGTTTTTTTCCCCTTAATTATAGCCAAGAAAGTGCTTAGTTAGAGATTAGACTGTCTTGAGTCCTCTAGTACTTTTTTTTTTAAAAAAACTTACCTGTTTAAGCTTGCCCTGTTGCCCTTATAAAAGAGGAGCTGTTAGATTCATTGTGGGGCTGTAAGTGAAGAACAGATGAAGCTAGCTCTTGAGGAATAAGTTGTCTGCTTTTCTTCCAGTTAGAAGCAGTCATTCCGTATGTTACTATAAGGTGAAGATGTAGTAATCTCTTCTGTTAGACCATATGCTAATGTGGTGCTGATAAGCAAGTGTAATAAATGAAAGGGAGGAAAACATTAATTGTATTCGTGCAATAAGGTATGCTATCAAAGGTAATTATTTCATGGCAGTTTTAGTTGTAGCACTTGTTTTATCGTGAAATAAAAGATGGCTTTTATTGGAAAGACAATTGGATCAAATTAGTACCAAATTAGTTTTTTGTCTTTATAAAGGTGAGCAAACCCATGAGCAGTTTTAAATTGGTATGTTCGAGTCTACAAATGAACAAATTCTGTTTGAGGGTTAAAGAAGCTATTATTCTGTCCTTTATGCTGACAGCTTCATTACAGATTGGTCTACTGTTGGCATTAAAAAAAAATGTTTGGCTCCTTATGATCTTTGTGCATGCAACTATAATATTAATGCAGAGCCATAGCACTGTTCATTAAGAAATGACTTTAGATGAGGTTGCTGCATGTAAATTTGGAGTGATACAGATGTTAAATACAGCCGTTGCTCTTTGTATACAGCCGTATGGCTAATAATTTCCAAGTGGCTAAAGCTCTTGTTAGCAAGAGTGCTGGTGTGTTAAGAATGGCCCTATAAATAACTTTAAGAACTGAAGTTGAAGGTGCTTCTTTTAAAGACTATTGTTAACTAAACATTATTGCCAAACAGATGGAAAGCATTCACCAGCCTGATGTTTTTAGGTCTAATTATATTATCACCAGCCCTGTACGGCTCAGTTGAAGAGGTGTATCCAGAGGCCAATTTATAATCATTTAGCCAACACCTGTTTGGGAGAAATTGACAGTCAAAGGGCACATTAAAAAAAAAAATCACATATGTTCTTGTGTTTACCGCCTCAATGTGAACAGTGTCTGGTTACAAACAAACTTGGGAGGAGAAGAAAGTGAAGGTAAACAAAGCTGTGCTTCCCGGCCATTTTTATCGATCTTTATTTGGCCTTTATTTGGTACGCTTTAAGCTGCATGGTGAAGGGAAGCCAGCCGAATGATAGCTCTTCTGATATATTCAACTGGATTCTGTTCAGTCGATTCAGTAATCTCAGGGAGAGAGCGCTTTCCTAGCGTTGTTTTGTTTCTAGGTACTTTTCGTTTTAACCAAGCTAAATATGTTATATGTATTATAAAGGTGCCAACTTTTCAATTGGAGTGAGGGGGCAAAAAGGAAGAGGGGATTTGGGGTGAGATGAGGACTAGGGGGCAGGCAGACTTCAAAGAGCTAGCAGGCCAGAAAAGTATTTCAGCCCCCATTAGGAACTCTCAGGACTTGTCAGACACCTGGGATGAGCAAGGTCGGGAGCCCAGTTCGAAGTGCTGTGGGAGAAATGGCCCCCACTACACTTTATTGTCATTGTGGTTATTGTGGTATTTGTTGAGCCCTAGCTACGCGTCTAGCACTGTTCTAAGCAATGGGGTGGATGCAATTTATTCAGCTTGGACACATGGGGCCCACAGTCTAAGTAGGAGGGAGAATAGACTTTTAATCCCCTTTTTACAGATGAAGCGGTTGAAGAACAGAGAAGTTTAGTGAGTCGCCCAAGGTCACACAGCAAGCAACTGACAGAGCCAGAATTAGAACCCAGGTCCACTGACTCCCCAGACCGTACTCGAAAGAGGTCATGTTGCTTCCATAGAATGGGCATCCGTAAGGTACTACTGAGGTGTTACAGTAGAGTAGGTGATTCAGGGGAGTTTAAACTTGAGATGAAGAGACTGAGGATTTTTGTATGTCTGCCTGGTTTTCTATTCGTGAAATCTACAGGGCTGACACAGTAAAGTGGCAGGTGTTTATGGTTTTTTTTAACGGCATTTAAGTGCTTACATTGTCTCCAGCACTGTTCTAAATGCTGGGGTAGATAAAAGTTTATCAGGCTGGACATGGCGCTCACAGTCTAAGCAGGAGGGAATAGGATTTAATCCTCATTTTGCAGTTGAGGAAACTGAGGCACAGAGAAGTGAAGTGACTTGCCCAAGGTCCCGCAACAAGCAGTTGGCAGAGCAGAGATTAAGACCCAGGGTTTCTAACTCCCAGGCCTACGCTCTTTCCTCGAGGCTCTATTGCTGTGTTAAAAACCCCTATTCATTCATACATTCAGTCGTATTTATTGAGCGCTTACTGTGTGCAGAGCACTATACTAAGTGCTTGGGAAGTACAAGTTGGCAACATATAGAGACGGTCCCTACCCAACAACGGGCTCACAGTCCGTTATATATGTACAGATATACACAAGTGCTCAAGTGTCAGGAGTCTCTACCCAGTCAACAGCAGGAGTCACAGAGAAACTTTGGTCCTTTCTGATGCATCTTCAAGGGGCTGGAGAAAGGCCAAATTTCTGTCTAGCCCTCTGTCTCCCACCAAACTCTCCTAGGCCGATGTCTTTGTTCCACATCTTAGCTTCCCTTCATCACCCTCCTCTTCCTCCCGCTCTTCTCCCTTTTCCTCTCTCTTCCTCTCTGACCACTGCTCATTATCATTTGAAGGGGCCATCAGATTTGCATTAGGTAAATCTTAGATTACCCTCCATTTTTTTCCCATGTCTTTGTAGAAATATTTAGGGAAACAATCTGGCCTAGTGGAAAGAGCAGGGGCCTGGAAATCAAGGAACCTGAATTCTAGCCCTAGTTAACACTACTTGCCTGCTCTGTGACCTTGGACCGATGACTTAACTATTCTGTGCCTCAACTGCCACATCTGGAAAATGGGGATTAAATGCATGTTCTCCCTCCTCCTAAAATTGTGAATCCCATGCAGGACAGGGACTATGTCTCACCTGATAATTTCACATCTACCCCCAGTGCCTAATACAGTGCTGGGCACATAGGAAGTACTTAACAAATACCAGAGTTGTTGTACTCATTATTAAATGCTCGTTAAAAATATTTTTGAGGGGTTGGCGAGTCCTGCATGATTGATCATCTTCAGAGAATTGTGCTTCCTTAAATATGTTGTATTCTGGGAGCTAATATAAATTTGCTCTTTGGTGTGGTGATTTTTGCTAAGGTCAACTGTACTGTTGCTGAATTGAAATGCCTATTGCGGAGTTGCTAGGCGTAGGATCTGTAGCAAGCGGAAGAATTAAAGTATTTGAAGAATACTTTGAAGAATTAAATTAAAATCCCCCTTTTAGACTGTGAGCCCACTGTTGGGTAGGGACTGTCTCTATATGTTGCCAATTTGTACTTCCCAAGCGCTTAGTACGGTGCTCTGCACATAGTAAGCGCTCAATAAATACGATTGATGATGATGAATTAAAGCTGGAGAAGCTGAAGAAGCAGCGTGGCTCAGTGGAAAGAGCACGGGCTTTGGAGTCAGAGTTCATGGGTTCAAATCCCAGCTCCGCCAATTGTCAGCTGTGTGACCGTGGGCAAGTCACTTCACTTCTCTGTGCCTCAGTTACCTCATCTGTAAAATGGGGATTAAGACTGTGAGCCCCCCGTGGGACAACCTGATCAGCGTGTAACCTCCCCAGTGCTTAGAACAGTGCTTTGCACATAGTAAGTGCTAAATAAATGCCATCATTAATATAATTAAAATGTAGTTAAACCTCATGTACTATAGGAATAGTTCTAAGTACTTTGTTCCACCGTGGAAACATGACTGGCAGGGATGAAAGAATGCAAATGAAATCAATTTCTTTGCATAACTTCCCAGTCCTGAAGTCCCAGAACTAAGGCTTATCCATTGTTTCTGGCGGGAGATTCCATATCATACATATTTAAGAGTGCAACAGGTATCAGGTCCATGAATATGCCAACATGCTGAGACCCATTGGGTAGTATAAAGAAGAGTTTGGGTTATTGAGGCCATATGTCATCATCATTAAGAGCAGCAGCATGTGTTGGGCATCGACTGTATAGGGAGTACCGTAGTAGGTGCTTGGAAACATATGAAAGAAGTTAAGGATGTGCAGCCCTGCCCCCCAAATAATTTTTAGTCTAATGAGAGAGACAAGACGACCCAAATCACAAACATACAGTAAGCAAAAGAACAAGAACATAGATTCAAATTATAGGAGCAAAAATAGAGTATCAGAATTCACATGAAGAAATGTAAAAAGGAATTCACAAAGTGAAAAACTCCCATTATATTTCTGCCATTTCAGTTCCGTTTAGTTATAGATCAGTAGAAAAGGTAGAAAAATCAGTTTACATGAGCAAGTTTTAAAGTAATTTCTGGGTAATCCAGGGAAATTCCTAAAATGCAATTCATTCTTAATTGTAGTTTAGAAGAAAATATCATGCTGGGTAAGCCTGCTAACTGTTAAAATGTTTGTGTGTTTGTTATTGTAGCTAAACATGCCCTATTTAGAGGTGGGGTGTATCTGAGGAAAGCATGAATAATTTTTAGCTCTCAAGTAATGTTTTCATTTCAATTGGAAATTAGTATTGACATCTTTAAAACCTTTTTTAGGTTTTGCTAATAATGGACAAGAGGACACAGCAGACATTCATACTGAAAGTAAGTGGAATTTGCTTATTTGAAAAATTAAATTCAGTAGGACAGTAATGCTTCAAAAATGAAATAAAATATTTTAGTTTCGTACTCTTTCCTGTGTAAAGTGGAATAACATAGTATGTCAACATATTTACTTTTCCTGTCATGTCTTCTGTCTTCCTTCACAACATGGTTAATAGTTACTTTGAAGTTCTTTAATACCGACAAAAACTGAATCAAAATTTGTTACCATTTAAACAATCAGATTTTTGTATTAAAAGCATACAATATAGTATAAACTTTCTATGACATTTAGCTTTTTCCTTTTTTGCTTTTCCCTTTTCCCTTTACATTTTACTTTTTCCATTAAAAAAATTTCATATGAGATTCAGAAAGACCACAAAAAATCTCACTGATGATGCTCATCAAAATTCTTGAATGTTCAAAATAAAGTGTGTATGTATACTTACAATGTATGTTAAACCATTGCAATAGTTATTTGGGAATTTTTTTCATTTCTGCTCGATTCAGTTTTGATTCTATGCATGTTTGGATTTCTAGCAAAATATAGGAAGGGAAATCTCCAGTTTGTAATTTAGAATTGTTTTTAAAGTAGACTGTGACTTTGCATCTCTTTTATCCACTAGCTAAACATCTTCACTGGGTGTAGAAACAGAATAGATTAACTTGGAGTTCCCTTTTTCAACTATTTGTCTAGCTTATCAGTTCGGCTGTAGGACAGTTTGAGAAAATACCAAAACGCCTTTCTTTCTCTAAACGCCTTTCGTTTTTGTGTAGTCTTTTTATTGGAAATGATGAACCTTTTCCCCCCTCCCCGCCGCCACCCAATATACACACACTGAATTTTTGGGTATTTAAAAAAAGTGAATCTAAAAGTTAACTGTTCATTTGGGGTATGCCCCCATTGTCTCTAGAATTTAGGTTGGTATTAAAATACCTTCCGCTTAACTGTTTAAAATAAAATTTAAGAAAAGGTCATAGGGAAATAACTCTGAGTGTCATCCTGATGACTTAGTTTGAGAGAGATTCTAATAAAAACATTGACCCATGTAATTGATTTTAATGGCAGCTTTGTGCCATCTTCTGTTCTCTGGATACACGCCAGATGCCATCAGCAGTGCCTCCGGGGACCGAGGGGCATAGAACAGCAGATGAGTGGTTTCTCTGAAGCCCAGAGTAACTCGGATAGATTAGTTTGGTTGATAAACACAGAGCACAGCAGGCTCCAAAGGCAACTGAGGGTACAACTGACCTTTTTGTTCTCTGTCAGGGTCTAAGGAAAAGTAGTGAGTACAGCAGGAACAGAAAGACCATCATCCCCCGCTGTGTGCCCAACATGGTGTGTCTGCACGAGTACATCATCACTGAGGAGTCTGTATTTCTTGTCCTGCAACATGCAGAAGGTTTGTCTATGGATTACGTTTTTATGCAGGATAAAAAAATATCAACTAAGCTTCCAGTCCCCCGTAACGTAAATGTCTTTTCCACCGTTATTCTCCTTCCTATATTAATGAAGTCTTCGTCTTTCTTGTAGTTAAGAAACAAACAAAACAAAAAATCCCCCCCCAAAATAACTGTGAGAGCTTGATTCCATCCCCTCTTTCCCTAAATGCAGAAGGATAAAGCTCAGAAACAGCAGATGCGTAGTTCTTTTTTGAGAGATAGTGATTTCACAAAGAAGCAGGGAGCGTGGCTGCTGATTCTGTTGTGCTGTAGTCTCCCAAGCACTTAGTAATAACAATAATAATAATAATGGCATTTATTAAGCGCTTACTATGTGCAAAGCACTGTTCTAAGCGCTTGGGAGGTTACAAGGTGATCAGGTTGTCCCACGGGGGCTCACAGTCTTAATCCCCATTTTACAGATGAGGTAACTGAGGCACAGAGAAGTTAAGTGACTTGCCCAAAGTCACACAACTGACAGTTGGCGGAGCCGGGATTTGAACCCATGACCTCTGACTCCAAAGCCCGTGCTCTTTCCACTGAGCCACGCTGCTTCTGTACATAGTAAAGTGTTCAAATACCTTGATAGATTGATAAGGAATGTTTATATATTTACTTTTTAGAGTAACTGATCCAGAAGAAACTGAAATCTTAGCGTGTCTCAGAGAGTGCTCTTTAATTTTGCTCCTCTCAGTCGTACCAACCAAGCCCATTAAGGTGGCTCTGAAATGGACAAATAGTGTCCCCAAAGAATTAATTAATTGCAGTATTTCCTTTTTTAAAAAGCAAGGGTGTTTACCTAACATTCAGCATTACCTATTTATTCTGATCTGGGCTTTAAGAATACAGCCAGTGGCATCACATATGGGTTCAAAGCAGAATCACAGTGTTGTGCCTTCAAACTATTTATAAAATTGCGGCTCTATGTAGAGGGAACAGGTGGCATAAAAATAATTATGTTTTGATTTTTTTTTGCCCTTTAACACCTGGATTTTAATAATTACTCCTGTTTGAATGAATGAATGCAGAATGTAGATTAAAGATCAGCTAATAAATACTTGCTTTTATGAAATATATGCTATTTAAAATAGCCAGAGAACAATTTAATCCTTTCTGTTCTTGTACAAAAGACTATTTATTTATTTACCTCACTGATGCGTTACCTAATATTTTGGTTATAATTATGCTTTTTTTTTCCACCAAAGGATTCATTGCCTTCTGGAGAAAGCCAGTAACTAATGAAAGATTTTCAGTGGGGTAACATATTAACATCGTTTCCTTTCGAGCTGCAGCGTAGGATGAAAGGATGGAAGGGAGACCATGTCTCTTGGGTATTAATTGAGTTAATAGTGTGAGTGGCATAACATTCCCTTTTATTCAGGCGTTTATTGCGTTTTTCATCTGAGGGTACCAGTACTTGGCAGATATTGATGAATCTGGCCTCGAAGATACAGCTACTCCTTTATCTACCATCAAAATACAGCTACAGTAAATTTTGAATGGGGCACAGGGGAAGGGTGGTCTTTGGACTGCCCCGGGAGTGTTGCGGTGGCTCGGGTAGTCAGCGGGGCTTGGGATGTCCTGTTTTGCCTAATGCAGACAGAGAGAGAGAGAGGTGGGCCGTACTGGCTTGGGAGAGGGCCGAGCTACAGTTGGGGCTGAGCAGGGAGCCTTTTGGGGCCAAGAACTTTAGCAGAGAAGAGCTTGGAGCAGAGAATTATGATAGAGAGTGGCTAGTGATGAAGAGCCATGATGGGGGAGAGGTAGCCATGGGCAAAGAGAAGCAGTTAGAGAAAAAAGAGAGACCATAGGCAGCCAGAAACTGAGGAAAAGATGATGAGATTGAGAGGGTCAGAGAGAGAGAGGAATAAAGCAGAGAAGGGAGGAAACGCAAGAGTATAGAAAGGACAATAAAGGTTCCTCTTCCTTCCAAAGTGATTATTTTGTGGCCATGGCCTTACAAGTACTGCTACCTAAATCAATCAATCAATCAATCGTATTTATTGAGCGCTTACTGTGTGCAGAGCACTGTACTAAGCGCTTGGGAAGTACAAGTTGGCAACATATAGAGGCAGTCCCTACCCAGCAGTGGGCTCACAGTCTAAGGCCTGGGAATGTGGGCAAAAAGCTTGGGGAGGGGGGAATCATCACTCAGCTGTCTCTTCCTCTCTCCCACCATGGAAACTGCACTCTGCAAGAAAGTGGGACAGGGATTGTGTCTGACCTGAATAACTAGTATGTACCCCAGAGCTCAATACAGTGCCTGGCACAATGTAAGCACTTAACAAATGCCATAAAAAAGGTTGCTTTCTCTGCAGTCAAACCGTGTGTTTGATTACCTCTTTGTGTGGACTGTTCAGTTGTTCAAGGAGCAGTAGATCTTGTCTTTGAAACTATTGGCCCTCAAATCCACAAGCTGATAAAGTCTAGGTAAAGGACCCTAACTCTCTCACTGTCCTTTTCTGTAGCCTTCCATCCTATCTTTCAAACATTGTTCTTGGGGAGTTTCCAGTTTTAGAATACTTTGAGTGGTGACTCCTGATCTATCCCTATCGGGATGGCATTTGTGCTATACTTGCCAAAATGTTCAAGTAAGGTGACTTTCAAGTTCTTCTATCAGTCAATCAATTAATGGCATTTATTGAGCTCTTACTATATGCAGAGCACTGTATTTCAGAGATCTCCATCTTCAAGAAAAATGGGAGAGAGAGCTGATTGCATAAATTACCATACAATCCCTCATCACTCCACTGCTGTCAAAATCCTAGCCCGAGCCCTCCTGGCGATCTGTTGAAGAACATCAATAACTATGCACCCCCAGAATCGAAGAGTAGCTTTATATCACAACAGAGACACAGTAAAAATGATTTTCTTGCTGCACAGTCAATACAGAAGTGGTATATGAACAATATGAACACCTCTAAACTGAGTTTGTAGACTTTACAAGAACATTTAATACCATCGATAAACCTTACCCTGCTGACTTACTGAAAATATTTGGTTGCCATGAGATGCCCTAAGACTACCCCACAATGACATGGTTAGTTGGAGTAGCCTTTTCTGGTCTTTTTCCCATCATTAATGGAGAAAACAGGACAGTAGGCCATGTCTTGTTCAGCCAGTTATATGCAGCCGCACTCAATACACAACAAGGAGTATGTTGTCAGGGTACGATTCTGGTCCTGAGGAAAACACTTTCAGCTCAACAGGCTGAAAGCATCATCGAAAGTCCTTGAAACACTCATACAGGAGCTCCTCTACACTGAGGACTGTTCCGAAACCCATGTCTAGGAAGGCTTATGGATGATTATGAGCCACATTTCATAGTCAGCAAAGCACTGTGGGCTGCCTATTAGTCTGAAGAAGATTGATGTGGTATAGTAGCCTGCATCTGACAAATCATATAAATCATATACACAGCCCAGGATCTCCACCTGTAACCTGGAGGTCTGGAAAGTCAGGGAGGTTGGTAATCAAATAATTAAGGCTGAGCTGTCGTTTGGGAAATTGACAGACTCATTCATTCATTCATTGTCATATTTATTGAGTGCTTACTGTGTGCAGAGGACTGTACTAAGTGCTTGGGAAGTACAAGTTGGCAACATATAGAGACGGTCCCTACCCAACAGCGGGCTCACAGTCTAAAAGGGGGAGACAGACAAAACAAAACATATTAACAAAATAAAATGAATAAATATGTACAAATAAAATAAATAGAGTAATAAATACGTACAAACCTATATACATATATACAGGTGCTGTGGGGAGGGGAAGGAGGTAGGGCGGGGGGATGGGGACGGGGAGGATGGGGAGAGGAAGGAGGGGGCTCAGTCTGATACCAACTCACTATGATACCAACGTCTTGGCTTCAAGATTCAGACCAAACTTAAAGGCCTCTAGAGGATTTTGTAGTGTCCAATTTTGTTTACAGCAGTGATGCCCGGGCCTCCTCTACCACAGATGTTGTAGAGCAGGTCCACAAATGTCACTTGCATGTAATACATAACATCATGGCAAGAAAGGATCACAGTAACAAAGCAGTCAGACCACCAGTACTGAGGCAATGCTTGTATTATCACACTTTCGCTTAGCAGTCATAAAAGGAGAATGGATGACAGCAGGGTATTCATTTGCTCCAGGGTGAGCCGAAAAGTGGTGAAATTGTAAACAGGATGGCAGAAAAAGAGCTTTAAAGACGCGATAAAGCAAAATCTCATTGTGGCATTATTCTGGACAGTAGGGAGGGAGCTGCAACAGACAGTTTAGCCTGGTGTACAACAACTCCAAATGGGTTAAACTATTTTAGGACAACCTCCCTGCCTCCTGTGTCTCCCCACCCAAGTTCATTCTTCACTCTATTGCCCGCATCATTTTTCACTTCTGCTTAATGATAACTGCATTTGTTAAGTGCTTACTATGTGCCAAGAATTATACTCAGAACTGGAGTAGACACCAGTTGTATTTCATGAAGGTGTAAAGATAACGCCTTGATCCGCTATTGAAAGAATATGGGACTGGGAGTCAGGAGACCAGAATTCTAGCCCCAGCTTTGCCATTAGTTTGCTGGTTTACCTTTGAAAGTCAGCCTCTTTGAGCCTCATTTCCTTCAACTGTAAGATAGGGAAAATAATACACGCCAAACCCTACCTGACAGGAATGATGTGAGGGTAAAATGAGATAATCAATGTGAAAGCGCTATAAAAAAGTACTATCATTTGTTAGCCACTGTATCATTTTCCTCTAGTCTGTAAGCTTCTTGTGGACAGAGACCATGTCTACCAACTCTGTGGTATTGTACTTTCTTGAGGGCTTAGTATAGCACTCTACACATAGGAAATGCTCAATAAATACCATTGATTCATTTTGCTCCCCTCTCTTGATGTTACAACCTCCCAATCAGTCATATTTATTGAGCACTTACTGCGTGCAGAGCTCTGTTCTAAGCAATTGGGAGAGTACAGTATAACAGAGTTGGTAGACACATTCCCTGCTCACAGTGAGTTTACGTTCTAGAGGGGGAGACAGACATTAATATATATAAATTACAGATTTGTACATAAGTGCCGTGGAGCTGAGGGAGAGGTGAATAAAGGGAGCTAATCAAGGTGATACAGAATACAGTGGGAAAAGAGGAAATGAGGACTTGGCCAGGGAAGACCTCTTGGAGGAGATGTGCCTTCAGTAAGGCTTTGATGGTGGAAGGAGTAATTATCTATCGGATACGAAGAGGGAGACCGTTCCAGGACAAAGGCAGGAAGTGGGCGAGAGGTTGCTGGCAAGATAGATCATCATCATCATCATCATTATTCGTATTTATTGAGCGCTTACTGTGTGCAGATCAAGGTATAAGGCAGAGGAGCAAAGTGTACAAGGCTAGGTTGTAATAGGATAGCAGTGAGGTGAGGTAGGAGGGGCCAAGATGATTGAATAATTTAAAGCTAATGGTAAGGAGTTTCTATTTGATGTGGAGGTGGATGGGCAGCCACTGGAGGTTCTTGAGGAGTGGGGAAATAGAGATTGAATGTAGATCATTCATTCATTCAGTCATATTTATTGAGCACTTACTGTGTGCAGAGCACTGTACTAAGCGCTTGGAAAGTACAGTTCGGCAACAGAGACAGTCCCTACCCAGCAACGCACTCACAGTCTAGAAGATCAGATCAGACACGGTCCCTGGCCCATGACGGGACCTCTGTCTGAGACGGAGGGAGATGTGGGCGCCTTATCCCCATTTGACGGATAAAGTGGTGAGGTAGGAAGGGGCAAAATGATTGAGTGCTTTAAAGCTGATGTTTTTCTGTTTGGTGTGGAGGTGGGTGGACAACCAGTGGAGGTTCTTGTGGAGTGGGAAAACATGGCCTGAACATTTTTGTAAAAAAATGATCCAGGCAGTAGAATGAAGTGTGGACTGGAATGGGGAGAGATAGGGAGGTTAAGCAAGGAGGCTGATACAGTAATCAAAGTGGGATAGAATAAGTGCTTGGATTAACATACGTCTATTTGTACCTTAGCAGTCCCAATAAGATTCAACAATTCAGCCTTGGGAGCCATGAAGGGGACAGCAAGGTCACTCTATCCCTTTCCTAACTTCTTTTCGGAGGCATGTGCTGCCCTCCATCCTCCCCAGGGTAACTCTGTGGGGTGGATCAAAGGGAATGAATCAGCAGTGGCTGTGCAGATCATAGAATGGCCACCAATTTGTGCCAAATAGCCATTTCTCCCTGCTCCTGCTTTTTTTTTTATGGTATTCATTAAGTTATGTGTCAGGCACTGTGCTAAGCACTAGGGTAAATGCAAGCTAATCAAGTTAGATACATTCTATGTCCCACATAGGTCACACAGTCTGTCCCCACTTTACAGATGAGGTAACTTTTTTTTTTTTTGAAAAATGGCATTTGTTAACCAGTTACTGAGTGCTAGGCACTGTAATAAGCGCTGGAGTAGATACAAGCTAATCAGGTTGGATCCAGTCCATGTCCCATGTGGGACTCATAGTCTTAATCCCCATTTTACAGTTGGGGTATTTGTAAACGTTATAAACCTTTTACAATTGTTTACTGTGCTTAAGCCCTCTTTTCTCCCCTCACTGTCCCCTGCCCCATCTAATAAACCCAGTATTTGTTTGAAGTATTCTTATGAAGTTTTAGCAACCTAAAAATTGTAATTAGCAGACTGAAGAAGAAAGTGAGTTTTGAAAAGTGAACACTGTCGTTAATAACTTTGTGAATGGTATGGCTGCTCAATTATTTGTGGGGCGGGGTTTTACAAGTGACTATCTGCATTGCATTGAGTGGATCAGATAATTCTGGTAAAAAAAATCCACTTTGGGGTTTGAATTATTTCGTTGGACAGTGTACATGGAGTAAACCTACTGGATAATTGCTCAGTACCCTCTTTCACCTGGGATAGGCAGATTTCGCCATTAATAGAAGTTCATTTATATGGGCTGATTTCTAAAACTGTAATTTTTATAGATCCCTTGATACTATATTAGTTTGCCTTGCTAATGGGTTTTTCTTGATCTTACACAGCACGTTAAGGTTGGTGCTGGTGCGGGATGAGGGAGGAGGGTTGGGGAAGGGAAGATTATTAGCATGTCATTTATAAAGGCATAATTATATACCTAGAAAAATTATCCCCTCTGACCCTGGTTTGGGCATTTTAAAAATGGAATAATATTATTGATTTTTTTTCAGTAAGGAACATAATTTTGAACAGTGTTTATTTATGTGTTTCCACTTGACCAGGAGGGTCATGCTTGAAAATATTCATACATCAACAGATCTGAACATAATCAGATGTTTTTAGCATTCATTTATATTGCCCTGTAAAGCCAAATTTTAACTGTAAGCTTCCAACACTGTAAGTGTTTGCTTATAACCCTCATTTAATTGATGGATTTGGCTGTAATTGTGAGAAATAGGTAGTCATCAGGAGATTGATTTTGAAACTACAGCGACTATTTTCGGGAAATGATGGAAGTATTTTTTTCAAGCATTGTTCCTCTTTAGAAAATTAGTTTTTCATCACAGTTTCTAAGTAGGCTTGAACACCGATCAGGTACCCAACACTAAATTTCATATTTGGAATAAAGTTCATCCCCATTCTAAGAGCCAGACAGTCTCCCCTGTTCTAGATTGTGAGTCCGTTGTTGGGTAGGGACTGTCTCTATATGTTGCCGAATTATACTTTCCAAGCGTTTCGTACAGTGCTCTGCACACAGTAAGCGCTCAGTAAATATGATTGAATGAATGAATGAAATGAGCCAGTTCTGCCAAGCCAACAAAATTCAGAGATTCCATATGTAACTTCTGTCTTCCATTGATGAGCAGTTAAATCCTGTAAATAATCCTCGTTTGCCAGTGGGCAGCACTGGGAAACCCAGTGTGTGGGCAGGTTCTGTGAGTTGAACAGCTGTATCACATGGTAGAGCAATCCCAGATGACCATGCCCACACCAGGCTGTTTGAGCTGTATTTGATTTCGTCTTCAAGGTTGATTGTTCAGTTGCTACAGTGATGTCAGCCTGAACTGTCAGCTTTTAGCTACCATTCTGTCACATTTTCCGGCCAAGAGTTTTTTTTGTTGTTGTTGGTATAGTCTGTCAGGTTAAAATCAGCTTTTCCTCATTTCTGTTTGAATATTTTTTCAATTATATTATTAAATGTTTGGACTAGTATTTATTTACTCAGTGATTTGACTACTTTGATTATTCCCTTCAATTTTTTTTTTGTTCTATTCTTATTTATAGGTGGCAAATTATGGTCTTACATCAGTAAATTCTTAAATAGAAGTCCTGAAGAAAGCTTTGACCAGCCCCATGTAAAAAGATCCAGTCCTACTAAAGTGCACCTGCAAGAGCCAGCTCCTAACCCTGACAGTAGCAGCTTTGATTCCAGAGGAAGCGATGGAGGGAGCATGCTCAAAGTTCTACCTCTGAAGACCAGTCTTACCCCAAGCTCCCAAGATGACAGCAGTAACCAGGAAGAAGATGGCCAAGATATCTCTTCGAAGTGGCCCGACTCTGACTCGAGTTCGGAAGAAGAAGAATGCACTACTAGTTACTTAACATTATGCAATGAATATGGGCAGGATAAAATCGATCCTGGCTCCCTGAATGAGGAGTCTTTACTAAAGATGGAGGGAAACCGTATTAGTGCTAAAGAGGAAGGAGACTTACCAGGTCGTGGTGCTGTTGGCTGCGACAGCTTCAGTTCTCAGCTAACAAGTCAGGAACTAAAATTCCTCACTGATGATGCCAACTCTGAAGTAGTCAGTCCGACCAGGATTTCAGATTCCTTAAGCAAATCCAAGAACAGCCCTATGGAGCTTTTCAGGATAGACAGCAAGGACAGTACCAGTGAGGTCCTGGGGATAGATTTTGGAGAAAAATTGTATAACTTGAAGGCAGAACACTTGAAACCGCTTCTTCCCTTTCTTGATCCAGATGGTAGTCCCAGGAGCCTTGGAGTTAGAGAAAGTAAAATGGTTTCCAACGCACAAGACACCATAAGTAGAGGGTCAAACGACTCAGTCCCTGTGATTTCGTTTAAAGATGCTGCTTTCGACGACGTGAATAGCGCCGACGAAGGGAGGCCCGATCTCCTGGTTAATCTGCCTGGGATGTTGGAGCAAACGAAAGACGTTGCAACAGAGGGGCTAACCATGTTTACACAGACCGATGTAGGCATCTTAGAAAGTAATCTTTTAGAGGCCCCCGATGTCTTACGGTTGAATCTTAGTGCTGACCAGGGCCATGCCCACGAAGAGACGGGCTTGCAGGAATTGTTAGATCCATTTAGCCAGAAATCCCTCAGCAGGGCAGGAAAGAACTACGTAGAGGACGGTATGGGAACGTTGTTTACAGGTACTGTTGACCAGGCCATGGCTTCAGGTGTGTCGTTTTTGGATGGTTCAGTCCCTGAGACTCGAGGACTTGGGCTAGTAGCTCCTGCAGTAGAGGGAACTAACTCAGAAGAAAGCTTAGTATTTATTTCTAATTCACTCCCAGGGGCTAATAAACCCGGTGCAGATGCAGAAGAGACCTCAAAAATGGAAGAAGTAATGCTGTTTGTGGATCAGGCCGAGGACTCTGGGAAAGAGGAGCCATCCCCGCCTGTCTCCCGGCTGGACAGAAGCGAGACTGCAGCTAAGAGGGAAATTGAATTAGCAATAGAAGGAGACAAGGAAATTCATCAGATTTTTGAGGACCTCGATAAAAGATTAGCACTAACCTCCAGGTTGTATATCCCAGAGGGCTGCATTCAGAGATGGGCAGCTGAAATGGTTGTAGCCCTTGATGCTTTACATAGAGAAGGAATTGTGTGCCGCGATTTGAACCCAAACAACATCTTATTGAATGATAGAGGTCAGGAACTTTTGCAAATGCATTTCTTTTTATTCGCTGTTGCTTCCAATTAACTGAGTAGGCGTTTTATCTTGTAATTAGTATCTTCATTTCCTGTCTAGAGCTTCATTATCAGTGCCGCAAATTCACCCCCAGTAATAGCTTCTAGTACTTAATGATGCCATTATTCTTAATGATACTGTTTTTAGCTACAAAAGGAGTAATTACAGTTCACTTCTGCAGAAAATGGAAGGGAAAAATGTTTTGATTTCTCCTGTCGTTTTGTTTTTAGGACACATTCAGCTAACGTATTTTAGCAGGTGGAGTGAGGTTGAAGATTCCTGTGACAGCGATGCCATAGAGAGAATGTACTGTGCCCCAGGTTAGAGCAATCACCTAAAATGTTTCATTGAAAAGTAGATCAGAGCCTCTCATTTCCTCATGAAGTATGGGCTTTCATGGGAAGCTCACTGTTATGTTGGATCTGATGGTCTGAAAAACAGAATTTGCAGGGGAAAATGCCATTCCACCCTGAAATGTGGTAGTAACTGAACAGTTGTTGAACTCTTGGATGTTAGAATGAGATTTTTTCAGATTCTTTCTGAAAGAGGTCATTGAATTATTGCCCTAAACCCCTTCCAAGATACACTTTAACTTCTTAAAAATCACCAGAACTTCTGAAAAATATTCTCATCCTCATAAAACTGTTTCATTCCAAAAATTAAAGACCACTGACTTGAAGGTCAAAGTAGACAGAACAGAGGAGTTGGACAAGATGCCAGATTTTTTTTTTTTAAAGATAGCATCATTGTGGCACCAAATGGGCTTTCCAGATAGTTTAGATTTAGAGTTTTTTAAGGTTTTTTTTTTAAGGGTGTTTTAGGAAGCACAGTTCTACCTTATTCAGAAAGTCAAATGTTTTATATAGTATGTTACTTCTCCCCCTGCCCCACTCTGAAGGCTCTTCGTTCGTTTCTGCGAGTATTCAGTTTTTCAGAAATATTTGTTGTAAATGAAGTGCATGAATTGGTGGTGGTATAGTTCCTTGCTGTAATAAGCGTAACTGGGACTAATCCCACCATAAAGTTCCCCTACCTTCTACATTGGGCTGAATCTCTCCAGACAGTTAAAATTTTAGTCCTTGTTATCAACAGTGGCCTTGGAAAAAGACTCAAACTAATAATAAAGTGATTTATCTTGTATCTACCCAGTGCTTTGGACAGTGCATGGCAAATAGTAAATACCACAATTATTGTTATTATTATTATTAGACTGTTGATTTGAATCTCCACACTAGTTCTCTAGCATAATTTAGATGTTCACACCATCTCCTCACAGGATTGGAAAATATTGCAAAGTACTATCAAAACTTGAGAAGTCTTGTGGAAAAAACACAGGCCTAGGAGTCACAGGGCCTGGGTTCTAATTCCAGCTCTGCCAATTGCTGTGTCACTTTGGGCAAGTCACTTAACCTTCTGTGCCTCAGTTTCCTCAACTGTAAAAAATGAGAATTCAATACATGTTCTCCCTCATACTTAGACTGTGAGCCCATATGGGACAGGTACTGTGTCTGATCTGATAAATACATATCTACCCCAGCGCATAGAGTAGGCCTTGCCATATGATGTGCTTAACAAATACAATAGTAATAATAGTAATAATAATATTGTATTTAGATGGAAGATAGCCTATTAAAATGAAAATCTGTATTTTGAGGAGGCAGATCTTTTGGTGTTGAATTTTTCTGCCTAATGAACAAAAGTCCTAAAGTTACACTGCAAATTAACTAGGGTGGGTCTGTTTTCCCATCTCATCCTTCCTCCAGTTCCTTGCCTGCTGTGCCATCAAACAAGTCTTCCATTTTAATTTCAGTCACAGATTGGGTGTTGCTGTCTTTTAAACGTTATTATTGTGCTTCTCTTAATGAGAAAACAAAATCATTTTGTAATAAGAAGGGCATCTTGAGCAAATCACTTTATTAAGCGGATTGCCCGGTTTTCTTCTGTAGCCGTAGCCTTTCATCATTTTCAGTGTGAAATACTTCATGCAGAGAAATATAAGACCTGCATGAGGGCCTGGAATGCCCTCCCTCTGCCCATCTGCCAAGCTAGCTTTCTTCCTCCCTTCAAGGCCCTACTGAGAGCTCACCTCCTCCAGGAGGCCTTCCCAGACTGAGCCCCGTCCTTCCTCTCCCCCTCGTCTCCCTCTCCATCCCCCCCATCTTATCTCCTTCCCTTCCCCACAGCACCTGTATATATGTATATATGTTTGTACATATTTATTACTCTATTTATTTATTTTACTTGTACATATCTATTCTATTTATTTTATTTTGTTAGTATGTTTGGTGTTGTTCTGTCTCCCCCTTTTAGACTGTGAGCCCACTGTTGGGTAGGCACTGTCTCTATATGTTGCCAACTTGTACTTCCCAATCGCTTAGTCCAGTGCTCTGCACACAGTAAGCGCTCAATAAATATGATTGATTGATTGATAAGACTACAGTTTGCATGCTTCTTTTGGAAAAAATACAGTCACGATAGGGCCAGAAATCAATTTGACAGATTTTATTAACTTTCCAAAGATTCCTATATTTACCTTTAATCATTTTTCAGCTAGTAAACTCTCCTTTCCTGTTTCATTTTCTTACATATCAAAAGATGTGCTCTTAAGGGTATTTTGACATGTATATGAAGCTGACTTCCCTGCATTTTAAAAGTGAAAATTGTTTTTATTTTACCATTTCTAATGTGCTTGGAAAATTGAACCTTATACTTATCTTTCCGGCTCAAATATTGGGTCCGTTGTCCGTAAAAAACAACGCATTCTCTACTATGCATTAACCAGTGTATTTGTCAGTTTTCTTAAGGAGTTGCATTTCTAACAAATCACCAGCAGGTGGCATTGTGCCATTAATAGATTGATTAATCTTTCCCATCTTTCCCCCCACACTGAGCTGGAGCCTGAAGAAGTTCTTTGTTATAATTATTTGCTTAGCAAGAATTGAACTTGGACTTTCAGGCTTGCGAGTTGCAGAAGTGTGCAAATGACATTTCACGCAGTGGCAAATGAGGAAAGTCCCCTAAATCCCCGGGCCAGTGAGTTTGTTTCAAGCTTGGGGTGAAACTATCCCAATCACGCAACGTAGTTAACTGAAACCCCGTAAAAGTAGAGCTTATGCTGAAATTTGGTTTCTCTCCAAACGGAAGTATTTTAGTCCACCCCTGGTAAGTCCAATATTGTTTCACCTTGTCGCAAGGGAAATTAGAAATGATAAATTGCCCCTGTTTTATATATATTTTTTGGCAAATGTAATGCCCCAATATTCAAACCATTAGTAAATTTCCAATCAATACATGTGCTATTTTATTGGTTTTTGATATGACTTTAGGATCATCAAAGATCTTGGTATCATCATCATCAACCGTATTTATTGAGCGCTTACTGTGTGCAGAGCACTGTACTAAGCACTTGGGAAGTACAAGTTGGCAACATATAGAGACAGTCCCTACCCAACAGTGGGCTCACCGTCTAAAAGGGGGAGAATCTTTCCCTTACCTCCAATTTTCATTGTTTAAGTAATTTTGAAGCAAATTAAGCAGTTGATATTTGGAAAGAAAGAGAGTTGTCACAAGATTATGATGAGAATGATTCACTTCTGTTTAAACAACCCTTTGCTCCCATTGGCCCCCTTCCCTCCCTCCCCTTCTCTACCCCTGGAAACCTTATCAGACATTTGTCCTAAAAACATTACCCACCTGCCCTGTACTTTATAATATCAGCAGTGTATCTTTTTTTATCTCCTGGTTAATGTGCCTTGGTATTTTGAGAAAAATTTCCAGTAACAGATTCGATTTACATGGATAGAAACTTGAGCAAATGCCAAACCAGCAGGGGGGCTATTATTTTGCTCTATAAATAGGTTTAAAAAAAGCACACACAAAAACCTGTGAATCAACATGTTTTGGTGTAATTGAGGGGAGAAGCAAGATAGATACATTTTGAAATGCAAATGATCACCTTATGTTCTTTAAGTTTAGTTTGTGCCAACTCCGTCATCTTAGATTTTTAAAAGTTCAGCCATTAGAATAATGCAGCCGTCACTCCTGTGCTCTCAAGGACATCGGCTCTTTATTGGTTTGTGAAACTTAGTAAGAAACTTTTACAGAGTTTTGCCACTGGAAAAAAAATGCCCGTAGTTTTCTAGGCTTATAACTGGGAAATAGCATACAAATGGCTGCAGTAGCAGCTATATCAAGAGGGTCTTGATCACTTGCATTGATCATTTGGTTGATTGTCACCCTTTTTCAAAGTAGAAATCATTTCTTTTAGTTTCTCTTTGGATTTCCAAATTATCCAGTACATTTCTATAGAGATAGATTTCATTTCTGTGCCAGTATATTGAGTAAATGAGTTGCTTTTGTAGGGGTTGGAGATTGAGGGGGACCACACGTAGCTCTCAGATTGGTCATCAGAGGGTTTGATTTTTTTATAATTAACAATAGAGGTGTGCTAGTGTATAATTTCAGTACTAAGAGACTGACAAGCAGCGTAACAAAGGAGATAGAGCATGGCCTGAGAGTCAGGGGGCCTAGGTTCTAATCCCAGCTCCCCCATGTGTCTGCTACATGACCTTGGGCAAGTCACTTAACTTCTCTGTGCCTCAGTTACCTCATCTGTAAAATGGGGATTAGAATTGTGAACCCCACGTGGGACATGGACTGTGTCCAACCTGAGTAGCTTGTAGCTACCCCAGCACTTAGTAAGTACAGTGCCTGGGGCATTGTAAGTGCTTAAAAGATGCCATAAAAAAAGAGGACCCACGACAATTTTATTGTTTTTATTTCAGGTAGATTTTAAAGTGGGAAGTAAAAGGATTGGTTTCTTTTCGGATGTCATTTCACAATGAAGGTTTTTGAAACTCTTTGAATTTATTTATACCTAGGATTTGCAAAGCAGCTGTTCCCTGAGGGGTCCTAGACACTTTACATGCAATAATTGTTCAATCTCATAAGTGATAAAGTATAAACACTATTAAGTATAATATATCATATAAAGATTCCTGCCCTATGCTCCTTCCCCCCCGCCAGTAAAACGAAACAAAAACCAAAAAAGGGAAAGAAAGTGGAAGAATTAGTTTTTCTTTTCATAGTTTTTTTCCATTATAGATGAGCCTTTTGCCAAATCAAATATCTTGGAAATTGGGTTTTTTAAAATTGTGTGAGTTATGGTAAACCTAGAATGGGAAAAATGAGTAAGTATGCATGGCTCTTATTTTTCAAGTTAATACAGAGAACTTCAGCCCCACTTTTTAGTCTCAAAACAAGTTGATATTTCTCCTCAAGCCTCAGATCTTCACTTTTTCATACTAATGTGACCTTCTCTAATTATACCCTATCCCATTGTTTCTAGATTGGAAGTGAAGGGCCAGTTTGGTATCAATAACCTCCCATATGTAAGCATTTGCCAATAAAGATTTGTCTAAATTGAAGGAGTCCAAAAATGTTTCCCACCACAACCTGATCTCCACACTCCAAGATGTCAAATACAGTTTTTCTTCCTCAGACCATTTCACACTAAGAAGCAGCTCACAACTGCCGATATAAAGGATGAATTGAAAAAATGCCTAATGGTGTCTGCAAAACTGGGTTTTAGAGCATGACATTTATTTCCTTACAGCCTCTGCCCAGCATTCCTTTTTTTACCAGATGATTATAGAAATATATTTAGTTTGATAGCTTTTCTTCCTCCTACCACAAATACCGGCTAGATTCTTTCTTTAAATGCTCTTCTATGTGCTAGACTTTAATAACTGTGTTATTTGTTAAGCTCTTATTATGTGCCAGGCACTGTACTAAGCACTGGGGTGGATATAAGCAAATTGGGCTGGACACAGTCCCTGCCCCACATGGAGCTCACAGTCTTAATCCTCATTTTGCAGATGAGGTAACTGAGGCACAGATAAGTTGTGACTTGTCCAAGGCCACACAACAGGCAGAGCAGCATCAGAACCCAGATCTTTCTGTCTCTCAGGCATGTGCTCTATCCACTATGGCACACTGTTTTGATAATTAAGATAACCAGGAAAAAAAAAGTAACTTGATCCAAGTATATTTGAGTTTTTTCCCCAACGCTAGGATTAGGACAAATTTAAACTTTTAGCATTAATAGGCTTTAAGAAAAACTAACCTAAATTGTCTGGAGGAATTATTTAACCATGTTTTCTATATTTTCCTGGCATTTCTTTAAAGTACTTACTTAGATGTATTTATGTGATTATTTTATTCAGATAAAGGACTAACATATTAGTGGAGAAAATTGAGTGAGACTCTACTTGCATAGAGAAGAGGATATTTTGAAATAGAAATGTAGAACTACATAGTGATTTAATAAGCAAAAAGAGTAATGTGGTGAATTTGATGCAGTAAAATAATACAGATGAAACCTCAATGTAACAAGCATTTGTAATATTAAAATGTTTATACTGAATGTTCATTCTGTCCAAAAATAATGTCCAAAATGACCTCTAAACTGTTATGGGCAGGGAACTTGTCTGCCAACTTTGTTATACTCTCCCAGTGCTTAGTGCAGTGCTCTGCACACAGTGAGTACTCAGTAAATACTACTGACTGAGAAATGTGGCAACAAACTGATTTACGGTCTCCTTTTCCCCAAGGTTTGTCCAGCTTTGACTACATTTCAGAGATGTGGCTCCAGACTGGGCACTACATGCCCAACCCCATGTTATCCCTGATCTAAATGAGTGAATACCTGGAGGCCAAGCACTGGAGTAGTTAAATGCTAATAAATTGGATGCAGTCCCTGTCCTAACATGGGACTCACCGACCAAGGATGCGGGGAGAACAGGTGATTTATCCCCAATTTACAGATGAAGTAGCTGAAGTACAGAAAATTAAGTGACTTGACCAAAGTCACAAAGCAGACAAGCAGCAGAGCCGGGATTAAAACCCATGTCCCTTGGCTCCCAGGCCTGTTCTCTTTGATAGTTATCCAGTTTTTTATTTCCCTTACAAGAAACCTAACTAGATACACTGTCTCTAGAATCCCTTGAGTATATTATTTTGACTTTTAAGATGGTGAATCAAGCCAAAACAAGGGTAATAGACCCAAGTTTTCAGTTAATTTGCAGGGATCCTCCCATTTAAAGATAATATTTTGTGTTGCCAGTTCATCCCTTATGATGAGGTATTCAGAAATGCTTAGCAGTAGTAATCCAGAGTCAGGTACTCTGTTGTGAGAACACAGCCTAGTTTCCCTGTGTTTGCTTCCATGTTGTCTGGGCTTTAGTTCTGTCTTGGAATCAAGGGATCGAAGCCCTCTGAGTTCCGTTCATTTAGAGCAGGAAGCTGATGATGGGAAGTGAGCTAACCCAGGAGAATCAGCAAGCCAAAGCCCGAGCCAGGGCTGGGCCCAAAGGTGGATTTGGAAATGGTGTAGTAGCATCCCTGTCTTTCTCTTAGTTTTTTGTGGTCATCCCAGTATGTCAGCACCCAAATAATCAAGGAGTTCTTTCTTATATCCAGCTGAACTCTTTCCTGCTGTAGCTTAAGCCCATTTCTTCTGGTTCATTCCTCAGTGCACGAAAAGAACAACTGGTCAAAACTTCCCATCGAAACCTTTCAAAGCCACCTTTTCTCAAGACTAAAAATCTCTATTCCATAGTAGTGCCCATTTTCCATCCTTTTAAATTTTTCATCACTTCTCTGGATCCTTTCTAGTTTCTCTTTTAAAGTGTGGTGATAAAACTTGGACAAGGTAGAAAGAGGAATTAAACTTATGTAGAATGTAATGAATGAATGTTCCTTTAATTTTTGAAGTTTTCTTCTCCTGATATCCCAATTCCATGTTGACTTTTTAAATAATTGGTACGATATTATTGACTCTATATTGCCAACTTAATCTTACAGGAGAAGCACAGGAAACAATATAAAAATCTGTGCAGTTTATACATCGACCTTTAAAATGTGCTATGACACTATCATTGTGTCTATGCGCTGACAGTTGAGCAGATTTGGTGTACAAGGAAGTTCACAAGATTTTGTCTACATCTATTTGATCCTAAAGCCGGTCTTATTGGAGTTATTGGCATCCTAATCAATTTTCCTCGCCCCAGTGGGGTGAAGGAGGTTCCACAATAGATTCAATTTTATTTAAACTATTTTGGGCATCCATGTTCAACACTGTAATGAAAACCCGGGAAACTGGTGCTGGACTATATGCTGTATGTGGCTGTAGTCATTTTGGAAGCACAGCAGACTGAGATAGTTATCCAGGACTTTTTGTATGGTGATGACTGTGTGTCAGAGGTACAACATGCTAGACTGCATTCATAGGTTTTGCAGAATCAGTACAGCATTACAGACTGATAAAGCCTGAAGTCATATGCCAGCTTGTACCAGGGAACTCTTTACTTAAGTCAGCCAAAGACTTAGATAAGGAACTCAGACAAGCATTAGTACAGGGCTCTGCACAGAATAAGTGCTCTATAAAGACCATCGATTGATTGTACTGAGAGCTGTCACTTAAGTCCGCTGTCTGAAGAGCACATTGTCCAGTGATAATGCTGAGACAAAGAGTAGAAAACCTACTTTTAACCAAAGAAAACCAAAAACCTTAGTCTTCCAAGACCCCCACAGACAAAATTATGGAACCTAAACCATTGCCAGGCGACCATTAGATGGTCAGTATTGGCCATTAATATCACCTGGATATTAGGAGCTATGACATAAGTTAAAAACCAGAGGCCCCAAGGAAGTCTGAAGAAGAGGAGTCCTTACAATGGGAAGAGTCAGGGGGATGAGAGATTACTGCTGGCAGCCACTCAGTACTTTCTCATTTGCACTGAGCAGTAGTTCCCATCAGGAACTTAGAAAACAAACTTTAAGGTACCAGGGAGGCTGGAGTGGTTGTGGAACCAGAGGTATATATGCGTTGGGGAAGGGGGAACTTTGAGTAATCCCTCTTCCTGGACTTTCCCGCCCCATGTAGACTGCCAGGGCCAAGTTTACTCTGCCATTAGAGGGGCAAGGTATGGAAGTGTTTGAACCAAAGGTACCCTGAACATGCAAATAGGATAGACTCCCAGCTTCCTTTTAAGAAAGGCATAAAGAAAAAGGTTTCAGTCCAGTAAATTAAAAGAATATGTTTTCCTGAGACATTATCAATTTTGTCTCTATGAAATGGTGGTTCACCATGCTTACAAAAGGCATATTTGGTGGCCACCCTCCCTTATATTAAGAACAAAAACATTTTCTTCCATGATTCTTCCTCTTCACAGTTTAGTGATCAGCTGCAGTGGAAGACTAATGCTTAGCTCCTGCAAAGAAAATCTTTATGCACAGCAAGTGTTTTTGAGAGAAATTGACTAGGATTTTCTAATTCCAGGCCTTTTCAATTAGCAACAGATGCTGCAGGAAAGTATGTCTATGCAGGAACACTGCATTTATTTTCCTCTCCTGTAGCTGATATTGGCATAGCCATTGTCAGGGAAAGGTGGTGGTCTTTGTCTTTGGTATGGTGCATCATTGATGAATGTCTGCTTTTATTTTTGTTTTTCTCTTCTAATCACTTTCCTAATTAAAGCCCCAAGCTGCAGCCTGACCCTGTAAAAAAAAAAAAAATTAAACCCCAAATTCTATACCAAAGGTGTTGGTGATTTAAAATATAGTAAATAGTCACAATGGGCATAAAAACTTGAATTCTCATACCATCTCTGATTTTCTCTTCAGCTATGAATTGGGAGTTTAATTCCAGGGTTTAAAATGATTTTGCCCAGCTACAATCTTATGTTCTTTATCAAAGTTTAAGAATCGGTAGACATCTTGAACATCAAGTCCTTTCTTCCAGGGACAAAGGTGGAAGGTTCTGAGAGAGGATATTTGAAATAAGATTGATTATTAAAATAAAAAAGTACATGTACTCTGAGGCATCAGAGAAGGGTATTTACTAGTGTTCATCCTTTCTAAGTACTTTAATAATCTGTGAATATGAAATCTTCCCATAATGTTGATATTCACACAAAGAGGTGAACATTGATATAAACTCTACCCACATCTGTATTTTGCATGCACGGGGAGCTGATAACAAATGGGAAAGAAGAGGATTCATGAAAAAAGGTTTAGAGCAAGTGAGAGTTCTGGGAAGGAAAGAGAAGAGGAGAAGGCAAAATGGAATAAGTATAATTTGGGGTAAAGACAGGCAGAGGCAGAAGGAGAGAGGACTAGGCAGACAAATTAGCAGGAGGGATTAGAGGACGGGCGGAGAATGTAAGGGAGATGAAACAGAAGGGGAAGGCAAGGTGAAAAAGGAACAATGACAACAGGGGCCTAAGAGCTAGAAAGAGAACAGAAAAAGGGAGAAAGAACAGTAAAAAGCAATGAGGGTGCATCAAACCCATATATAGAGTAGGTATTTCTGCTATTTTAAATTTTAGATGTATTTTCAAGCTCTAGTCTACGAATCCTCGCCATTCCAGGAAATCTAAAAAAAAAAAAATATGAATGGACATCTGTCTATCTTTGAAGGTTCAGTAATTTAATCATGCAGCATGACTTATTTGGAGTTTGCTGTGTGGTTTCCAAAGTGGTTTTTCTTTGGTTGGTTCTTAGTGGAAGGCCCCATCAATGTAACCTCTTTAAGTATGTGCTTAGAAGGCCAAGACCATATCTGTTCGAAGTCATAGGGAGGGAGGCAATGCAGTCCTATGTGGCATGGGCACTTTAACTCAATTTGATTCTGGTGATAAAAACATCAGATCTCTCCCACGTTCTGGTAAACCTCTTAAAAGTCCTAGGAAGCAGAGGCTGCTTTCTCTTCCGCAAATTATTGAATTTTTATGACCTGTCTAGCCAATTCAAGAAATGCAGACTCTCCTGCTGATCTCAGACCTTTTCTAGTGCCAATGCCACTTTCACTAGTACCAGAAGTGAGGGCTCTCTCCCCCTATGAGATGGGTCAAGGGCAGCGAAGATGTCTTCCCTACTTCGCCTCTCCTTTCCCTTAGCCCTATTTTGCATGCTCTGCTTGTCCAAATTTGGATATTTTCTGAAATATCTTCAATTCATTTAACAGAGTAAGAAATCAGGAAAAACAAGGAAACACTATGTGGTGTAAGGACCTGTAATCTGGTTGTTTGCAGTGCCTGAGTAATTAGAATGACTTAGTGATGGTCTTCTCTCTGATGACAATCTCTTGTATCTGGAATTCTCTTTGAACCCTGTTATGATGAAAGTTTCTGAATTCGACTCATTTGTTACCACCTAGTTGGTGTCCTTAGAAGAATTCTGGATGAGTTGAAATCTGATGCTAGAGATGACAGATTCTGTCTTTGTATTGTTAGAAGATGATGCTAGTAAGATTTTTGAGACAGTGATTCATTCAGTTTGTCACCGAGTGATTAGTATCTTGAGGAAGTGGGAAGAGATGAGAGAGGCAGAAACGGGAAGGAAGAGAAGAAAAAGGGAAGAAATGAGGTTGTAATTTCTCATCCTAGGACTAATCCAGCAGAGAGCTGTTCATTAGGGCAAGAAGAGAAGATGAGAATTAGAGGTGTAGAGATCATGTCTGCCAAGAAATGATTTGGGACTATCCACTTATACTATACTGTAAACAAATGTATTTTATTTGTATATGCAAAGGCAAGCTTTTTAGACTGATCTGCTTTCATTAGATAAAGGGGAAATAATCTGAAAGTTGTTGAGTAGAAGTTTGTTTTCCTTTGAGAGCTTGTTATTTTCAGGTTTTTATATTTACCTCTTTTAATATCTGTAAACTTGGAAAGAACGTTTGTCTTCTTGGAAAAGACCATGCAAGACAAACATTTAGCATCTGAGCAGAAATCTTATAATAGTTTATTCATAATTATTTATGGAAATAGGCTTCAAGCAAGACTAGGCAAAAATAATAGGGGAATTTTAGACTTGACAATGATTTCCAAGTTTTGCTTCTCTGGAACTCTGGAGTTTTAGGCTACTTTATTGTATGTTTAAAGCTGTGTCAACTACCTGGCCTAAATAAATTTCTCCTTTCCTCCTTTTGACCCACAATGAGGTTGCCATAGTGTTAACCTTATGATGCAGTCTGTTTCTTAGCAGTAGCCACATGGCTATGTATTAATCCGTGCTCTGGACTTGAAACTTTGTAATAATAATAGTAATAATAGTAATTATGGTATTGGTTAAGTGCTTACTATGTACCAGGAACTGTACTAGGTGTTGGGGTGGATACAAGCAAATTGGGTTGGACACAATCCCTGTCTCATGCAGGGGTCACAGTCTCAGATTTTACAGAAGCAGTAACTGAGGCATAGAGAAGTGAAGTGACTTGCCCAAGGTCACACAGCAGAGCCCGGATTAGAACCCATGATCTTCTGACCCCCAGGCCCGTGCTCAATCTACTACACCTCCTGCTGCTTCTCTATACAAAACCTTTTGTATAGGCTTTGCCAGTTAAGCTATTTTTAATGCAAAATTACAGCTTGGTCAGTCACAAAAATCTAGGATGCCCTCCCCATACTCCTGCCATTTTCCTGTTCTCTTGTAGTGTGAATCCGGACAATTCTGGAACAGGGATTTGGTCTAGATTCACAGGTGCATAATCTTGGAAGGTTTGAGACGTCAGTCATATTTTATATCCCTTTGCCCTCGGAAAGACCTCATACAAATTATTTCACATAGATGTGATTCCCTCCTTTTTAAAAAGACCTTCAAAGACAAACGTACCACCAGCATCCATGGTCATCGACTCCAGCGGTTAGCAGTTATTGCAATCAGAAAGTTTTTCATATTGTCAGTCCTCAACCCCATCATGATACTGCATCCTAGGTAATAGAATCATCAAAAATTGGTTAGATTTTGCTGAATTGGAACAGTGAAAGCAGAGTATTGAGTTGATTGGGCTGATTCAAGTAACTGTTTTAAAGATAGCATCTTGAAGGTGTCCCTCCATCAACTAAAGAACAAATGTCTCAGCTTAATATATGTCTGTGTCAAAAATTTTAAAAAAAACCCCTCAGCCACAGTAGGTGACTAAAGGGATAAGTTACTTTCAGGGATTCTGAAAGCCCAGTAGTATTTAGTATATGCTCTCTCAGCATTAAAAAGTGACCTTGTGAATACATGTTAATTTTGAAGGTGTGATTGACCTTTGGAATTTTAATATAAACAGTTTTTTGTGTGTTCAGAGGTTGGAGCAATCACAGAGGAAACCGAAGCCTGTGATTGGTGGAGTTTGGGTGCTGTCCTCTTTGAACTTCTAACTGGCAAGGTAAGCAAGGATCCAAGTCATTGAACAGAATTTACTCAGATGCCATGCTTGCTTCATATGGTCTCAGTGGGTTTGGAATTGTAGCCTCTGAATGTCATTTTTTTCCTATCATATCAGTGCCTCGGACAGAGAAGCTTTTGTTTTAGACGTGAACAGAATAATGTATCAGTTTCCCAGGATGAAAAAGGAAAAAAAAAAAGATCAAATTAAGCAACAACAGACAATCCTATGATAGGGCACAACATTTAATTAAGACATGTTTCATATGAAGGGCTGGAGGAAGGAGTGGACTAGTTGGGCCTCTTCCCCCTGTCCCCAGACTGGCTGAGGAGACCAAGCTGACCACACCATCTTCTTCTAGAGGACAGAAGGGGTTCTCTCTGTTTTTTTTGGTACCATTCCTTGTCTGTAGAGCTGCGTTTCTGTCAGGTGCTGGCACTGCTCAAAGCGCTTAATATAGTGCTCCACACTAAGTGCTCTGTAAATACAATTGATTGATTGGAGCCAAGGGAGACAGGTGGCCCAGGTGGTGGTCCAGGAGCCAGAGCCCTCGGAAGGGGTTTTGGCAAAGGACCTCCTCAGACCCCAGAGTAGCCCTGCTTAGTGGTTCCCTGCCCCTGCAAGCTGCGTGACTGCTGTTCTAGAGCAGTCCTGCTTCCCGTGGCTGATAGGCCGAGAAAGCACAGAGCCAGCAGTGGCAGATCGCTGCAGGGCCCTTGATGACACGATGCCCTGATGATAGGGTTAAACAGTAAAACTGCAGTTATGTGATGGATAGACCACGAGCCTGGAAGTCAGAAGCACCTGAGTTCTAATCTTGGCTCCACCACTTGCCTGCTGTGTGACCTTGGGCAAGTCGCTTGACTTTTTTGTGCCTCTGTTACCTCATCTGTAAAATGAGGATTAAACCTGTGTCCCTATGTGGGTTAGGGGCTCTACTAAGCGCTAGGGTTTCCAACCTGATTAGCTTGTATCTACCCCAGCACTTAGTGCAGTGACTGGCACATGTAAGCAATTAATGAATACCAGAAAATAAAATAAATTTCCACACATGTTCATTTTTACAAGTGAAGGTTTTAGCTTTTATATTCCAGAAAATTCCTCCATTCTCCAGTTTGTGGAAGGCACTATTTTTAGATCAGTAACTTTTCAGTGTGATGTAAGACTGTGTATAGTGGTCCCCTGCCAAGTACAGTGCTCTGCACATAGTAAGCGCTCAATAAATACGATTGATGAAGTAAGCATAGGACATGAGGAGAATGGTATTTTCTCAAATGTTCACCCACCTCAGCATTAAGCACTCTTCAGCCAGATCAAGTAGGCCAATAAAACAATCTTCAGTTCTTTGCAGTTTTTGAATAGAAATTTGTTGTTCTTTTATGGCAAAGTAAAGTGGGGGTATTTTGAAGCCTGAAATGATATAACTTTTGGTAGTATGGGAAAATATAGGAGCACCATAGATTTATAAATTGCAGTGATGTTTCCTTGTTCTCACAAAGCATATCATATTCTGGTTAGCTTTCAGAGATGAACTAAATCTGCTAGATTCCAAGCTCAATGAGGGCAGGGATCATGCCTGCATACTCGATTGTACTTTTCCATTCTAAATACAGTGTTCTGCAGTCATTGTGACTGACTGATTGATTGGCACTCCCCAAGTAAGTAATCTGATAGCTGAACTGACCATGTGATACCAGTCTGACTTCAACAATATTCTGTGAATGTGATTATTGATACTGTGGTTCTGTATTTCTTAATGTGTTGGGCTGGAAGAGAATCACATGTGTTACATGAAATAAGAACTATTCCTGATTGATTGTTTCAGACTCTGATTGAGTGCCATCCATCAGGAATAAACACTCACACATCTTTGAATATGCCGGAACGTATCTCTGAAGAGGCCCGATCACTCACTCAACAGGTAATCTGGTTCACCTATATGATCAGGGAAATCAGCCAAGCAAATGGACTCACAGACTCAGAATCCGAAAAAAAAAATCGGACGGTGTAAAAGAAGTGAAATTGAAAATACGGTCTGTGACTGTGACTTCTTCAAGGAACTGCTGTCAATTTGAGTGGTTAAGGACCTTGGGAATGTTTTGAGGTCTGGAAAAAAGTTGTAATAGGATACATTATGAACAATATGATCTCATTTCCAAAAGTTACTTTCAATTAATGCCCTTTTTCCTTTCTTTTTGTGATTTAGCTTGTGCATTTTAGTTTTGGACGTAGAGGATGCTTCCAATTCCATTTGGAAACAACATATTGATGACTAAGTTGTATCTCTAAGACTTAGGTCTGGGGTGCTCGAGCAACTTTGAGGCATGTTAATGTGAAAGATCCTTCTTTCACATTTCACAGTGTGAAAGATACCCTTCTACGCAGATATTTTAGATTTGACTCCTTGGAATATAAATTGGTATTACCTCTAATAAGTGAGTGTAATGAAACAGTTGTAAATGTTCACAAGGTATGTTTGAATGTGAAAAAGAAACTAATCACTGCAGTGGGAATGTATCCTTTCTAGAGGTCCTCAAAAAGTACTCAGCCTATAGTCAAGGGGTAGGTGTTACTCAGGCAAAGTGGGGTTAGCCTGTGGAAAAAGTGGGACTTTAGTAGAGGTGGAGAATACTTTTTACAAGAGGAAGCTAAGGTGAGGAAAACTGTGAGAAGGGGGAAATAAGGCTTTTGATTCCTTTCCATTGTTGCCTGCACATTGACAAGCAGGAACAGTGTAGTTGACCCCAGACTAATGTTAGATATGACACGACTAGCTTGGGCGGGTCCCCTGAAGCCAGGCATAAGGAGTTTATCCTGAAGCCAGTTTATCAATGACCTGGCTGCAGGAGTGTGATCAAGCAGATAGAGCACAAAGTGGGGAGTCAGGAGGACCTGGGTTCTAGTTCCAGCTCCACCACTTATCAGCTTTGTGACTTTGGGGAAGTCACGTAACTTCTCTGTTGCCTCAGTTAGCTCGTCTGTAAAGTGGGGATTAAGACTGTGAGTACTATGTGGGATATGAACTGTGTCCAAACCTCATTACCTTGTGTCTACCCTAGCACTTAGAACAGTGGCTGGCACACAGTAAGCACTTAACAAATGCCGCTAAAAAAATTGTGTCGCATTTGCAAGTGACAAGTAAACTGCGGGGAGAGGGACTGCTAACTTTTGGAAAGACAGGAATATGATTCAGAGAGAATTGGATAAATTGGACAATTCAGTTGGGACTGTGTAATATTATAGTGAATACTCCACATTGTGTTAAAAAACTACACATTCCAAGTTTTTTTAGCACTTAAGAGAAGGCTAGCATTGGAGACTAATGCCTGAGGAGTTAGTCATGACAGATAGTATTGGAAATAGAAATAAGTGATTGATGCACGTGCAGTGAACTGACCTCACCTTCACTCTTCATGTTAATTTGCCTGTTCACATCTTGCTAATCCCATCATGGTTAATAGGAATTACATATTTTAGAAGAATGGACCCATTGAGAAGACTGCCATTGCAACTGCAGATTATTATAACTAACAGGTTGTGTTTGACTCTAGAAGGTTATAAATCAGAGTTCCGTCATTTGCCCATCCAGGGAAACTACCACTCATGTTGAGGAAACATTGTCAGGAAAAGGAAAAGGGGGTCTCTTGGCATGATTAACAGTTTGTCATTTTGACTTTCCTCTTCCACCCTCTCGTAGGTTACACGAAAGGTCAGAAAATCACAAAATGAGTTTACAGGGACCTGATTACTCTGCTGTAGGGAAATCATACCTTATGTGTTGTCGTAGTACCCAGCTTCCAGTAACAGTTATTTCCTTGCCCTTCTCCTTCCACCCAGCCAAAGTCCATTCTTGATTTTTTTTTACCCCAAATGTAAATCAGATGGTGCTAAATATTAGTAGAGCTGCTCTCTTTTATACCCAGATTTTTTTCTGAAAGCGACCTAAATAGTGCTAAATAGTAATAGAGTAGCTCCATTTTTATAGGTTTTTTTTTTTTCTGAAAGAAACTAGAAAACACATATCCCCCCCCGGCCCCCCCCCCAAACCTGTAAGGTGATATTTTAAAATGTGGATTTAATTTGTGCTGCCGTTAGTCCTTCAGATGAAAGATCTTGTGTGGAGAGTTGATCTTTAGAGCCTAAATCTTTGTACTGTTATGCTCAGCTGCTGTTACTTGTTCCACGTCAAACAAATACAGATTGGAAGTGGCTGCCAAGGCTCAGCCACCAACTCTGGCAAATACACCTCTCAGCAGGTCAGGATTATTTAGTGACCAGGTTTGCCCATCTGGGTGATTGATTGAGACCAGAGCTGTAGCATATAATGGTAGAAGAGGCTGAGGGGGTCACACCTTTGGAATATGTAAATAGCTGTAGACTTCTAGCAATATTGAATTTTCCTTAATCCAGAAATAAATATGAATGTAGTGATTGTTGATGGTTGCTGTATGTTTGTTATCAGAATCCTATGGGAAGGCAAGAGCCGGGCAGTAACTGAGCTAAAGAAACAATTTACATAGTTCCTGTTGCTGGAAAGTTAGTTTTATATTCCAGAGATGTGGTTCAACAGTATAACAAGTCCATATCAGGCTGTTAGGAGTGTTAGCTCTATGTTAAGATACCTTCTGCCCTGAAATAAGTAGGAGTGAATACTGACATTTTCAGGCTAAGTGAACTGGATCTGTTTTGGATGTGTTTACATTTATGAGGGAAAAAAAAAATTCCAAGCTTTTTTTTTTTGTTTGAGCACTTTTACATTAAATTTATATCATCAGCATTTTTGCAAAACCTGTTTTGGTATTTGTTGAAACAATATTTATCTCACCTCTTGCCTCACAGAGATACTTGGAAAATATGCTTTAGGAAAAATTCTTGCTCAGTAGTTCTAAGGTATCAGAATCTGTCATTAAAATGATTGTCCAAATTGGTTGAACCTGTAATTATTTTTCGATGAGGGCTCTAATTGGACTGGAGGTACCTGAACATCAACTCTGAAAGGTGGGCAGAGTTGGGGAGGAAGGCTTGAAAAGGCTGGGAGCTAGTCAAGATGTGGGCAGGGAAAAGCTGCCATTCCCATCTTCGATCTTGAGCTGCTGCGATTCCCACTCTACTTTCTCCTGCTGCCAAGGCACAACGCTCAGCTGATTGCTGATGTCTGTGTACTAAAGTGTTGCTCGAGTATGGAGAGGCACCAACTGTAGTGCTGTGTGCTTGCACCTACACTCTCCAGGGCCTTTATAGGCGCACCCTTTGATGGAGCCAAGTTATGATTTTCAAAATTTTCCCACAGACTTAATAATAATAACAATAATGATGGTATTTGTTAAGCGCTTACTATGTGCCAAGCACTGTTCGAGGTCCCATGCGGGGCTCACAGTCTCAATCCCATTTTACAGATGAGGTAACTGAGGGCCAGAGAAGTGAAGTGACTTGCCCAAAGTCACACAGCTGACAAGTGACAGAGCTGGGATTAGAACCCACGACTTCTGACTCCCAAGCCCGTACTCTTTCCACTAAGCCATACTGCTTCGCTATCCTCTCCCAAGTGCTTAGTACAGTGCTCTGCACACAGTAAGCTCTCAGTAAATACAGTTGACTGACTGACTGCTGGGGTTAAGATGGGGGCTGGTGGTAGGAAACACCAGGAAAGGAAAAGGGGTTGGTGTCGGGTGCTTCACTAGATTCCCAAAGGAGAAAAATGTTGGGAGTATTGGGGGAAGCAGAAGAAGGGATGGCCAAGTTTGGGCTGTGGGAAGGAGGCAGGAAAACAGATTGGAACAAGGGAAAGGAGAAGAAAGGGAGATAGGAGGGATTTATGGATACTGGGGTACGTCAGTTAATAGTGCAGGATGCTGCCCTGGATTGCGCACAAGCCAGATTTCACTCGAGTAATAATCTACTCCTCCTTCAAACTTGATTATTATTGCAAATTGTTTTTTTATGCTGTAAATTCCTTGCCTTCGAGGATCACGAGTAGCAACTCTATTGAATTGAACACTCAAAAGCTTTTAGTACAGAGTTCTTCACACAGTAAGCGTTCAATAAATCCCATTGATTGATACAGGCCTTTTCTCCAAAGATGTCAAAGCATTATTATTATTATATTTCCTAGGCACTTACTATGTGTCGAGCACTGTTCTAAGTGCTGGGGTAGCTAGAAGTTTATCAGTTCTAACAAAGTCCTTGTCCCACATGGGCCTCACAGTTTAAGTAGGGGGGAGAACAGGAACAGGTATTGAACCTCCATTTTATAGATGAGGAAACTGAGTCATAGAGAAGTGGAGTGACTTATCCAAGGTCACACAGCAGGCACGTGGCAGGGTCAGGATTAGAACCCTGGTCCCCTGACTCCCAGGCACGTGCTCTTTCCACGAGGCCACATAGATTAAATTGACCCAATTTTTCTGGGTGAACCTTCTCCTTCCACAGTACATATTTGGAGGGGCAGTAGGTTGCCATTAAGTAAATGATTGCTCTCGTGTGCTCACTGGTGCCTAAGTGATTTGAGAGAGTTAATACACCACAAAACCACCTAAGATACCTCTTGGGAGCCAACTGACCATCTGACTCAATAGGATCTGGCTTAATGTGAAATATTAGAACAGGGCACTGACACGAATCAGGATATGACTGATCTCCTGTCCCTTGGGTCAGCTCATAGACCGTTGCCCTCTTTTAGGTGATGAACATGGTTATTTGGCACTTTCTAACTGCGGCTCTTATTTGGGCCAGATTTGACCCCTGCTTCCTTTGTATATGGGCCTCTGTTACTAACTAATTCTGCCTTTTCTAGCTTTTGCAGTTCAACCCCATAGAACGCCTTGGTGCTGGAGTGGCCGGTGTGGAAGACATCAAATCTCATCCATTTTTCACCCCTGTGAATTGGGCAGAATTAATGAGATGAAAGCAACCCGAGGTCATCCGAACAGTTTCAGGTCTCCCTGTGACAAGCTTTCCCAGCACAGACGCAAAGCTGGCTCGCAGTAATTTATGGACTACCAAATCACTTGGACAAAGACATTTAAAGGAAACAAGGGGAGAAAGAGGCCAAAAGAGAACAATTTCACTTGAATTACAGATCGGAGAGGGCATTCTTTGATTTATCCAGGAAGAAACTACTTGATGTAACCTTTAATCAAGGTGTGGCCAGATCAAATCTATCGGTAGCGTCCTGCGCGTTCCAGTTGCCTTGTGAACCAGGCCGCTACAGGAATGCACTGCTAGGATTTCTTCTAATACCAGTGCTGCCGTTGGTGCCAGATGCAAATCAGGCCTTATCAGTGTCAGGCAACTAGGCCGGATGGACATGATCAAATAATTTATTAATGTTCTTTCTGTAAATCAGGCACTAAAAGTGCTTAATGCATAATGTCACATGTGAGGTAAAAAGACATATATCTATTAGGAAATCTGTCTTGATGCTGTGGAATGTATCTTGAATGTGGTTGCATATTGTTTTATACCAGGGATGTTCATATGGAAAGAACTGTCTATAATGCCATCACTTGTGCTTGGTAGCTGACACTGCCTAATTGCCTATACCGTATTCTCGCTTTCTTTTCCTTTCTTTCTCTCCTCTTTTCTTCTTTCTCTTCCTTCTTTTCTTACTTTCTCTCTTTCCTGGCCTCTTCTTTCTTTTTACCTTTTTCTTCTTTCCTTCCTCTGTCCCTCCTCCCTTCTCTCCTTCCTTCCTTGTCTCCTTGATTCCTTCCTTCCTTCTTCATTCCTTCCTTCCATATTCCTTTCCTCGTTCTCTCCTTCCCTCTTTCCTTTTTTCCCTTCTTCCCCTCTTCCCTTCTTTCTCCTTTTCTTCTCTCTCTTTCCACTTCTCTGTTTGTTTCTTCCCCCTTCACTTTCTTTTTTTATACATATTCTAACTTTATTAATAAGGCATATTGGAAGTTATTACGAAACAAAGACTTTCTTCCCCAAGACCCAGTAAGGTTAAAATTTCTGCTAATTCAATAAACATAAAGAATTTATGCTAAATAAATGTATAGGTAAAAATGTTAATCATCTTTATTGAATACTACCTGTCATATTTCAACAAAATACTTGTCTGTTTCCCTCTAGAAGTGTATCCTCAAACATTTTTCTCTTGTTCATCCCCCAAGGTTTTTCTTGAGGAGGTTTGATATTTTTCTGCTAATTCCTCCTCAGAATGAGAAGTTGTACCCTCTTCAATATCTGCCTCATGTTTTTTCTATGTACAACCAAATCTAATCAAAACCAAATTGAGTTGTAGTGCTTTTTTAATCTTGAAAAATGGAAGAATGGTAATTTTTGACTTGACAATGGGAATTAGAAAAGTGGGTGTGAACCCACTGTGCATATTTGCCCTTTTTATGTTCATTCTGCACCTGGGTAAGATTGCCCCCTAAACTGGCCCATCTGTTTTCCTATTTGGAACTTGAATACAACAGTGCTATTTTCTAGCTCTTGTATTTGCAGTTTTAAAACAAATGTAATTGCCTTTCTTGTAAGAGCTTTGGCCAGGGAAGAAAAAACAAGCTTTTTCAGTGAAGAATTCAGCTGCTAGAAGTGGTTTCACTATTCCGTGGGCTCCCAGGTGGTAAAAATTTTGGCGATCTGTGCGATGGCCTTCCTAAAGAACATCTCCACAGCTTCGATCTGCCAGGGACCAGGCCGGTTCCTGTAACCCAAGAGCATGAGGGAAATGCTCCAGGGAAACAAAGGAAATCTGGAAACATTTTTCTTTATTCCAGGTCCCCCCACCCCCTCACTTTTTATTTATTTTTTGTCCTATCTTGTGATCTGAACTACAGCAGAGGGGCTGCTGCAACAACACTGCAGGTTGGGGGACAGGTCACCAGGATCATCCTACGGCAAGTTAGCTAGAGTGACATCACTCTCTGGAATTGCCTTTCAACTCATCAGCCTCTGGCCTCATAACAGGAACTTCCTCAGGTGAGAGCCACAGGAACAACGTCCTGTGCCGGCTGGGTAGGAAATCTGTGTGCACTCAGACCTAGCCATTAGGGAGTTTCCTTCCAGCCATGCCCTGACTCAGCCTCGGGAGGAGGATTTGTGACTGAGGCGATGCTCCCTTGCCTGTCATCTAACGTCCCTTGTGCTCTGAGAATTGTAACATCAACTGACAAATGTCATTGGTGTTGAGGGCATCCCTTTGCCATAATTTCTTGATATGTTTTACAAATGTATATATTTGTGTGTAGGCTCGCAAATATACATAAGCACAATCCAGCTGTATGGTAAGAACTAATTATTGCAATATTTGTTAAGCTAAGCACTTACTATGTGCCAAGCACTGTACGAAGCGCTGGAGTAAAAGTTAATCAGGTCGAGAACAGTTCCTGTCCCAAGTCTTTAAATCCCCGTATTACAGATGAGGGAATTGAGGCACAGATAAGTAAAGTGACTTGTCCAAGGTCACACAGCAGGCAAGTGGAGGACGTGGGATTAGAATGCAGGTCTCCTGAATCTCGGGCCTGTACTCTTTCCCTCAGGCCACGGCTCCGTGAAATGCATCTTCAGAATAAATGGCTTATGGGAAGGACCGAAAATGGCTTTGATTCAGTGACATGCAGGTATTTTTTCTATGTGCTAATGCTATAGAGGTATTGCTTGAAAAAATATCTAGGTCAAATGTCATTATAAAAAAGTGATGTCATATACAAAAGTACTTGGCAGCATATCTTTGCTCTAAATGTGTCTTTGATTTGATACTGTATTTTTTTCACTACATTAAAGTACCTGTATCCCTCAAATACATCAATTTACTATGCTGTTTGTGAAAAGGTATTATCCAGAAGTGCAGTCAGTAAGAGTTTTTATCATTGCGTTAAACGCAACGTGTTATAACATTATTTGTCCAAAGATCCAACAGCACATCGTAATAATAATATGAAGAAACTGAGGTTTAAAGAAGTTAAGTGACTTGCCCAAGGTCACATAACAGGTAAGTGGCCAAGTGGGATTCGAATCCAGATCTTCTGACTCCCAGTCTTTTTAGTAGACCCTGCTGTTTCTCATTAGAAGCCTGTACTATTCCTAAAGTCTAGGTGGAGAAGCCAAGGAGCATAGAACAAAGGTTAATAGACTAAAATTTGATCACCTTGCATTAACTGAGATACAAGTTGAGGCTTCATTTCATTTCCAATTTCGAAGAAAGTTTTGATAGCATGTTTGCACACTTTCCTGGTTTGGTCGTTTCAGTTTCTTACTTAAGGTCCTTCTTATTCATTCTGTTTGAAACCCTCTAAATACTTCTGGATGGTCTCACAATTTCTCCTCTTTCTCTTCTTTAGAGAAGAGACCTTGCCCTGCTGACTTCTTTAGTCTGGTGCTATGTTTGCCAAGGCCTTCCCCTCTGGGATTATTATTATTGTTGAGGACCAATTGCATCTAGTCACTTTGCTAGAATATGAAAAGTTGATATGAAGCAGGTGGGTGCCACCATCTGTTCCCAGCAGAATATCACAGACATGTCCCCAAAATGTGACCACCAGGCAGTCAGACAATCAGTGGTATTTATTTATGAAGTGCTTACTTTGTGCAGAACTCTGTACTAAGCATTTGGGAGGATACAATAAAGTTAGTAGGCAGATCCCTGCCCATGTCTAATAATGGTAAAATTATCTCTAGGCATCTTTTAGTAAGACTTTAGGTGATGTCCATTTTGTTAAGTTTAGGCTTGTATTGTGTTTTGTTTGTTTTTTCTCCCAGGTGAGATCTATGGTTTCTTAAAAAGACACCTTTTTTGCTGGTTGGTGGGAGATTAATATTGTGTAACTCACTGCATTTTATCGGGCCTCCATCAGAGAAACACTAATCTCAAATACTGTGGAGAAGGGCAGGGTTTTAGGAATCTTATTATCCTGCCAATTTCAGGTGAGAGGGATGAGGCACGTGTTGGGGTGACACATGCCATTCAGCGTTATATCGACTCCACTCTCGGCCCTACAAAAATGGATGCTTATGTTGCTGAAGTGAACCGTCTAACTGATAACAAAGTCACATTTGACTTTTAATGATTACTAATGGGAGTTAGATGTTTTAAGACTCCCTCCCATTGGCCTTAAGCTCATTTAAGGGAACCGAAGAACAAAGCCCCTCTCAGGGTCGCAACTGGAGAGTTTCTGGTACCTTATCAGTCTTGACTATGGGAGGGAGAGTCAAGCAGAGGCAGAGCCATTCCATTCCTAGCTTGGTCAGTGGCTAATGAGTGGAAGGCAATCTGCTACAACTCCCCTGTGCTGGGCAGCAGTGGCATTGGAGAGAGTTGAGGGCAGAGACTCAAGTTTACTGCGTGGAAGGAGGCAGTGGTAAGCCACTTCTGTATTTTTACCAAGGAAACTCTGTGGATACACTACCAAAATTATTGCAGATGGGAATGGGGTATCCTGGGAGAGATGTGTCCATGGTGTCACAATGGGTAGGAGATGACAGCATGAGACAAGAAGAACAAAGAGGTGAAAGGCTAGGACCCCATCTACATTTGCCTCATTTTCTCTTCCAGAAATGCTTATCTTTCCTAAAGTTAGATCAGATCAGATCAGGCAGAAACTCCTCACCCTCGGCTTCAAGGCTGTCCATCACCTCGCCCCCTCCTACCTCACCTCCCTTCTCTCCTTCTACAGCCCAGCCCGCACCCTCCGCTCCTCCGCCGCTCTCCTCACCGTACCTCGCTCTCGCCTGTCCCGCCATCGACCCCCGGCCCATGTCATCCCCCGGGCCTGGAACGCCCTCCCTCTGCCCATCCGCCAAGCTAGCTCTCTTCGTCCCTTAAAGGCCCTACTGAGAGCTCACCTCCTCCAGGAGGCCTTCCCAGACTGAGCCCCTTCCTTCCTCTCCCCCTCCTCCATCCCCCTGCTCTACCTCCTTCCCTTCCCCACAGCACCTGTATCTATGTATATATGTTTGTACGTATTTATTACTCTATTTATTTTACTTGTACATATCTATTCTATTTTATTTTGCTAATATGTTTTGTTTTGTTCTCTGTCTCCCCCTTCTAGACTGTGAGCCCACTGTTGGGTAGGGACCGTCTCTATATGTTGCCAACTTGTACTTCCCAAGCGCTTAGTACAGTGCTCTGCACACAGTAAGTGCTCAATAAATATGATTGATTGATCAGAGGGGTTTGTGTTAAGCTTTTTCTCCACCCATCTGTTTTTATCTCACCTGCCATAATCTCTGCTTTGGTACAGCTCAATCTTTTGATGAAGGCCCGGTTAGAATACCAAAGTAATGCTTTCTTCTGCCATTGAGGACAGAACTTGAATCTGTACCAGTCAAATTAATTTGGGGTTTTGATCATTTGCTGTCTACTCAGCTCATCTTAAGGATTTGATATTAAGTCCTTCCTGTGCAGGGCTTCTGAATGGCGAAGGATGGGATGTCAGCTCTTTCTAAATAAAGTACGAAACGTAATAAGGAATGTGAAAATGAGAAGTAGAGTGCCACGGGTTTTTGTGATTCGGGCATCACTTGTTTTCTCAAGGACTGTCGATAGGAAACCAGAGAAAAGCTTCCTCTTTTGTGAGATCAGTGATAGCGGTCTAAGTAGTACAGCAAGGCGGAAATTTATTTATTGGTCTCTTTGGGTCTGTAATCTGTCATTAACAAATGATTTCTTCTCTAGATCCAGTTATCTTTTCCCTGGGACAGATCTAAGCTGCACAGGCTTGATGGATGGACATAAAAGAGGTATGGCATCCCAAGCAAATAAAAAAGGGGTGCTACCTGCCCTAGGTTCTGTCACTCATCAGGCCCACTGGCAACATGGGACAATAGAGCAATCTAGTGATGGTCACTTCTTACTACACCATTACCATTCTAGGAGAGGTGGGAGTGGACAGAAGGAAAAAGACATAACTCCAAAAGTGACACTGTCACATAGTTGCAGCTGTATCTTAAGGGCAGAGCCTCAAGGAGTAAATCTGCCCCAAGTTGTAGTAGTAGTAATAATAGCTATTTTTCAAGCTTTTGGAAGTACTGAACGAGAAAGTGACAGTCCCTGCACACCAGAAATTTACACACAAGGGTATTTACAGAATAATTAAATAATTGAAAAGTGATTAAAATGCATATAAATGTGTACAAATAAATATATGCATGGTAGAAGTGGCTGATGGGTTTATATGATTTAGGATGCTGGGAATTAAAGGCTTGCGGGATGGGGTGGGCTTTCAGGAGGTCTCTGAATAAAAGGATGGCTGTAATCTGTCAGATCTGGACAGAAGTATGAAAACACACAGCCTAGAGCTCTGGACTCCACGGATCAAGTCAGCTCCGTCCTTGGACAGCTTTCTACACAGCACTGCTTACTGAAATGATGAGGTGCCCTGGGCCTACAAGGTAATGTACTGTTACACCTTTTGCTATTCAAACTGTTCAGTTATTCAATTCTGGTTTTTCTTAGTTTGACTCATTTTAAATGTTGACCCTTTCCCATGTAATTATCTTTCTACCCTCTTCCCCTCACTACTTTTAGATTGGGAGTCTCTTGAAGGTCAGGAACCAGCCTTGAATGAATAGTTATGTAGTTGTCCAGGGTCAAGTATAGTGCTTTACACTCAGCAGATGTTTAGCAAACATTATTGACTATTGAAAATGAAACATAAATTCAAAGATGGTGGTATAGCAGTGGATTGTTGGGACATAGTAGCAGAAGGCAGATCAGTGTGGCAGGCAGAAATTAAAAATGGGGTGACTGTCTTAGAGCAGAAGCTTCTGGAAGATTGTGGTACAAAGAGGGAGAAACAGAAATGGCCCAGGCACCGTGGCTGTCTTTACGTGCACATACTGTGTCCGTCATGCATTGGTCTTATTAGCAACCCACTGAGCCCACTGGGGAGCTGACGGTCGGTAGTGCCATTTTAGAGTCCAGAAGACATATGACATATGTGTGTGTGTGTGTGTGTGTGTGTACACATATGCATGTGTATATTTATGCACACGTATATGCCTACACTGCATAAGAAAATCTTAGAAAACAAGACCTCAGTTAATTGGGTAAATGGACTGGCTTAAATTGGGTCCAACTGTGCTTCCCTGGTAATCAATCTATCAGTGCTATTTACTTAGCAATTACTAGGTGCAGAGCTCTGTTCTAAACACTTGGGAGGGTACAGTACAGTAGTGTTGGTAGGCATTAGAGCCATCCACAGCAAGGGAAGAGACTATCGGGCTTGAATTTTCATATGGTCTGGCACTGGGGAAGTACGAACATAATGAGGGGAGACCTGCTGCCATCTCTTTTATTCTCACATCCCAGATCCCACACTCCATGACTTCAGGATGATTAACTAGCCAGCCCTTTCCACATTCTACTATTTGAAATCCCACTTTGCCTTCCTATGTATAGATCCCTACCAAATCCTCAGGGCTACCACCAAGCCAGCGGACAGGCCAATCCAGGACTTTGGGAATCCAAAGACACCTTCTGATTCCTAGTTCTCTTTATGGAAGTGCTCCTTGAGGTACTTTCTTAGAACCCAGAGTGCTCTCCCATACACCCCTCCTGACTTCTAAAAATTGGCCCAATCTTGGTACCTGCAAAGCCGAAGCCATCAGCTGCCCCAGGTTCCCACCGTTACCGATCTAAATCTCCCTTGGTGAGAACCGCAAGGCACAGCAGGCTTATAGTCGGGGGAATAAAGAGGGAAGCAGTCACTCAACGTTGTAGCTTGGCTTTTGTTATACCAGCCTTCCCCGGATCCTGGGTGACAGTTAGGATCACTTGCCGTTTTTAAACAAATGTCTCCCTGTTTTCCTTCTCCTGGCAAGTTTCAGCAGAGATACTAGCTTCATGATGAGGCTTTGGTGGTGTAAATTCTAAATTTTTAATGGGAAAATTGTCAAGAGATTCTCCCTGTGAATCTCTCCCTCCAACCCTCTCCCCGCCTCCCTCTCCTTCTTTCCTTCTTTTGTCTCCTTCAGTCGCTGGGGTCAGAATCTATAGCCAGACAGAGATCCTGGTTGTGATTCCAGGGCCCAGATGCAGTGTGTGGCAGCATCTGGTTCATTGGCACACATCACAAGCAGTTGTGTTGGCTGCTTCTAGCCCTGTCATGTGGTTTAGTCAGTTGATGGGTGCACTGTCACATAATGAGTTTCTTTGAGAATAGTGTCCCAACTAAGGAATAGGAAAGGATAATGAAATGTACCGAGAGGACATGAATTATTGGGTAGGGTGAACACAGACTGTGGCTTTGATGCCGACTCTGGACCTGTTTTTCAAAATCCCATTTCATGTTCTAGTCCACAGCTCTTCGCGTAACCTTACCTTCTTGTGCGGTTAGTGTTTCAGGTGCCTTAAGGCATGGAGCTCCTTGAAAGAGAAACACAAATCACAAAAATGTTGAGATAAAATCCCCTCCTTAGAGGCCGTGCGTTTGGCATGGGGAAAGCGTGATAACAGCTTGCTTTAGAAAGGTGACATTTCTGCTGAAGGCTGAATAATGAAAAATGCATTTTAAAAACCAGCTCTTCAGTATCTTATGATAGCCAACCTTTGTAGTGAAGACCGTTTTTCAGTTTGGCTAGTCTGTCTCCCACCTTGATTGGTGAGCACCACTGTGAGGCCCCGTTTGCCATGGACTAGAGGTGGGTGGTGACTTTGGGGAATTAACAGAAGAGGGGAGAGAGATGCCTTGATTTCACTAAAAATTGAAAGTCCCGTAAATCATTCTCTTCCTGGGCACCTGTTACCTTTCCTTTACTTGGGATTATTTTCAGCTCACAGAGTCTTGTTTCACATTTTTAAATAATAAAATGGGTAGCAAAGGCTGCCGGAGGGAAGTGTTTTGTCCAGGCTGTGTACCTAGGGAAATGGCTACCTTGGTCTTTCCAATAATAGTAACATATTATAACATAATTATTATATAATTAATATTATTACTATTATTATTGTATTTACTAAGTGCTTACTATCTGCCAAGCACTGTACTAAGGAGTGAGGTAAAAACTGGATAATCGGGTCCCACATGGGGCTGACGATCTAAACAGGAGGGAGAACAGTTATCGAATCCCCATTTTGTAGATGAGGGAACTGAGGCACAGAGAAGTTAAGTGACTTGCCTGAGGCTACACAGAAGACAAGCGGCCTTGGGCAAGAACAGGGGAAGGTTTGAAGTCTCTGCTGCTGTCTTCAGAGAGGTGAGTTTCCTTCAGCCCAGCCAGCTCCCCAGCTCACTCTGGTGTTCAGTACCTCTGCCAGTTGTGCATTAGCACTGAGGAGTTAACACTACTATCCAGGAGGCATTAGTGGTAAATCCAGAGCCAGTTAGAGGTTCGTGCAGCAATTGGAGAAACTTCCTATCAGACCCAGAATAGACGACATGGGCAAAATGGGATGCACCATGCCCCTATTGACTGCATTGTTCAATTTCTGCTCTTTTGAAATTGAAATTGAAGTTTCTCTGCCCTGAGAAACTGAGTTGGTAGAAAAGGCCGAAAGCATCATCATCATCATCATCAGTCGTATTTATTGAGTGCTTACTGTGTGCAGAGCACTGTACTAAGCGCTTGGGAAGTACAAGTTGGCATCACATAGAGACAGTCCCTACCCAACAGTGGGCTCACAGTCTAAAAGGGGGAGACAGAGAACAAAACCAAACATACTAACAAAATAAAATAAATAGAATAGATATGTACAAGTAAAATAAATAAATAAATAGAGTAATAAATATGTACAAACATATATACATATATACAGGTGCTGTGGGGAAGGGAAGGAGGTAAGATGGGGGGATGGAGAGGGGGACGAGGGGGAGAGGAAGGAAGGGGCTCAGTCTGGGAAGGCCTCCTGGAGGAGGTGAGCTCTCAGTAGGGCCTTGAAGGGAGGAAGAGAGCTAGCTTGGCGTGACAGTGTCTCGGAAAAATGGGTTTCCTTTTCACGTACTTGGTTCCGTAGAATGAGCTTCCCCTACCTCCCGCCTCTTCACTTTTATATGAGCAATAAATGATGGGCTGTCCATATAGAGACCTGGCTCAACTCTGGTGTTTCTGTCAGGCAGTCCTGTTATCTGGGTTTGGGATGAGTACCTAGGGGCAATGTAGCCTGATGGGCCCTCTAGGTGCTCTGCCCCCTTGGCTTATGGTCTCCTCCCCGTGTTTTCTGTTTGGCTTCTTCTCGGGCAAACACATAACCCTCAAGGGCCCAGCCACTGTTGCTTCTGGGCCTCAGCCTCCTCTGAGCTCAGGTGATGGCTTTGGGAATGCCAGTGCTGTTTCACAATCGCAGCCGCCGTCCAGTCACTGTGTTATCCTCTCACGTGCCTGGCGTGGGTTCTGGAAACATAGTATCTAAAATTAAAGAGTTCTTTCCGTTATGGAATTTTGAACTGACCTTTGGAACCCTAATAGGGAGTGGGTGATGAAAGCAAAGGAATCATCTATAAAGTAAATGACCCAGAAGGAAATGTGAAAGGGGCCCTCTCAAACAGTCAGCCGTATCCATTTTGAATTAAAAGAATTCTGCACACACTTTAGAAATGATTTTGCTTTGAACCATTTTCCCAAAATGTGGGAAGAGTCCCTTCACAAGAGCACCATACTGGTTCTTGGTAATCAGGAAGGAGAAGCCTAAACATACAATGCAACAACTCTCATTGAGAGCTCCAACTTGAGTGGAATATTACAGTAAGTGGAAGAATGGAAAACCAGTGAGGAAATACTTTTTTCCCTTTGGATAAGGCAGGAGAATATGTAAAATGGAAGATTTTGGAACCATAGGCTTTTCTCATGTATATAAAGACTCGCACCTACTGTCTCTATTATAGGCCAAAAAAAACCATTTAAAAAAAATTGTAGTCTCTAGTGCAGATTTGCCCTTTTCAGAAAGAAAAGCAGAAAATGTGAGCATTTTTTAAATAAGCCACTCTAAATGTGTGTAAATACTAGGCAGACATATGTAATATATACTTAGCCATATATACCCTGTGACAGCACCATAGAGAAATTTTGTCTGTGGGTTTGAGTGTGGCTGCTGTTGAGTAGACCACAGTGAAACATCTATTCCTTTCATTATCTGCACAACTAAACACATTGTGCTATGCTGATGCCTTTGCAGATCCCTCTACCATTTTGAATTTGCTTCTTGCCATCTGCACTCACCCATGAAATCAAAACGGGAGTTCCTTCAGGAACATCTTTAGAATATCTTGATAGTCTAAAATGCTTTGATTGTGAGTAGGCCTATAGTGTATTTCCATTTTATGGGTCTACATTGTGATGTATCTGTATTACCTGTCTGCAGATATTCTAAAAAGAGTATATTAGTAATGGTATTTGAGTACCTGTTGGGTGCAGTCACTGTATTAAGCACTTGTAGATTTAACAGTGTTCAGAAACAATTGAACATTGTTCAATTTCAAACAATGCAGAGCGACTTTTGAGTTTTCTAATTTAAATTTGGAATCAAAACCGAACTCATTTATGGAAACTTTCTACTCAGAGTTCCAGAGCTTTCCAGAACTATCAGTTCTGCAAAACAGAAGACATGATAGCAATTTTTAAAGTCTCAATTATTGTAATGAATGGATTCATATCCTTGTGGGCAGGGATTATGTCCATTAACTGTTGTATTCTCCCAAATGCTTAATACATTGCTTAATAAATACTTTTGATTGATAATGGTGAGCACGTCTCAGTTTCTCCTCTGAGCACGCTCCTCTCTCAGGTTTGTGAAGACTGGCTTGCTATTCCTGGCAGCCAGTGCCACCCTTTCTGGTACAATCTCCCTGCTTCTAGACTGTGAGCCCGTTGTTGGGAAGGGATTGTCTCTATTTGTTGCCAAATTGTACTTTCCAAGTGCTTAGTACAGTGCTCTGCACACAGTAAGTGCTCAATAAATACGATTGAATGAAGAAATGAATGAAAGTGACCCAAAATGACAGCCCATCCACCTCCTCCAAGACCCACGTTCCAGTGGACACCTCCAACCCCATTTTGGATTTCGGATTTAGACTGTGTCCAACCTGATTGTTTTATATCTCCCCTATGCTTAATACAATATTTGGCACATAATACCTGCTTAACGAACATTATTATTATTATTATTATCCCACTGTTCTTGAGCTGGTGGTAGGGCAAAATGACAGATATATCACTGAGATGGATGCTTCCATTGAACATGAATCTCACTGTTGGATTGGATTTCAGCAATTTAGAGGGGTTGGAATTTGGGACAGCAAGTTCCAGAGTGAGTGGATATTGCATGAAGTCAGCAGGAACCCCATTATATTTCATCGGAGTACAGAAATAATGATAATAATTGTGGTATTTGTTAAGGGCTTATTATGTGCTAAGCACTCTACTAAGCTCTGGGATAGATACAAGATAGTCCGGTCAGACACAGTCCCTGCCCCACATGGGATTCACTGTCTAATTAGCAGGGAGAACAGCTATTGCACCCCCATTTTACAGATGAGGAAATAGAGGCACAGAGAGTCTGTTCCTTATGTACACTGCTCAGAATCAAGTGAAGTGTAAGTGACCTAATTAATTTGGATAAAAGATGAGATTTTGTCTGAATCACCTGGCTTTTATAAAACCTGGTTATAGAGTTAGTAAATTTTAAAAAGTGATTTCCCTTAAATGTAGAATTCAATAAGTCAATTAATCAATCATATTTATTGAACATTTACTGTGCGCAGAGCACTGTACTAAGCATTCATTCATTCAATCATATTTATTGAGCGCTTACTGTGTGCAGAGCACTGTACTAAGCTCTTGGGAAATACAAGTTGGCAACATATAGAGACAGTCCCTACCCAACAGCGGGTTCACAGTCTAGAAGGGGGAGACAGACAACAAAACAAAACATATTAAAAAAATAAAATAAATAGAATAAATATGTACAAGTAAAATAAATAAATAGAGTAATAAATATGTACAAACATATATACATATACATATATGCAGGTGCTGTGGGGAGGGTAAGGAGGTAAGGTGGGGGGATAAGGAGGTAAGGTGGGGGGATGGGGAGGGGGAGGAGGGGGAGAGGAAGGAGAATATAATATAAGCACTTGGGAGACAACAATATAGCAATATAACAGAATTGGCAGACACATTCCCTGCCCACAACAAGCTTACAGTCTAGAGGGGGAGACAGACATTAATATAAATAAATTGAGGATATGTACATAAGTGTTGTGAGGCTGAGGGAGGGGTGAATTGAGGGAGCAAATTAGGGCAATGCAGAAGGGAGTGGGAGGAGAGGAAATGAGGGCTTAGTCAGGAAAGGCCTCTTGAAAGAGTGTGCCTTCAATAAGGAAGAGTAATTGTCTGTTGGATGTGAAGAGGAAGGGCTTCCAGGCCAGAGATAGGATGTAGGCGAGAGGTTGGTGGCAAGATAGATGAGATCAAGTACAGTGAGTAGGTTGGCAATAGAGGATATTAGGGGATATTCTCTCTTTGAGCCATTTAAATTGTTGGTGTTGACTACCCTGCCTTTCTTGAATTCCCTCCTCTGTGTTTGCACGTGTTTGCATGGTTATTTTGATCATTACAAGTCAGAAAGACCATCCATCAATTCAGCTTCAGTTATCCAGATAAATGAGGAAAAAAAGTATTTGGGGAAGAAATGTGCCCCAGGAGAAAAAACACAGGACTAGAAATCAGGAGACCCGAGTTCTACTCCGGGCTCCACCATCCATGCCTGCTGTCTGACCTTGGGCAGTTCACTTAACTTCTCTGTGCCTCAGTTTCCTCATCTGTAAAATGGGGATTAAATGCCTGTTCTACCTCCCCGATTAGACCATGAGCCCCATGTGATACAGCAACTCTGTTTGATCTGATGGCAGTGCAAGTACCTCAATGCTTAGCACAGTTCTTGGCACATAGTAAGTGCTTAGCAAATACCGCAATTATTAATTATTACTGGAGGCTTGAACGATCCAAGATAGACTATCCATACCACTTGAAATTTTTGATTGTCAATCCTGTACTTCACTATGTGGCGGGTAGACAGAATTTAGCAGCTCTAAACGTTCCCAATCCCAGTGAACTAAGAAAAAAATGCCTTTGCCCAATTGAGATCAAATTTATCTCCCAAATAGCTTTAGAATAGTGGAGGAAAAACCCAGGATAGACATTTTGAAAAGTTTACTTCAGGTTGAGAATTTCTAATCCAGCTCCTTTTTTTTGTTTGATAGACATGACAGCATCTCCTCATTATTATGGAAAATATAGGGTTGCTGGTAATTACTATCTGAATATGAATGGGAGCAGAAGTGGGCACAGCCTGCACTGGCCTTTCTTTGACAAGGTATAACTTTCTTCTGAATTTCTGTGTTAATTAATGCTTATTTAAAAACCACTTTAATTGGTAGTAAACACCTCAACTTTTTGTACTCATTAAAATGCAGCCATTGATGTGTGATGGATTTTTTTAAAGCTTAATTAACTTTCTTTCTGTATATATAACCTATAATAATGACAAACATATTGGGGGGGAAAATACTCCCTAGCTTTTCCCCCCTTTTTTTTCAAGTCCTCTGCTTAAATGAGACAATTTGAGCTGGGCCAACCTGACTTGGTTAAGATCACATGACATCCATTTGGCATTTTGGAGATAAGATGGCAGAAAATTGTTAAAATCAACTGGGATGCTGGTCATTTTCATCCTGGATATTTTCAAACCTGTTTGCAGAAATAGGATAATTTTCAAACTAAAAGGTAGAGTTTAGAAGTAGTGTGTTCTAAATGATTCTAGAACATAAATCTTTTTGTCTTATGAAAAGCAGTGAGTTTTGCAAAATTTCAAAATTTTACTGGAATGTCAATCAATCAATCAGTGGTGTTTATCGATCACTTACTGTGCACTAAATGCTGGGGACAGTACAAGACAATAGTGCCGGCAAGCACGCTCCCTGCTCACAGCAAGCTTACAGTTGGAAGAAGCAGCATGGACAGTAATTTGGAGACTTGGGAGACTGTGAGAAAGCAGGCTACCTTAATGATGGCTTAATTACTGAGGAAGAGGGAGTGAACTTGGAAACGAATAAATCTCATGTGTATGACAGAGAAGCAGCGTGGCTCAGTGGAAAGGGCCCGGACTTGGGAGTCAGAGGTCATGGGTTCCAATCCTGGCTCTGCCACTTTTCAGCTGTGTGACTTTGGGCAAGTCACTTAACTTCTCTGGGCCTCAGTTACCTCATCTGGAAAATGGGGATTCAGACTGGGGGCCCCATGTGGGAAAACCTGAGAACCTTGTATCTCCCCCAGCGCTTAGAACAGTGCTTGGCACATAGTAAGTGCTTAACAAATGCCATTATTATTATTATTATTATTTTGGATTCTAAGTTGAGCACTCTGAATTCTGCAACAGCCTTTGCTACTACATGCTGAGATGCCCCATTAGACCTTTTGGCTAGTGTCTGAGATCCCCCGAGCTGGCTCCCATTTTTTTAGGGAAGCACAGTGCATATTTATATACTTGATTCTTTCCCCTACTTGTAATCTATTTTAGTGTCTTTCTCCCAAAATATTTTAGGTCCTTGAGGGCCAGGATTGAGTCTACTTACTATATTGATTGATTTATGAGGGAGATGAGCAGCAGCAGCTAGTTGCCAAGCCCCATCTCCTCCCCACTCTACGTGTTTTTTCATGGTATGTTTTATGCGTTTACTATGTACTAGGCACCGTTCTAAGCACTGGGGTAGATAGAAGTTAATCAGTTTAGATGCAGTCCATGTCCCACATGGAGCTCACAGTTTTAATCCTCATTTTATAGCTGAGGTAACTGAGGCACAGAGGTGTTAGGTGACTTGTCCAAGGTCACACAGCAGAGAAGTGGCAGATCTCTTGTTCTCCCTTCTGACTCTCAGGCCCGTGCTCAATCCACTAGGCCATGCAGCTTCTCTTTCAGACAACACTGAAAAGATTCTGAATTCTGGGAACTTCGGCCTTGGAAAATGCCATTCAGAAATTTCATATAGTGACCCTACATTCTGGAAATTTGTTAGGCCTTCTGGAAGGAAGTGGCCAAATTCTGCCCCGAGCTAATGTTTCTAGTCACACAAAGAAATTCCACGTTCACCTTTTTTTTCAAAATGGTATTTGTTAAGCAGTTACTATGTGCCAGGTACAGTATTAAGTGTTGGGGTAAATGCAGGCTGATGAGGGTGGTCATGGTCCCTGTCTGACATGGGGCTCACAGCCTTAATTCCCATTTTACAGATGAGGTAACTGAGGCACAGAGAAGCTAAATGTCTTGCCCAAGGTCACACAGCAGACAAGTGATGGAGTCAGGTTTAGAACCCACGTCCTTCCAACTCCCAGTCCCATGCCTTATCCACTAGGCCATGCTACTTCTCTAACACCTGTTGCTCATTGTTTGATTCACTCTATCCAGAAGAAACACAAGGGATATTGTTGTTGGGTTTGATTGATTGAACTTATTAAATGCTTACTATGTGCTAAACACTCTTCTAAGCATTGGAGTAGATACAAGTTAATACACAGTCCTTTCCCCACATGAGGCTCACAGTCTAGATAGGAGGGAGTAGGTTTGAAACCCTATTTTACAGATGAGTAACTGAGACACAGAGAAGTTAGGTGACTTGCCCAAGGTCACACAGCAGGCAAATGACAGAGCTAGGATTAGAACCCAAGTCCTATGACTCTCAGGCCCATGCTCTTTCCACTATTAAGGGATGAAGAAAGTGTCTTTCGTCCTCTCCCCTATTCTTTTGAAGAAGAGTTATTTGATGATGTAACCTTATAATGGAGTGTAATTGGGGGGGCAGAAAAAATAGCAGTGATTCTGTTTGTTGTTTCGGTTTGATCTGCTGACTATCTTGAAAGCAAAGACTTCAATCTGTTAAAATGACATTCTAAATACATTTAAATATCAATAGCTACTAAATAGAACTAGCAGGTTTTGAAATACCCAGGGCTGACAGTTCTGCTGCTTGTTTGCATTTTGGACATCATCATTTAGGTTTCCCAGATGAAGAGAAAATAGTATCTGTTATTATATTAATATGTTCTTGCCATGGCAAAAAATTGGCCATTGGCCAATCCTGGGTTTGAACATATGTTGCATTTGTTTTTATAGAAATCACTGCCCTTGTCAATATAAAGATCCAGCTCATTTTCTTTAGCTCCCTCCTCTTCCCACCTGGAGTCTGGAGTTGATCCTTTGGTTTATTCATGGAGTCATATTTTGCCCACTGAACCAGAGGGTGGGCAAGGAGTATCAAAGGCAAAATGAATTGAATGAATTAGTCGTAATTGCTCTTGATGACCAAATCAGGCATGACATTTAGTGGGGGAGAAGAAATTGAGGTACCAATTACGTGAGATTTTTGGACTTTATGTGGGTTCAGTGTCCCTGTTTTTCCCTAGCCTCTGTGGCCCTAGATAATCAAGAATTAGTTGCAATCTGAGAATCAGATCCTTGTTTGGATTTCATACCCAGCTTGCTGTAACATGCAAAGGGAAGAGAGAGAAAGTACCAAGGAGAGGAACAAAAGTAAGTAAGAGTCTTCAAGCACACTTAGTGGTATTGTATGGTGGGTGTGGGGTGTTCTTTTTCTTTGAGAACAGAGGCAGGAGAATGGGCTTAAGCTGAAGCAGAATAAAGGTCAGTTTAACAAAAGCAAAAACATTTAGGCTGTGTAGATTTGGAGGTCCTGGAATGTGTGAACCAAAGTCCTTTGGAGAGTCTTTAGAATAAGAACTATTGCTGACTGGAAGCAGGAGATTGGCCTGTGTGACCTCTCAAGCTCCTTCCCAGTCCCTGGGATATTTTCGCCCTGGATTCTCTGATCTTTCCCTCTGTGTTCTGCAATGTTTTCCCATTGCTGCTAAGTCGTTTTTTTCTTTATCTTTTTTTTTCTTAAATCAGGGACAGTTTTAAACTAAGCCAAGGTTTGTTTTATTTTCGTTTTGGATTACTAGAAGATGTGGTCCCTAGGCTAAGGTTTTCTGACTGATTTCTTCTCCTTCCTCCTCTGTCCCATGTCTTAGCCCTCCAGTGATCAGATTTCCACAGTGGGCTTTAGAAAGTTCTGAAACCAATGAATTTGGAACACCCACTCTGACCTCATCTTCCCTCTCCCAGCACAAGCACACGGCTAGACTATTATGGCGGTGTTGAATTTTCCTTGTAATATAGAATGAAAAAAGAGCTTGCCCTTCTCCTTAAATCTCCCTCCTGATTGCAAGACGAGTAAGTCCGCTAACAGCAATATCCAACAGCTTCACCAATCCAACAATGTGGTGACGCGGTAATAACGTCCAATTTTACACACTTCAGATCCATTAGGAGCAATTACCTTTCCTGAGGTGTTTTGAGTTAGTTTTAGCGGAGCATTCTTGCAGTTGGTGGATAATGATGGTAATAATGCCTACAACATTTTCAAGTCTCTGTTTTTAGCTGCAATAATACCATTAGTAAGCCTATTTAACAAATGTGTTTCATACAAAAAGTTAAGGTTTCCTAACATGAATCTCACCCTCCCCTTCGCCTCTCGTCTCTTCTCCACCCTCTCCCCCAGCTCACAGTGGTTCTAGGTTGATGCCATGGAGATTTACACAGCAGCTGTCTGAGGCAAGGATCGTAGGAAGGGGGCACTTGTCAGAGCTGGAGTCCCTGGTCAGGCACTCCAGCAAAAGCGAAGGGGAGGGTGCCGGCTGCTAAAAGATATGCTTGTATCCCATATTACTTAAAAGCAACCCTCCATGCCAGTGGTGAGATGGCCTTCATTAAGCCTCTGCTTCATCTCAGTCTCCCTCCCTCTATTCACAATATGCCAACCTGTTCTGCCTTCTGTTGCTCCTCATCATTTGGGGTTTTGCTTTGTTCTGTCTTCAAAGCATTGCTTCTTTCGTATTTATCCCCGCTCTTCTCCCACTACACCCCAGCTCACATGCTTTGCTCCTCTAAAGCCAGCTCCCTCACTCTATGTCAGTCTCATCTCCCTGACCCCTTGCTCCTGCTCTCCTCCCTGGCATTCCCTTCCACCTCACCTCCGCAGACCACCGCTCTCCTTGTTGTTAAAGTCCTTCTAAAATCTCAACCCTTGCCCAGTTTCCCTTCCCTTGTTATGAAGAGCAGCGTGGCTTAGTGGAAAGAGCACGGGCTTGGGAGTCAGAAGTCAGGGTTTCTAATCCCAGCTCTGCCACTTATCAGCTGGGTGACTTTGGGCAAGTCACTTAGCTTCTCTGTGCCTCAGTTACCTCATCTGTAAAATGGAGATTAAGGCTGTGAGCCCCACATGGGACAACCTGATTACCTTGTGTCTACCCCAGTGCTTAAAACAGTGCTTGACACATAGTACGCACTTAACAAATACTATTATTATTATTTATTATTAAGGTAGCGCTCTGTAGTGGGGACTGGAGGTGGGGAGTTGCTGTGGAAAACTCTGTGGCTTCCCTCACCCCAACCCCACCCTGTTAGTGAAGCCACCACTGGGCTGCTCCCAGGGTTTTAAATCCCCTTTTAACAGTTTGAACACAGAGAAGTTAAGTGACTTGCATAAGGTCACACAGCAGGCAAGTGGCTGAACCAGGATTAGAACCCCAATCTCTGATCTGATCTGATTCCCTTCTGCAACATCACCAAGATCCGCCCGTTCCTCTCCATCCAAACCGCTACCCTGCTGGTTCAGTCTCCCATCCTATCCCGACTGGATTACTGCATCAGCCTCCTCTCTGATCTTCCATCCTCCTGTCTCTCCCCACTTCAGTCTATACTTCACGCTGCTGCCCGGATCATCTTTGTGCAGAAACGCTCTGGGCATGTTACTCCCCTCCTCAAAAATCTCCAGTGGCCACCAGTCAACCTATGCATCAGGCAAAAACTCCTCACTCTTGGCTTCAAGGCTGTCCATCACCTCGCCCCCTCCTACCTCACCAACCTTCTTTCCTTCTACAGCCCAGCCTGCACCCTCCGCTCCTCCTCACTGTGCCTCGTTCTCGCCTGTTCTGCCGTAGACCCACGTCCTCCCCCTGGCCTGGAATGCCCTCCCTCCACACATTTGCCAAGCTAGCTCTCTTCCTCCCTTCAAAGCCCTACTGAGAGCTCACCTCCTCCAGGAGGCCTTCCCAGACTGAGCCCCCTCCTTTCTCTCCCCTTTCCATCCACCCCGCCCTACCTCCTTCCCTTCCCCACAGCACCTGTATATACATATACGTTTGTACAGATTTATTACTCTATTTATTTTACTTGTACATATTTACTATTCTATTTTATTTTGTTAATATGTTTTGTTTTGTTGTCCGTCTCCCCCTTCTAGACTGTGAGCCCGTTGTTGGGTAGGGACCGTCTCTGTATGTTGCCAACTTGTACTTCCCAAGCGCTTATTACAGTGCTCTGCACACAGTAAGCGCTCAATAAATACGATTGAATGAATGAATGAATCTTTCCATTGGTGCTCTTTCTACTACTCTGTGCTGCATGTCCTAGTGGAAAGAGCATAGGCCTGGGATTTAGATGACATGGGTTCTAATTCTGGCCCTGCAGGTTGGTTGCTTTGTGATGCCTTGGGTAAGTCACTTAACTTCTCTAAGCTTCAGTTCCTACAACTATAAAATGGGGATTCAAAAGCTGTTTTCCCTTCTACTTAGACTATGAGCCCCACGTGGGACAGGGACCACATCTGACCTAATTTACTTGTACCTACCCCATTGCTTAGAACACTACTTGATTCATAGTAAGTGCTTAACAGATACCATAATTATTATTATTCTCTGATGCTACTTCTTTTGCTGCTTGCCCCACTCTTCCCCTTCCCACCTCCCAGCCCAAGGCCATGCAGCAAATACATGCTGGTTGATGTGCTCGGAGAGGCCCACAAGCTAATATGGATCAATACAACTCTCGGGATGCTGATTAAGATCACAGATTTGAGTATGAGGACACTCAGTCGAAAATTTTGCAAAATAAGTGGGTTTTAAGGAAGTCCTTATAGGAAGAAACGGAAGTGTTTGGTCTATAGTCATTAGGAGACCGTTGCTGGAAAACAGAATGGCTGCCAAAGGTAGGCATGGTAATGAGGTATTTGATATTATTAATATTTTTCATATATGGCATTCAAGTAGGTTTTGAAAATGAGGTAGGATTCCAAAGGATTCCATTCTGAATGATGCTCTCATTTGTGAGGGAGATACTGTTATAATTGAAACTGTGGACAAGAAGCCGAGGTTTTGTTCTCTGTCTTTGGACTACTCACTTGACCTCCCAGAATATATCTCCTCCTGTGAAAGTGGGGACAATCGCATATCTTCAAAACATACAAAGTATAATTACTATTTGAGCCCAGTAATTCAACCAAGCAAATCTCTGAATGCCATAAGTACATGTTCTATTATATGTTTTCAATCACAATGATTTAAAATAAAGTAATAGAATGGTGAATAGCACAGGAAAAAACTTGATTTTCTGTTTCTGTTCAAAGGGAAATAATGAAGATGATTTTCAAACAGAAAACTCATCTCTTTAACCCTTTCCATGCTGAATTTTTGTCCGGTGGCCAGTTTCAAGGCTCTGATGATGAAGGTAGGAGTGGGAGGTGAGGAGGCTTGTGGGGCAGGGGGGTGCGGAGGCGGCACCCACATGCTGCTGTTCATTCAAACATGTTGGCCCTCTAAGGGCAAGGAGTCCAGGGCAAATAACCGGGGCTAAAGCAGCACTGTTTGGGCCATCAATCTCTTAGGGGAGGTAGGATTTCAGTGTTCCCCTTATCAGCCCAATTTGGGACATCATCAGGAAGCGGGGCAGAACACAACAAAAAGCATGGCTTTGCCAGTTTTCACTCCCTGCCGGCAGTTTTGTTTGCTGCTTCATAAGAAGGACAGAAGAAGCTGGAGAAGATTTAGATGATGGCAACCAAACTGGTCATTAGGAGTAATGGTATTTATTTAGGGGTTATTTGTTGTCTGCAAGTCATACTGCTAAACACTTGGGAAAAAGCATGAGGCATATTACCTACTCACAAGGGGCTTACTCTCTAGTGATAAGCAGCACCAGCTTCCTTTTGAGGCTAAACTAGAAAGATCAAAGATCTATCTGGAAATACACAGGATAAGAGAGAATTTGATTGAAGTTGATAGCATCATGAAAGGTAAAGATGGAGAACATGAAGTTATTATTCCTCAAATCCTTCACAGCAAGCCAAGGCGGATTAAATGTTGAGGTAAAAGGAAATATTTCTTCACTCATTGGGTGGTAAGACTTTGTAGGGTCTAATCAAATTATCTACAGTGAGAAGCAGACAAAAGAGAATCATCTATCTGAGTCCACTGGCAATCTGATAGCAAGGCCAGAGAGAAAGAGAGAGAGAGAGGGAGAGAGGAGAAGGGATATGCTGGGAGCTGTGTGTGAACATGAAGCAGAACTGTATGGTGGTATTCAAAGGGCTTAAGTTGCAGGAGAAGAAAGCACTGAGTGTCCTGTCCAGTCCAGTGGAAAGAAAAGGGACCAGGAAAGGGAGCAGATGAAAAAGCAAGTTATAATTTGAGGCTGAGGCAAATGGGACGGATGCTGGTGAGCTTTGAAATCAGGAAGTCATTCAACTGACATTTTGGAAGCCAGTTCAGACGTTGCTCACTGCTGTTTATTGAGTGACTTTGCAGTAACCTACTGTTTCAGGGAAACATTTGCTTCACCAGTGTTCAAAAATATAATGCCTCAATTCCATGACAAACAAACCAATGACCATATGCAAAATATAAGAGTAATCTGATGGTTCGAGTATAAAAACTGCTTGTATGGCTAACATCATAGCATTGCTAAAATCCAACCTTTCCTCTCCATCCAAATTGATATCATGTTAATCCAAGCATTTATCCTATATCCCACCTTGATTACTGCATCATCTGTCTTGCTGATCTCCCTGCCTCCTGTTTCTCTTCACTCCAGTCCATACTTCATTCTGCTGCCTGGATCATTTTCCTAGATAAACATCATTCAACCCATGTTTCCCCATTCTTCAAGATCCTTCAGGGATTGCCCATCCACCTCCACATCAAACAGAAAGTCCTTGCCATCAGCTTTAAAACCTTGCCCCCTCCTACCTTACCTTGCTGCTTTCCCAATACAACCTGGCCTGCACACTTCATTCCTCTAATGCTATCCTACTCACTGTACCTCCATCTTATCTATCTCCTGCTACTGGCCTGGAATACACTCCCCTTAATATCTGACAGATGATCGTTCTCGCTATCTTCAAACCCTTATTGAAGGCACATCTCCAAGAAGCCTTCCCCACCTAGACCCTCATTTCCTTTTCTCCCACTCCCTTCTGTGTCCCCCTTGCATCTGGATTTTCACCCTTTATTCACCCCTCCCTTAGCCCCGCAGCAGTTGTGTACACATCTGTAATTTATATTAATGTCTGTCTCCCCTTCTAGACTGTAAGTTCATTATGGGCAGGGAACATGTCTACCATCTTTGTTATAATGTACTTTCCCAAGTGCTTAGTATAGTGCTCTGCACACAGCAAGTGCTCAACAAATACATTTGATTGATTTATTGTTCAGAAATGTAATGGAAAGATGAATTTGGAACAGTGAGACCTGAAGAACAGAGTTGCAACATGCACCCAAGCGTGCGTGAAATAGCCCAACGTTAAATGATGGAGCCCAGCAGGAGCTCCTCGGTGACACCTGTGTCAGATCGATGATCCTGGGGTGAAATCATTATTTCGGGGACAGGAGCTTTTTGATTGAAGGCTTTGGGCAGACCGGTGTCCAAGAGGAAGAGTCAGAGGACCTGGGTTCTAATCCTGCTCCGCCACTTGTCTGCTGTGTGACCTTGGGCAAGTCACTTCACTTCTCTCTGCTACAGTTACCTCATCTGTAAAATGGGGATTGAGATTGCGAGCCCCATGTGGGACATGGATGATATCCAATCTGATCATTTTGTATCTACCCCAGCACTTAGTTCAATGCCTGGCACATAGTATGCACTCAGCAAATATCATAAGAAAAATGCCAGATATTGCAGCATGGCCTAGTGGAAAGAGAACAGGCCTGGGAATCAGAGGACTTGGTTCCTAATTCCAGCTCTGCCTTTTGTGTACTGTGTGACCTTCGGCAAGTCACTTCATTCTCTAAGCCTCAGTTCCCTCATTTGCAAAATGGGGATACATGTTCTCCCTTATACATCTCAGACCCATGTGGGACCTGATGAGCTTAGTACAGTGCTTGGCACATAATAAGTGCTTAACAAATACCACTATTACTATCATTATTATTAGATAGCTCCTACCGCACTAAACTGAAAACCACACAAAGTGGTTCTATCGTTGGTTGGGCTTTGCTTTCCTGATCCTCATGGGTATGATGAGTATGATGGGTATGATCAGCATGGTTATAATAATAATGGCATTTATTAAGCGCTTACTATGTGCATAGCACTGTTCTAAGCACTGGGGAGGTTACAAGGTGATCAGGTTGTCCCACGGGGGGCTCACAGTCTTCATCCCCATTTTACAGATGAGGTAACTGAGGCCCAGAGAAGTCAAGTGACTTGCCCAAAGTCACACAGCTGACAAGTGGCGGAGCCGGGATTTGAACCCATGACCTCCGACTCCAAAGCCCGGGCTCTTTTCCACTGAGCCACGCTGATGGGTATGGGTATGAAGATAAGGATTTCATCCTCATCTCTATCGGTGTATCATCTGCAAATATGAAAGGCAAAATGAACTGTGAAATTAATGGCAATGGTAATAATTGTATTTGTTAAGCAATTATTAATAATAATAATAATAATGATGATTTTAACTGTGGCAATTGTCACGTGCTCACTATGTGCCAGGCACTGTATTAAGCACTGTGGTAAATATAAGCAAATTGGGTTGGACACAGTCCCTGTCCCACATGGGGCTCACAGCCTCAATCCCCATTTTTCAAATGAAGTAACCAAGGCACAGAGAAGTGAAGTGACTTGCCCGAGGTCACATAGCAGACAAGTTGCAGAGCCGGTATTAGAACCCTGGTCCACCTGACTTCCACGCCCATGCTCTATCCAGTAGGCCATGCTGCTTCTCTTGTGTCAGTGAAGCATTGTACTAAGCGATAGACTAGATACAAGATAATCAGGGTGGACACAGTCCCTGACCCACATACTGCACACAGTCTAAATAGGAAGAAGAACAGGTACTTTCAGCTGAGGAAAGTGCCCAAGATCTTACAGTAGGTAATCGACAGAGCCTGGATTAGAACCTAGGCCTTCTGACCCCGTGGCCCAGGTTCTTTTCATTAGTCCACACTGCTTCTCTAGACTATAAACTCATTGTGGTCAGGGAACATGTCTACAGCCCTATTGTACTGTACTTTCCCAAGTGCTTAGTACAGTGCTCTGAACTCAGTAAGCTCTCAATAAATACCATTGATTCTTAAAGTTTCAACTAGCCTCATTGTGGCTGAGCGAATTTCAGATTCTACTTAGTGTGTGAAATGGGATAGGAACCTGAAAAGTGGAAGGTGTGAGGGGTGAAAAGTGGACCGACTGATTGGGTCACCCCAAAACTTGGGATTTATTCATTCAGTCATATTTACTGAGTGCTTACTGTGTGGGAGCACTGTACTAAGTGCTTGGGAAGTACAATTCAGCAACAAATACTCATCCTCTGGGGTTTCACGTCGGGTGAAGATTGTGGGGGGACAACATTAAGCAGCATTCCACATTTCTCCCTGACAAAGGTAGACTCCAGCATTCCAAAGGGAAGAATTATTTCAGTTTAATCAGCCAGTGTGGGGAAGATATGCAAAGAAAAAGTAAGAGATCGTGTCTGTTTCAGACTACGGTGATACAGGAGTGATCTGAGGAGTTGAGGTAACCAAAACCCTTAGCGTCTCGCCTCTGTCTTTTTTTTTTTAACAAAGCACTTTCTCTTAATTGTGTGTTATGATGCGGTTTGCCTTACAACACATATTGGTTTTGAAACCGGATCCCTCCACGTAAATTGTAGTCCCTGAGCATTAATCTGCTGCAACCCCTCAATATCTTTCAATCTGTATTTTCCCAATCATTATGGGTATTACAAGATTCAATTAACTTATATTCTGCACCAAAGGTAATTAAATCCCCAAGATAATACAGCAGGGAAATGAATAAAGGAAAGGCTGTTCCTCGTGGAGAGTACATCCCACTTGGTGGAGTGTCATTAGCTCGATTGAAATGTTTCCCATTTAACTCTATGAAATAGCCAAGTTTTAATATCTGCACACGCTCTGTGTAATCAACATCCACGGAATTGTAGGTCACAACAGGAGTCTGGGAGTGTAGGTAGTGGAAGCCTTTGCCTCTTCACTGACCCCAAATGGAAAACAATATAACATTTGCTCACTGGTTTAAGTGCTTGGAAAAGATGAGGGCCTTGATGTTGCAAAGAGCCCGATGCCTTCAGTTGGTTACCTAAGGGAATCCACTTATGAATCTATTACCCAGTAAATTAGGAGAGTGATTCAGGCAGGTATATTTATCATGAGGAGAACTGAAGATAATTAATACACTGCATTGAATGCAAATTGCACCCACAGCACTTATCTCATTTTCAATTAGCACAAATGTTACAGCACTGCAGGCTTGTTATGGTTTTGCCATGGGCTGGGTAATTAATTTCTTTGAGCTACATATCAGACACCTGATAATGCCGTTTATTAATAAATGTCACCCCAGGTATCGGTTTGTTAGAAGAAGTAAATAGATGGAATGTGCGGACGTCTGCCCTGTGCAAATGTATTTTTACACCTCACTGAGTCTTTTCACTTGTTTGTTTATTGAGTGGAGTGACTCCTGAGATTACAATTGCAAACAAAGGAGCATAACCACGGCAATGTGTGACTCAGAAGGGATTCCTCCTTTTCCCCCCAGGGAGAGAAAACCCTGTCCTTACTCCATCTTGTAATGCTGCTAACGAATGGCCAAACTTCAGTTTCTTCTAATTAGAGTTTTGGAAAAGGTGAATAAATATTTGTTGGGTCAATGTTAGGATTAGAACTCAGGTCTCTGACTCTAAATCCAGTGCCATTTATATGAAATAATCAACTCTTCTGCAGGGGTTCCCAGGCCTGAAGCCTCAGGACCAAAGCTCACCCAGCATTCTTGATAAAGAGGATGGAGCTCAAGTGAATGAATGCGAGAAACAATGCGGGCCTATTGGAAAGAGCACAGGACTGGGAGTCAGAAAACATGGGTTCTGATCTTGGCTCCCCCATTTGCCTGTTGTGTAACCTTGGGCAAGTCACTTGAATCCTCTAGTCCTCAGATTCCTCATCTGTAAAAGGGGGATTAAATACCTTATCTCCATCCTGCTTAGACTAAGCCCCATGTGGGTCAGGGACTCTGATGTCAGGGTATAGAAACTACACCAGCGCTTAGCACAGTGCCTGGCACATGGTAAGCAATTAACAAATACAACAATTTTGTCTTCTTCTTCTTATTATTATTATTAATGTAGCTTGGGGGAATGGTGTGACTGGATGTTATTTATGTTGGGCTTATTTTTGTTGCCTCAAGATCCTCCAGAGTGCATCTAACCACCTGGGAAGTAACTCATCTAGGATGAGTAAGAAAGGGTTTCTGTCAGGCTAGTAGGAAAGAAGGCTGCGTCTCCCTGGGGAGGCTAGCACAGAGTTGTGGGTTGGTAAAGTTCTTCTACTACACTGCCAGGCTTGTTTCTAGTGGGGCACACTTCAGAATGAAGACTTGCAGAATGCTCTGGGTAAATCTGGTGATTTCCTTGGGCCATCACTTTGGTCTTGACATCACCTCGGGGTGTGCTTTAGATCAATTCAGCCTAGTTTGCTTTAAGAATTTCTGCTTTGTTCTTATCTTACATATAATCCTACGGCTGGAAAGGCCGGTGGTTCTTGGGGATGATCAAATTCCCTTTCACACCAGGAAGTATTGGCTGCTTTGTGCACGTGCCCTAGACAAAAGGCTATTTGAATTGTTCACAGGAAATGGCTTGTATGTCCTTCCCTTATTGAATCTCCCTGACTTATGTAAGCAAAGGGGGGTGAGGAGTGAGGAAGTGCAGCTGGGGTAAGGGGAATACTTTGTATGGCCAGTTCTTGATAGTCTTTTGTTTCTGAGCCGGCTGGGCTCTGACTTGTTCCTCTCCCTTCTGCTCTTGAAGGAATTTTTATCAGATTATTGCTTGCCAGAGGTAGGTGAGTAGGGCTAGCCAGATGATAAACTTAAGTCACTCCATGCTGCTTAGCATATAAATATTATTATTATTATTATTATTATCTGTTCTGATTAAAAAATCTTTGAGCTAAAATTAATTTTTTTTTTCAATTACCACTCGTCTTCAGTTAACCAAGCATTCCCTTTCCCCCATTAGCCCAGATAAGAGTGGGAGGGACCTTAATGTAGGTGGATTGTGGTCTCTAGAGGTTCCTTTTATGCCTGCCAAGTCCACTGCTCATTCTAGCACCTTTTGTGCAATATTTTTCCCAAATCTGAGCCACTTTAGTAATCCATTTGGGAATGGATTGGATTTATCAGGGGCAGCAAACTAGACAAAATGACAGGTGATTTTTAGATGTAGAGGAATAGCTACGCTTTATTTTATGCCATCTTTTTCCTTTACACTTTCCATCTGACCTTTGTCCATATGTAACCCCACTATGAACTCTTTCCCTGAGGAATATTTCTTTTTCTTATTTGCAGGGTGTAAAGAAACATAGCTCTGCAGGTAATAATGATATCTTTGGTTAATGTAGTGCTATTCTTCTGTAGTAATTTTCTGTTACTAAGGACAAGTAACATACCCCAGGATACAGCCCACTAGTAACTTACCAGAGCCACTCTGATTATCTCCATCTCTCAGATGAACTCCATTTCTACTGGTGCCTCACAAACTACTTCTAAGAGCAACCTTCCCCCCTGCCTCTCCTGGGATCAGCTTCTAGTTCCTGGCAGGTAACAGAGAGGAAGGAGGGACTATCTTGCCCCAGGTGGCTCTTTCTAAGAAAAAGGCCAAGACTACCTCCCTCTGAACTGAGGTTCCCCAGTCAGTATTTCCACATCTCTGAAGGGTCACCATAAAAGAAGAATTTCTTGACTTCTTGGAGAAGCAGCATGGCCCAGTGGACAGTCCTGGGAGTCGGATAACCTGGTTTCTATTCCTGGTCTGTGTGACCTTGGGCAAGTCAGTTAACTTCTCTATGCCTTGGTTTCTTCATCTGTTCTTCCTCTCCCTTAAACTGGCCATCCCATGGGGGATAGGAACTATGTCTAATCTGTTTAGCTTGTTTATGCCCCAGACCTGAATACAGTGCTTTGCACATAGGTTTAGTAAATGCCAAGTATTCTGGGAGTCGGAGTAGAGGAGTATAATCAATCAATGGTTTTTGTTGAGCATATAATAATAACAATAATAATAATTATGATAATAATGGTATTTGTTAAATGTTTACTGTGGGGCGGGCTCTGTACTTAGTACTGAAGTGGATACAAGCAAATCTTGATGGACACAGTCCTTGTCCCATATGGGACTCACAGTCTCAATCTCCATTTTATAGATGAGGTAACTGAGGCACAGAGAAGTGAAGTGACTTGCCCAAGATTATAACAGACAAGTCGGGGAGCTGGGATTAGAACCCTTGACCTTCTGACTTCCAGGCTTGTGCTTGAATCACCTCATCTGAAGGTTTCAAACAGGAAACTCCTCCTCTGGCTGGATTTACTGCGCATTTTGGGAGAGTGGACTCCCTGATCTTGTCTTTTAGGCTCATAAACCTGAACTTCAGATAGATAAGAGTGTATGGCTGCTTACTAAGTAACACTGGGAGAGTTCTACCCTTTAACTGAACATTGCTCCCAGAAAACACTGTTTGATTGGGGCTGAGTTGGTCTGGCGTTTTGCTTTAGTGAACCCACAAAACCTATAATGAGTTTTGGAGAACTTTCCTCGAGTCCATTGGGGGTGTGTCCTCTGCTTTGAGTCCCCAGCTCAGTTCCTAGTATAATGGGTAGGGCTCAGGACACAATGTTTGTGGTTAAGGGTGGCTGTCTTTGGATTTGAAGATGACACTAGAGATGGGAAGATTTTATTAGGAAGCAGGAGTGTGGCTACAAAGATGGATGCATGAAAGTTAATGACACCCATTAGAGTATAGCTCCTTTTGGGCAAGGAACCGGCGTAGCCGAATGGAAAGAACAAGGGTCTGGGTGTCATAACATCCTGGGTTCTAATCTTGGCTCTGCCACTTGTCTGTATGTGGCCTTTGGCAAGTCACTTAACTTCTCTGCCTCAGTTGCCTCCTCTGTAAAATGGGGATTAAGGCTGTGAGCACTATGTGGCACAGGGACTGTGTCCAACCTGGTTTACTTGCATTCTTCCCCAGGGCTTAGTACCGTGCCTGGCACATAGTAAGTGCTTAACAAATACCATAAAAAGTGTCTCCCAAGTGCTTAGTGCGGTATTCTGCCCACAATAAGCACTCAGTAAATAGCATTGATTGATTGGACGGGGAATGTGTCACTAGCATATTTTGAACACCCCAAGCATTTCATACGATGCACTGGATGCAGTGGGAGTTCAATAAATACTACTACTAATGATAATGATGACAGTATTTGTTAAGTGCTTACTATGAATCAAGCACTATCCTAAGCTCTGGGGTAGATACAAGCTAGTCAAGTGGAACAGAGCCCGTGGTCCACATGGGGCTCACAATCTTAAACCCCATTGTACAGATGAGGTAACTGAGGCACAGAGAAGTGAAGTAACTTGCCCAATCTGGGAGTTGCCCTGCTCAGGGCTCAAAGCCAAGGTCACACAGCAGGCAAGTGGCAGAGCCGGGATTAGAACCCAAGTTCTTCTGACTCCCAAGCCCAAATTTGGTGTGAACCTTGAGCAGGGCAACTCCCAGGTTGGTTTTCCAGTATGCAGACACACTGCATTTGTTGCCATAACTTGCCAAAACCTGCAGGAATGTTTCCCTTCGTTCCCAAAACCAATGACAGTCCTCTCCAAGCATCCTTTATCCCACCTGGGGAGTTAAAATTGGTGTTGAAATCCCTTTGTAAGTCCAGGAAGCATGAACATTGCAGCCCCCCACGAATATAGATTTATCTCCATTATCCTTGAGTGTAGAGGCTGGGGGCAGAGTCACTGATTATACCCACAGACAATCATTACCCATTAACGGGGAATAGCACCCGCCATTATCCCTCTTCAACTGGGAGCAGCTCACATTTAGTTTGGTTCTGCCTTCTCTCAGAAGTAACTCAATTGGCGCTGCATCCGGCTCCCTCCTTTCTGCCCTCACTGTTTCTGAATATCCCGATGAGGGATGGATGTGCTGAATATCCCAGAACAGCCAGAGCCTGCATAGCCTATCTCCAGCCTCAGGCCTGGAGTAATTTGAAGTAGAGGGCCTTCAGAGAACAGCAGAGAAACCACCTGAATTTTAAGAGACCCAAGGGGTTTGGAATTTAATGGCCCTGAGGGAGGGAAGAGACTCAGCGCAGGACTCATGCTTCTTTTTCAGAACTGGGTTTGATCATTTCATTGTCTGACCCACGTCAGGGCTGTTTGCACAGAGATATTGTCTCAGATTAGGTTTCTCAAACTGACCGAGAAGACCTCCATGGAGGTCTTGAGAAAGTTCAGAGAAATAGGTGCAGCAGGGTGCTGAACAGCTGTTTGGTGGGGGCTGTTGTGAACTGCAGGCTATGTGAACGGGAGAGTCGGCTTCCTCCGCCTCCTTTTCCCTCCCCCATTCCCCTCTGGTTCTCCTCACCCCCCAGTTCTCCCTTTGAACTCCCACCCATCTGTTAGTGTCTTCTGGGATAGAGAGAATGGAGTTGTGTGGAGCTCTGAACAACTGCTGTTGGAAGAAGTGATGCCGCCAGTGCAGGGGGGGTTTGGGTGGAGACAGAATGTGACACCCATGGAAGGGGTCTTGTGAGCCAGTGAGGAGCTGGGCAAAGTTTGACATCTTTCTAAGGTGGAGTTCCCAGTGCTAGAAGGGCAGCGGCAACCAGAGGAAGCTAAGCCAGACGAGCTTTACTGCTGAAAATATGGCTGAGGTCATGACTGGTCAGAGACAGTCTGTGTTGGGGATGACCTTGGTGTGAAATCAAACTTACTAATGCTTCTAATCAACAGTGACGGGGGAAAAAAGAGGAAATCTGGGAATGACCAATGGAGAAAACCTAATAGAGTTCTGAGCCACACTGCCTCTCCAACGGCTCCCTTGACTTGCCCACGATTGCCTTCTCCAAGAATGCCTGGATAGTCTGACACGGATTTCCTTGCTCTGATGATGTTAAGGTTATGATGGTCTTCTAGCGCCTCAGGCGACATGTGTATTCTACCCGTGGGGGATTTGTGGTTTTTCTCTTCTGTTTTCTGTCTTCAAGGAAATGAAAGGACTGAGCACTGAAGGAGGGGAGAGGGAGAGACAGCAACAGAGTCGGAGAGAGATTTTGATCAGTAAATAATGTAAGCATGGTAAAGAATGGTTACCTTTTTGTTTGTCAACAAGATAAAAAAAAAAGGAAAAAACAGAGACCCGTCAAAGGCAATCAAATATGTATTTAATTAAAGCAAACATAAAAATAAAAGTTACATGTTGAATCAATAAACACTTTTTTCTACATGCATTTTGAACAAGACAGATCAGAATCTTGCATGATGAAGACATAATGTGTCATAATAATTAGGAACACAGACAAAAGAACAGCTAATCAGCATGCAAATGTATGCAGTCCTGGCGATTCAGATGAGGCAGATTTTTACCTCTTTTTTGCTTGATTCATCTTCATTGCTAATCATCTGAAGGCTGCCAAATGTTCACTGACACTAATGTATTATAGGTCAAGAGAGGCAGGTCTTCACCTATTACCCCCACAAACAATATGCTTTCCTTCCCTGTTTCCTCTTCAGGATTTTCAGCAATTACTGCCAGATGCAATCAGACTCCTTGAATAGGAGCAACTGGGGCTTGTTTGTGGCTTGGATTCATTAGAATCAGGAGGATGAAGAAAGGAATAAATTACTTAATTGCCCAAAAAAGTTGCAGCCAAAGTGATGGTGAGAGAAGCTGATTGTGTAGATGCGCATTAGGCCACTCTTGGAATGGAGGGTCTTAGAATAGCTGGTAGTTTGGCCCCACAGATTCAGACAGATTTGGGTGTCCTCCAAAACAGATGGCTCCACATTCCATCTATTCTTCTCTTTGTCAGGTTTTACCATTTATTTGATCTTGTTCCTCTCTGATGCTGGTTGTATGAGATGTAACACAAATATGCATTCAGATCATATCCATTTAGTCTTGCCTCTCCCAACTTTTATTCTTTTTTGCCTGTTTGATGAGATGATCAAGTTGAACAAAACCCCTGTTGTCCCGCTGTTGAATGATTCTCCTAAATGAAATGCGGAGGACGGGAAGACTGCAAGAGCCTGTGCACTTCATCCATCCTCCCGGGGCCTGTGAGGAGGGGGCGGGGGAAGAGGATTTTTGAAAATAGATTTTCCTCCATTTTCTAAGCACCTGGCGACTACTTTCCCCAGCTTGGACAGCCTGCTAGAAAAAAAGAAAGAAAGAATAGCTGGTGTGATTTGCCTGGAATCCTGGGAGGGGGGTGGGATTGGAAAGGGGCATGAGGAGGGAAATTTCAAGCTACTGTCCCTTCTCTCTGATCCCCCCGTCCTTCCTCCCCAGGGCTTGGAGACTGTGGCTCAGATATTCCCTTCAGGTTTCTGGCCATGTGTTGTGCTTGCGGGTGGTCTTAAGATCTTGAAGAAAGAGCTTTGCTCTATAAAGTCATCTATCCCCGTATGCAATTAGGGGGTTGGAGGTTGGAGATGGGCCAAGATGTTGGTATTGAAAAAAACAAAAAAAGAGGGAGTTGAGTACATTTCTGGAGAAAATGGGATGTTGTGGAAGAAGAATCTTCCTGGTACTGCTTGAAACAGGTATGCTAAGCATATGGGTATTAATCAATCATATTTATTGAACACTTACTCTTGTGCCTCTCTTGTCCAGACTCCTCCCACTGGGGACAGACTGACCACTATAATTGGCCCATAATTGTGAGCAGAACGAGTTTGTCTCCATTGGATTAACCCTCATAAACCTAGGGGTGGTGGTTTCTGCAGCTGGTGTCAGCTCCTATGGTGTCAGCTCTTGGAGTGGGCTCTGGTCAGGGGCTGGCTGTTTCATCTGGCTGCAGCCGTGGCACAAGGGCTGGGGTCATGTGACCAGTTTGTAAGCATGACCTGGGTTTTAAGAGAGTTTCCAGCTCTCCCTCTCAGCCCTAAGGCCAAGGAGTGTTGCTTTTCTTGGCAAGTGCACCCTGGTTTGAGATGTGCTAGGAAGGTGGCCTAGTAATGCCAGAGAGCTGTATTTGCAAGGCTTTGACAGGCATCAGGGGGCATGTACTAGTGTAGCAAGGGCACAGCTTAATAATGATAATAATAGTAATAATTATAAGCACTTAGCACAATGTTCTGCATACAGTAAGAGCTCAATGAATGTGATTGATTAAAATGATAATGGTATTTAAGTGCTTGCTATATGCTAAGCACTGTACTAAGCGTGGGTAGATACAAGATAATCAATTCAGAGTTCCTGCCCCACATGGGGCTCACAAGAAGGAAGGAGAACATAAAGGTATTTTATGCCCACTTTTTACAGAAAAGGAAACGAGGTATAAGGAAGTTGTGACTTCCCCAAGGTCACATAGCAGGCAAGTGGCAGAGCCGAATTTTGAACCCAGGTCTCTTGGCTCCTGGGCCTGTGCTCTTTCCATTAGACCACACTGCTCCCCATTAGGCCAGGCTGCCTGAATCTTTTTGCTTAAGGAGAGTCTTTGAGGTAGGACTCATGTATCTCCAACTAAACAACCGCTACCATGGCCATCATCATCTCCATCACCACCTGAGCACCTCCTTGGTGCCAGCTGTGCAGTCACACCAAATGCTCCCTGGGCATTTCTGCAGGACCCTAAGCTTTGTTTCCTTTCTCCTCATTTTAAAAAATTCATTTTAACTTTCATCACACAATTCATTTTTTTCTGTAAAATTGTATATCAAACTATCTGGTTTAACCCATTTTGGGGAAAAAGACACTGCTACTTTTCAAAATAATGCAAATTAGGGGACTGGCTATTCTGAATATATAAAAACACAAAATGCTTAAGAGATTGCTTTCTGAAATTTGTGTCAAAGGGGCTCCAGTGTATTGCTGGCAAGGGGCCCAACCAAGTCTCAGAATTGGCCTGATATAGCTGTTGTGGCTTGGAATTTTTGCAGGTAATTAGCCGGCCTTTTCTCACCCCGAGAAACTTTGCTTACTGTTCTCCCCCTTCTAGACTGTGAGCCCGTTGTTGGGTAGGGACCGTCTCTATATGTTGTCAACTTGTACTTCCCAAGCGCTTAGTACAATGCTCAGCACATAGTAAGCACACAATAAATACAATTGAATGAATGAATGATTGAACAGAGCAAAGGTCAGGAGAGAAAGATTCCTATGAGCCTTCACAGATAGTAGAATGTCCAAGCTTCTGAGACAATGAAGTTGGTGTAGTTAAAGGGCTTGGCACAGACTTCAGAGTTGAATTTTCCACAGACAGGAGCAGTAGCAGCATATATTAAATGTCCACTGGTTCCACTGTGTGCAGTGCACTGTACTAATTGCTTGGGAAGTACCATCAAAGAAGTGACATTTTTCCTGCCCAAATGGAGCTTAAACTTTGAGGGAAAATACACATAGACATGTTTGCAACATGGATTAATAAAAAAAAATTGGAATAGATGTTTAAATAAACATATATACATAAATGCTGATTTTTGAGGAAAATTACTCTCAATCTGACTGCTAATTGGACATCCCATGGGCCCTATTCAGTGATTGCCTTTTAATTCCTCCTTCAGCCCCAAACCCCCTTTCTTATTCATAGATGGACCAATTAATCAATCAGCCAGTCAGAGGCATTTATTGAGTACCTGTTATGTAAGGGACATTGTAAAACAGTACTTGGGAGAGTACTTTAGAAGCAAAAGACAAAGTTCCTGCCCTTGAGGGAATTACTGTGTAATGTGGAAGGAAAGCAGAAATAAATGATTAATAAATAGTGAAAGCAGGAAGAACAAGAGAAGCAGCGTGGCCTACAGGATAATCAGAAGGACCTGGGTTCTAATCCCAGCTCCACCATTTATCTGCTGTGTGACCTTGGGCAAGTCACTCCACTTCTTTGTGCCTCAGTTACCTCATCTGCAAATTAAAGATGAAGACTGTGGGCCCCATGTGGGACAGGGAGTGTGTCCAACCTGGTTAGCTTGTATCTAACCCAGCACCTAGTACAGTGCCTGGCACATAATAAGCATTTAACAAATAACATAAAAGAATAGCAACAAAGAAAACAAGAATGTTGCAGGTTGTAGCACATGTATATCAGGATGAAACAATGGAATTCATGGTTGAATGAACAGCTGAATGTGCATATATACATTAAGGGGGAGGATCAGCGCTTAGAACAGTGCTCTGCACATAGTAAGCGCTTCACAAATGCCATTATTATTATTATCTGAACAAAAACATGTGCCAAGAGTGACTAGATACTGAATAAGTTATAACTAATACCTAATAAAGACTATTAATTACCCTGACACTTTGCTAAATTCAACTTAGATTCAGCACATAGAAAGTGAATTCTTTAAGGATAAAGGAGTGTTTCTTTGTTCTTCAAAACTCACAAAGTAGAAAACTTGAATCAAGAGAAGAATATTCTTTGAGACATGTGGATAGAGTGTAGATGGGAGTTAGCTAGGCCTAATGTGAAGGGCTAGGGACTGAGAGTCAGAAGACCTGGATTTGAGTTCTGCCTCTGCTACTGGTCTGCTGGGTGACCTTGGGCAGCTCACTAAACCACTCAGTTTCTCATCTGTAAGATGGGTATATGATAGTTATGATCTCCGTGTGGCATTGGGACAATGTCCGATCTCATATTACCTCACCACGTACCGTACTGTGTTTAATAAATACCATAATGATAATGGCGATAGATGCAGTTCTCACAGATAAATAATTGTCCAACTGCAACTGCTGTGTAGATCTTCAATTTAATCTGAACCTGGAGTCACACCGCCTCTCTCCCAAAGAAGAAGCTGGTCTTGATTTTTGATTTTCTATTTCCTGAGCATTGTTGGACAGGGCAGCCTTAGTAGTATAAATGCTCTGGACTTTCCAAGGGCAAGTGGCTCCTGGTTATGCTACTTTAGTTGGTGTTTTGTTCCATTTTTGCTGGATAGCTTGAGGATGAGAATAAAGTATTTCATTATTGTGGAGTGGACGTGAGGAACTTCATTGAACTGAACTTGACTAGCAAGTGAGCAGCGGTACAAAGACCCCAGCTCAGCTGAGATAGGGAGAACATTTTCTTTCTCGGTTATAAGATTTTTATTGCAATCTCCCATAGCCATATGGTGGAGAACAAGGCAGTGGTTGCCATGAGAACCTCACCCTGAGCTCAAAGTGAGGCAGTTTACTGAAGGCTCCCAATTCCTTCCTCCACTTCCTAGAGGGTGTCAAACCTTCCAGCAAAGGTAGTGAACAGGAACTTCCTGGTAGCTTCCTCCCTGCTGAACCCTTTATTCTTCTGCAGCCACTTTCTTTTGGCCAATGTTGAGGTAAAGCCAAGCTCTGATGAAATCCCACCCAAACTGAATGCATTTTTCAGTTTCTTTTTATTTTTACTTCTAAGGGCCGAGATGAGTCTTTTCCCTAAACATCGCCAGGCGATTGCCTTGATCCTGCTCCGAACACCCGGGGTGAATGAGATGCTGTCGCTGAGGCTGATGGGGGCAGAGTCAAGGCATCCTGCTCCACTCCAATCATCTCCACTTTCTGGAGAGCTGGCAGGGGAAGGCAACAGAAGCCCCCACACCTCCTAATCCCTTCAGAGACCTTGTCATCAATGCTCCAGCCCTATGCCAAGAACTCCTCTTTAGAAGAATGGCGGACAGCTTGGAAGACGCTCTCATCTCTGCAGGAAGCAAGGGGCAGCAGGCGGAGGGGGGAGAATGGACTGCAGCTAGAGACTTCTGTAGGCAGTCCAGGGCCCTCTGATTATCCAGTTGATGAGGCCTTTTCTGGTCCAAATATGCCCCATCTCCCTTCATCAGGAACAAAGCTGAGCTTTTCCCACTCTCCGGCTGGCTGAGATGGGCTACTCGCATCTCTCAGAAAGAACTCCATGGTTACCTTTCTTTTCCTTTCCCTCAGATCTTTTTTTTTTAAGCAAGAAAGAAACGCTTCCGACCTGCAGGCAATTGTCTGTTGTTCCACTTTGAGATCTCACTAGGGACCTGGTCCCCGCCTGTTTAAGACGAAGCCAAAAGCTCCTCCAGATCACTCTTTCCTGTAGACAGTTGGGGCGAGAACCAAATCCCTCTGCCAGCAAGTGAAACCTTGGCAGTTTCTCAAAGGAATAGAAATGGAGAACTGATCAAGAGGACAGGGAGTGGTGGTTGCTTTCAGATGACCCTCTCGAGTGGACCTCTCTTCCAGTCATACTGAAGCATCACTGTCCGGACTTGAGCCATTTCTCTTGGAGGCTCCCCTGCTTCATTTTGACAAAGCCAGATATCTGGCACTTGAACTTTCAGACAAGTTGAAAAAGTGGATGTCTGGGATTTGGACAGCCATTTATGGGTTGATTTGACCTTGATTGAGGATTGAGGTTGCAGCGATGTTGAGGATAAGATGGTGGTGGTCGGGGGTGTTAATGGGGTGGAAAGGAAGAGCACAGCCCGTTTGTTTTGCCAATGAACACTGCCTCTGCCCATGGGTTTACAACAGAATGGTAATCTCTGGCATAGAGCTTTGGCTTCTGTCACTTTGATAACCAATCAACAGTATTTATTGAGTGCCCACTGTATGCAGACCTGTGTATTAGAAATACACTAAAAGGAAAAGATGAGGTCCCCATTCTTGAAGAACTTAGCATCAAATAAAGTAGACTGGTGGAAAGAAATTGTGCATATATAGGGTAAACAGGAATAAAATCATTCAATTAATGGTAGTTTTTGAGCACTTATTGAGTACAGAGTACTGCAGAAAGCACTTGGGAGAGTACAGTACAATAGAAGAGGTAGGCATAATCCTTGTCCACAAAGGAATTTACAGGCCAGTTGTATCTAGAAAGCCTAAATACAACTAGGAACAACAAGAGTATTGGAAAACGAATAACTAGTCAACATCCAATCAATGGTACTTATTGAGTGCCTGCTGTGCGCAGATCACTGTGCCAAGTTCTTGATTAAATAACTGAATGAAGTTCATGGTCCAGAGGAGCTCACTGTGGGCAGGGAATGTGTCTGTTTATTGTTGTATTGTTCTCTCCCAAATGCTTAGTGCAGCACTCTGCACACAGTAAGTGCTCAATAAATATGAATGAATGAATGAGAGACAGAACAGAGAAAATGACATTATCAAAAAGAAAAAACACAAGTGCCAGAAGCAGAGAAAACTACGTGGACGTATAAAAACACTCACTGCAGAAACATGATCAGTAAATGGAGGTGTTACTGAAATGAAGGAAAATTTTGAAGCAAAGAGGACCTCCCAACTCACCTAGAGAAGAAACTTGCAACTTTTTGCCAGGAATAAGCCCTAGGCCTACTTGCATACCTGCTCAGGGGCCCAGTTCATTTCCAAATATCCTTCTGTCCCTTTTAATTCCTTTGGACAATCATTTGCAAGCTATGGATCTCTTCTTAAATGTTGAGATGTAAATGTTTTATATTGCCTTTAGTTTTCTTTGTCTTGATTCCCTCTCTTGGAACTTCCCTGAGCACTCTTAGCAGAGCACTTTTCTTGGTCTGCTGAGCACCAAATGCTGAACCAAGGCCCATTCAGGAAGAATTTTGGACTGCTACCTTTATTGCAGGAAACTATTATCTCAGAAAGCATTTACATTATTCACTAAGAAATCCTGGTAGTTTATTGCTTGTTTGTTCAATTGTCAGTTTGTATGTCATTCCTTTTAGATCTCAAAGTCAACTGGCATCCATGGGAAGGTCCTCATTTGACTTTGTCTAGCGCTCAACACAAAACTAGTCAACTTATACTTTTTGAAGGTGGTAATAACTTTGGTCAAGCCTTCTCTCGTCTTTGTACCTCAGTTTCCCTAGATGAGGTTTGTGGTGAAAGATCCTCAATTGAGGATAGGTCCTGTCTCTAAAATCCACGTGGTATTTAACACTCTATCCCAGCTTCATTAATAGCCTAGCCTCATGATTTGCACGTGGGGTTCTGAATCAGTGCTGCATGCTGAATGTACTTTTGTTTTGGAGTGCAGTAGCATCTGAGTGGTTAAAAAAGGGAAAAGGGCTGTTGTCCCTTTGTGTAGGGGAGGTGTGATGTCAGCCTGGAATTCTCTGAAGACTCCTGAGGAACTTCTGCTGGTGGGTGAACTCATTCTACCCACCCGCCCATTGCCTCCTTTGTTTTGACATATTTTTGCTCTCCTCTTCATGTTTCCTGTTTTTGTGAATCTTCCCCTCCTGCTGTATTTTTCCTGTGAGTGTCTGGTCTCCCAGATGTTACGGTGGCTGGCTATTTTGGTAGCTATCTGGCCATCGCAGAGTTGAAAAAGGGAAAAAAAAGGGACCTGATGGAAAAAACCCATACGGGAGAAAAAAATTCCATCCACGTGCCCGTGATGGCTAACGCACCATCCTAAGGTTTCAAATGGGCGTCGCTAAAATATGTGGCTATGATTATGGAACACGTCATTTTAAAATCTTATAAAATATATGGTCTAGGTGGGAATATTTGAACTGGATTTTCAAATGACCCCAAACATTAATAGTCAATGCTTAGTGGTGAAAAACATGACCCATTACAAGCAAGTGTTAAAATAACAAAGTCCTGCTTGGCTTCTCTCCATGCACTATTTCCATCTTTTCAATTGATCTGTGGGAAGCAGTCTAAGAAGCAATCAAATAAACTGTCAGTAGGAGTGGAGTACCTTCAATAGACAATTTGAATAGGGAGCTCATTGTCTACTCTACTGGTGTGTATTCAATCAATAAATACCATTGATTGATATTGTCATCTCCCAAGTGCTTAATACAGTGCTTGGCACACAGTAAGCATTCAATAAATACCATCAATAAGGATGATGATGACATGTTGCAGTCAAATGCTTAGTACACTGCTGTGCACCTGGTAGACTATAAATGCCGCCAATTATGAATCATTACAAACAATACCAAATGAATTCCTTTTAGGAAGAAGATGGACAGGTGAAAAAATATAATTTTTTTTCTCTCCAGGTATGCAGAGACCTGTACTAAGTGATTTTGCATTGCAAAGGAAGAATGAGTCCACCCCTGCCCTTCAGGAGTTTATAATCTAATGAATCGCTGGAATTTATTGAGCAAAAATACTGTGTACAGTGCACTGTACTAAGCACTTGGGAGAGTACAATTCAGCAGAGTTGGTAGACATGTTCCCTGTTTACTGTGAGTTTACAGTCTAGATTTGGCTTGTGATCTACCCATTGCAATAGTCTTATTGCTGTGGGGGCTTCAGGAGAGCAGTCTTCTCCCTAGGTATTGCAGCTTGGGAGAACTTAGTGCAGCCATAGTGCCCAGAAAGAGGTTATTCACCTTCCATAGAGCCTAAGACTCAGAGAAGGGATTAGAGGAGCCAGTCCTTTCCCATTGACATGTCCAGAGGTTGTACTTTCAGTACTTTTGGGGAACCCAAATCATTATTATTATTATTATTATTACAAACACTTACTAAAGACTTAAAAAGTGCAAAGCATTGTATTAAGTGCAGGGTTAATAGCACCAATCAATTTTCTACCCGTCCCCTACCTTACAAGAAACTCACAGATTAAATGGGGGACTCACTGAGAATGAAAGCATATCCTGCAACCTTAATGACAACCGGTTAAAATGTGAAGAGTGCGAGCTGGGGCATAATAAGAGAAGAGAGCTGATGAATAAAATGGAGAGAACGGATAGCGATCCTTAAAGCTGATGGTTGGCGTTTCCATGTGAAATGGAGAAGAATGGGTAAAAACGAGAGGTTTTTGAGGAGTAGAGGAGTGTGTGCAGAATGGTGTTTTTGGAAAATAATCTGGACAGCTGAGTAAAGTATGGCTCAGGTACAGGGAGGCCAGTGAGGGAGCTGATAGAGTAGTCCAGCTGAGACATGATAAGTGCCTGAACCAGGGTGGTGGCCATTTGGATGGAGAGGAAGGGGTGGATATGGAAAATACTGTGGAGGAAAACCCAATAAGGTTTAGCAACAGATAAAATGCGAGAGTTTAATGAGAATTAGGAGTCAAGGATAAGTGTGGGCTTCTCGAGTGCTCAGGCATGTGTTGTAGTAGCCATGCTGGATGCCACCAAGAAGCAGCTCAGAAAGACCAGTTCAGCTGTGACAGCAGCGGCTGATTATGCCAGAGGAGAGGAATCTGTCCTCCACTCCTTCACCTTCCATCTCTTGTAGTACTGTACGGCAGCCCAACCTGTGATCATCACCCTGACTGAAACCAGGACATTAAGGGACCCACCAGAGGCCTTTCAGGTGGCTGGAAAGAACCCCCAAAAGTAACTGACCTTCCCACCTAATGTAGCATGCCTGGTCATTTTAATTGTCGACATGAATGCAAAGCGCTTTCATAGGGAGGTTCCCAAAAGGTACCTAAAGATTTCCATGTTGTCAAGCACATTTACTGGCTCATATTTAGTGTGTGTGTTCTCTTGGAGTATGGTCTATTCATATATACATTCATGTCATTATCCATTTTAAAATGTACATTTCTGAAGAGCCAGAACTGCCGGTTAATTTGCTTTGTACAGCCCCTAGCACTGTTCAGTTAATATGTATTATTCAGTGATGATGGTGATGATGATGAATTTCCCTAGGGAAGAGGCTAATTTGAATGATGATCATCATTAATCATCATTAAGGGCATTTATTGAGTACCTACTGTGTGCAGAGCACTGTACTAAGTGCTTGGGAGCTTAGAAAGAAAAAACAGGTTCCAGCAGTCAAGAAGCTTACAAGTCTATCATATGTTGCTACCTAAACACAAAGTATGATTACTAGTGTATCTCGGATTGCTTTTGCTTCTGGTGTCTTGCATATGCTTCCTGTTGCTTTATTCAGTTTCCCAATTGGAAATTCCTAATGCAGACTGCTTAAACAAGCTCTCTAGTCTGAAGCCTGTTGGCTGCTAACCCCTGCAGTGTGCCATTTCAATTACTGGTGAACCATGTCCCCCCTAACCCCTTGTTTATCATTGAAACAATGGTTGACAGAACGTGATTTTTGTTAATGCAGGGTTTTCAAGAATGCAACTATCCTGTTGTAGTAGGAATGACTGGTAGCATTTAAACGTATGAATACATGAATAAACAATCATTAGCAGCTGTCTACGGAAGTGAAAGGACTAGGAAGGTGGGAGTTTATTGAGGTATGCTTTGGGGAAATAGTGCTTTTTAGGAGCTGGGGTGGGGGAGTTTGGTGGCTTTGAGTGGGGAAGGAGCTCCATATAGGAGGAAAGGCATGAACTGTGGGTTTGAGAAGGGAGAATTGAGAATGAGCGAAGCGTGTGAGCTGGTATATACTCGGACCACTCTACAGTCACTGTTTCAAGCAACTCATCTATGCAGATGATTCCCAAATTGACTCCTCCAGCTCCTAGCTCTTGTTTAATCTACAGTCTCAGATTTCCTCTTGCCTTGAGGGAATCTCCCCTTGGATATTCTGCTTGTTTCTCAAACTCAACCTATCTAAAACTGAGCTTCTCATCTTCCCTTTGAAATTCACATCTTCTTCCTAACTCTCCCATCTCTGTTGATAAACACCACCCCCCTCCCCCAACCCCTGCCAGCAGAAGCCTGTTAACTCAGGTGTCTGCCTGGACTCCTCACCGTCATTCATGTCTCACACTGAATCTATTACTAAATACTGCTGATTCTTCCTCGTCAGGTCCTCTGGATCTGCCCCCTCCTCTCCACCCAAATAGCTACTTCCCTGATCCATGTTGTTGCTCTATCATTGTTGGACTAATATATCAGCTTCCTCCCTAATCTCCCTGCTTTCATCCTCTCCCCACACCAAACTAGACATTGATGCACAGATCATCTTCTTCAAGGGGTGTTTGGTACACATCTCTCCACTTTTCAGAAAACCTCCACTAGCTTACCATTAACTTCTTCCTTAAGGGATTTGTCCCACTATGGGCTTCAAGACTGTCCACCAGCTCTCCCCATATAATAGAGCACCTCTCTTTACCCGCTATTTCCTTACCTGAACTCTTAATTCCTCAATGAATCAATAGTATAAATTAAGCACTTACTGTGTGCAAAGCATAGTACTAAGTGCTTGGGAGATTACAATACAATACAGTAGGTAGGCAGTATCCCTGACCACAAGGAGCTTACAGTGCCTGGCACATAGTAAGCGAGTAACAAATGCCATTTTTAAAAAAAGGTTTTATCTAATAGGGGAACCAGCATGGAACATGGACTGTGGTGGTGGGTTGGAGAAGTCAATTGTTATCATTTGGGGTAGCTTAGTGGAGGAAAAATAATGAGAATAGTAGTAATTGTATCCATTAAGTGCCTATCTATGCAAAACAAATACTAAATGCTAGGTAAGATCAAAGTGGTAATAATAATAATGATGGTATTTATTAAGCGCTTACTATGTGCAAAGCAATATTCTAAGCGCTGGGGAGGTTACAAGGTGATCAGGTTGTCCCACGGGGGGCTCACAGTCTTAATTCCCATTTTACAGATGAGGTAACTGAGGCACAGAGAAGTGACTTGCCCAAAGTCACGCAGCTGACAATTGGCAGAGCTGGGATTTGAACCCATGACTTTTGACTCCAAAGCCTGTGCTCTTTCCACTGAGCCATGCTGCTTCTCCGGGAGGGGGATGGTGATGGGCAGATACGAAAGATGAAACAAAATATAAAAAACAAGGATGATAAATTACAGAAGCATCAGGGTTTCAAATTCCTCAAAATTTAGGCCAACAGTCACAGAACTTGCAGCTGCAGCCATGAAGTTGGCCTTTCCAATATTCTGTAAGTTGAAAAGGCCTTATTAACCTGTTGCCTCTGTTTGAGTCCTTCCCAGGCTGGAGCAGAGGCTGATAGGAATCGCGGTAACATGGGGCTTGGACAGCTTTTCTCTCACATAATTTGTTTAAGATATTGTGTATATGGGGGCCTTTGAAGGACTCATGTTGTGACTGCTGTTTGAGTCCATCCTTTGTTGAAGTCCAGAAACAAAATGCAAGTCTAGATACAAGATTACCTAGTACCTACCCCAGAATTTAGTAGTAGTAGTAAGAAAATAAATCTATCAATTCAGAAAGCAGCGTGGTTTAGTGGAAAGAGCATGGGCTTGGGATTCAGAGGACATGGGTTTTAACACTGGCTCCGCCATTTGTCTGCTGTGTCACCTTGGGGAAGCCACTTAACTTCTCTGTGCCTCAGTTACCTCATCTGTAAAATGGGGATTAAGACTGTGAGCCCCACATGCGGCAACTGATTACCTTGTATCTATTCCAGTGCTTAGAATAGTGCTTGGCACATAGTAAGTGCATAACAGGTACCATTATTATTATTATCTTAGGGTATAGACTTCAGTGAGAATTATGAGTTAGTGAAAGGAGAGAAAATTAGTAGTAAGAGAGGGATTGGCCTGGACAAAGGGAAATAAAGCTGGATTAGTATAACCAAAGGAAAGGCGGGAAGAAAAAGCAGCCATTTTGATGTACTGTGTGATGTACAGGTTTGATGTACTCTGTTTAGTATTTGGATGTAAGGCTTCCCATAGTCAGTGGTCTTGTGACTTTTTGTATGTGAACTACCTTTTAGGATCTAGCTTTAGGCAAAACTGTGTCATTTTAACTTGCTCTTTCTATAGCTGCCATATGTTTTCAAAAATGATGTTTCTGAGAGTGAACTACTCTCCATATCGGAAGTCTGATGCCCTTCCAGCACTCCATTCTGTATTACGTTTGTGTAAAGAGAATTCCTTCCTGAACTGATCATTTGCTTCGTGCATGGCCTATCTCTGCTTCTGAAAGTGCTCCGTGGAATCCCAATTTCTGTGAAGCCTGCACTGGCCTACTGTGTGACCTTAGGCAGGTCACTTAAGCTATCTGAACCTCAGTTTCCTCATCTGTACAGTGGAAATAATATTTCTGACCTCCTTCACTTTTAAAATTCTGAGCTATAGATCAGGCAGGGACTGTGTTAGATATAATCATCCAGTTTCTCCACCAGTGCTCAGCACAGTGCGAGGTACATAGTAAATGCTGAATCAATATCATAAAAAAAAACTTTTGACCTTCGTCTTTGAGCTAGTTATCTAGTGCTGTGTTCAACATCATCATCATCATCGTCATCAGTGGCATTTATTGCACCTTACTGTGCTAAGTGCTCGGGAGTACAGTACAATAGAGTTGGTAGACATGTTCCCTGCCAACAGGGAGCTTACAGTCTACACTTGAGTATGATTTGACATCATCAGGACAGTGCTGTAGGCTGATCACAACCCTAAAGAAAACTCAGGTTATGCACCATCCTACACCCAAGAAATAACACCCACAGTCAATATCGGCTCATCCGATAGAGGCCAAGAGAGATGGAGTCTTGAATGGCCCTTGTGAGCTAGTTCTCCTCCTTGTTCAAGTCAGATCCCATAGGTTGAGCAAAGAAAGTTGAGACCCAAGGACCCATTGGACCGTTTTCTTCTCTGATTCTATTTTGTTTTATGCCTTCACTAACAAGCTGCTGCTGTGCTGGGTTCCTTTCACATTCAGGTAGAAAGGTTCGGTAATGGGGAAGATGTAATGAGGCTTAGTAAGTTCTTGTTTTTCTCTGGAATAGATGTGAACTGCCGCTTGCCGCTGGATTTGGTTGCTCGTGAAGGTTTCTAATTCAGGGTCTTAATTTTTGTAAAGCGTGAATTACAAGAAGTCAGAAGAAAGATGCAAAGAGCATTTAATAATGCACATTCACAAAAGAAGTGGTGTAACTACATTAATTAGGCAAGTCTTGCGTAAAGATGCAATGTAATTATATATTTGAGACAGTTAATTAGGGAGCTACTTGGAAATTTCAGTGAATGTTAAGGTAATTATACATAAATACTATAACCATTAAGACTGCACCCATAATGAAAGCAATAACTAATTACATAAATAACAGCATACTTATGTTTTTACATTACCAATACCTAACAATACTTCCTCTCCCCCTCCCTCTGCCATGCAAATGAGAAATCTTCCACTTTTTAATTCAGATATTCTTGCAAATTGTCAGGGGAACAATAAACTTTCCTCCTGTTTCCTCTCTTTCGAAAAACCTGGGACCACTGTAAAAGCACATAGCTAGAGAATGGAAAAGTGGGAGGAGAAGACTGATGGCTGACTGACTCAGGTCTAGGGTATTGCCTCTTCCTACTTTTCCCTGGAAACTTACATGGCTGCTAAGAGACTGGGACTTATTAGCAATCAAATATGAAACCATTGATCATTTAATCAAAAATGTCTGAAAATCAAAGCCCATATCTAGTACTGGAAAATCTCAATAGGACCAACCCAAGCACCAGGTTAAGATTAAGGGTGGGTCATTATTTGCCCAAGGTTTTGTGTGTAGCTGACTTTGCATTCCTTGTTTGGACCTCTGTTTGTTCGCTTCTTGGACTACATCACTCTCTCTCTCTGTGTCCAACACCTTGCGTAGAGCTCTCATTGTCCATTCAAAATCAAGGTCTCAGTGGGCCATCCCAAGCCCACCAACCCCAGAAAATTAGAGTTATCCTGGGGTGTCTCACAACCCTCTTCATTTTAAATCACAGAAGCTCTCTGCAGCAGTCAGATCATCTGTCCATCACAGTAGACTTTCTGGTCACAGGCCATGAATTGACACATATCCTGTCACCTTTGAAGGAGAGCAGTCCCTTGGGTGCTCTCCCTAAATGATGAAATCCCTCCAACAATATTGAGGTACCATGTAGAGATTGTTATTTGTTTAATAACAAAATCATTGTTTTACAATCATTGTTTTGCAAATAATTGTAAAAGGGCGAAGGGGTTTTGTCCATTTTGAGAACATGCAAATATATGGAAAACAGTATGCAAATTCAGATTTGCAGGTTTGGCCTCAGGAGCTTGGGCACGTTTTAAAATAGTCCTGGAGGATTGTTTTCTGATGTGGCGTAGCTTTTTGATACTTTAATGAAGTAGGTGATTCTTTTAGATTTATTAACTAGGGCCCCTTTTTCACATAGTTATAGAATATTTACACTGCCTTTTCCCTAAAGATACATTCCCACATTTGTACTAGTTAATAATCTCTTATTTAATTATTTGGATTCTTTTAACTATGTCCCTAGGTCTTTCTTTTGAGATTTATTTTCTTCCAGAAGTTTGTCAGAGTTTACTACTACAGCAGCAAAAGTGGGTGGACGTTAGAGGGGGAAAAAAAGTGTGCTTTTTCTAGATAAAAGTTGGGATTTTAGATTCAGGTGTAGGATGGACTAAAACTCCCACTCCCTGTTGCCGGTTTGGAATTGAGGGAGGGGAAGGAGTCTTTGAGGTTGCTTTTTTTAACTGAGGTTCTAGAAGTGCAGAGACCTGCTGAACTCTGGCATCCTGCTTCCCTTTTGCATTTATCCTAAATATCCATGGGTCTAAAAGAGTCAGTCCTCACCACTTGGCTATCAAAGAATATTTTATTTTTTGATTAGTTAAAACTTGGATTAAAAATAGAAAAATCTCACGTGCATAATTTTTTTTATTTTATATGTATACATATACATTTGTCTTGTCTTATGTTGTCGAATCAATTCAGACCCATAGCGACTCCATGGATACATCTGTCCCAGAATACCCCATCTCCCTCTGCAATCATTCTGGATACATACCCACATATACACCTTGGTAAAATGTATTTTATTGAAAAGAGAAGGGCTTAAAAATGAATTTCACTCTCCTCTAACCCTGGTGTTACATTATAGATAAATCCCACTTTAAGGAAAACTCAGGCTATAGCGTTCACCTTTTCATCAGTATCAGGAACCCTGTGCCCAAAAATTTCTTCTGACAGCTCTTTGTGTTCCATCTAGATAGATGTGTGATTTTTTAGAAAAACTTTAATTCTTTTAAGTATTCTCTTCAAAATGCATAGTGAAAATTCATGTTATGGAAGAAATGAGGATACCAAAACCCATGCTCTAGAAAAACTTTAATTCTTTTAAGTATTCTCTTCAAAATGCATAGTGAAAACTCGTATTATGGAAGAAATGAGGATACCAAAACCCATGCTCTAAAGAATCAGATTCTTCTTTTGGTAGAGATAGGGTTAGAGATTTTGCAAAGGGTCTTATCTCCTCCACACTACTAGGGGGCTACTGAGCATAGAATGCCAAAGTTGTTATTTCCTTGTATTAAATGGTCCCCTATGGCTTGAAAGTGTTATCACATTTTCCAAAAGCACTCTATTTCCTGAGAGTAGTTTATACAATCGGAGAATCTGGCATCTATGTACCCTCTTGTGATTTTCTAGACTCTCCATAATCAATACCTGCATCCCCGACAAATGGCTAATCATTTGTCACTGATGGGTAAGTGATTTAATTTTGAAATCTACAATGCCGGACAAATTGCTGGGTGGGTCTGGAATTTGGGGAGATCATTTGTTTGGGAGACATTGTCTTTTAAGTCACATTCTCATGATAGGCACATTATTTGGCATTTTATTGAAATCACACTCAACAGTAGATTTGCATAAATGAATGTATTGTATTTTTTTAGAAACCGTGAAAGCTCTAATTACCTAAACTCTAATTAGCTTGCCTCTTGCAGAATACACAGGATATTAGCTTATTTTGTACTTGGCTCAACTTTTCTGTTTTCATGTGTTTGGTTATGATCTCTTACGTCCAAACGGAGGGAAAAGACGCTCTCCTCCTTTCCCCCAGTGATTCTTTGGAATCTTGCTGCTTTTTGGGGGTATTTCTCTTCCTCTTCTTGTGAACTGAGTCAGAGTGTTAGAACAATCAAGCCTCAAGACTCGAAGGACTGTGAAAGGTCTTCTAGTCCATCCCCCTGCCTTCAGGCAGGAATGATCGTAATTCATTGTAGTTGTAGAACTCCATAGATAAGGCGACTCCATAGCCTTACTGGATGACTTGTTCCACTGCCCTCACTGTTTTCTGGTAATCTATCAATCAATCCCTCCTATTTATTGAGTGCTTACTGTGTGCGGAGCACTGTACGAAGTGCTTGGGAGAGTACAATATAATAGATTTGGTAGGTATGTTAGCATATGTGGTAGCATGGCCAAGGGCAAAAAGCATTGGACCGGGACTCAGGAGACTCAGGTTCTCATTCCAGCTCTGTCATTGACCTGCTCTGTGACCTTGGTCAGGTCACTTCACTTCTCTGGGCCTCAGGTTCCTCATTTGTAAAATGGCAATGATACCGGTTCTTCCCAGCAGCGAAGCAGCGTGGCTCAGTTGAAAGAGCCCGGGCTTGGGAGTCAGAGGGCATGGGTTCGAATCCCAGCTCTGCCACAGGTCTGCTGTGTGACCTTGGGCAAGTCACTTAATGTCTCTGAGCCTCAGTTCCCTCATCTGTAAAATGGGGATGAAGACTGTGAGCCCCCCGTGAGATAACCTGATCACCTTGTAACCTCCCCAGTGCTTAGAATGGAGCTTTGCACATAGCAAGCGCTTAATAAATGCCATTATTATTATTATTGAGAAGCAGCGTGGCTCAGTGGAAAGAGCACGGGCTTTGGAGTCAGAGGTCATGGGTTCAAATGTTTGGTTTTGTTCTCTGTCTCCCCCTTTTAGACTGTGAGCCCACTGTTGGGTAGGGACTGTCTCTATATGTTGCCAACTTGTACTTCCCAAGCGCTTAGTATAGTGCTCTGCACACAGTAAGCGCTCAATAAATACGATTGATTGATTGATTGATTCAAATCCTGGCTCCGCCAATTGTCAGCTGTGTGACTTTGGGCAAGTCGCTTAACTTCTCTGTGCCTCAGTTACCTCATCTGTAAAATGGGGATTAAGACTGTGAGCCCCCCATGGGACAACCTGATCACCTTGTGACCTCCCCAGCATTTAGAACAGTGCTTTGCACATAGTAAGCGCTTAATAAATGCCATCATTATTATTATTATTATTATTCCCAACTCCTAGATTATGAGCTCAATGGGAGAGGGACTATGACTGTTATTAGTATCCTCTTCCCACATCCTGTCCCTTGCTCTGAAGACTTATCAACCTATCTGTTGTCTTTATTGATCATATACTCTGTGTAGAGCATCATACTAAGCCCTTGGGAGAGAATGATAGAGGAAGTAGATATGATTTCTGCTCCAAAAGACAGTCGTGCAAGAAACTATCTGCTGCCCCCTCTCCTTAGCAGCCTCTGTCCTGGTGGCGAACAGGCAGCCTTGGCTTATCGGGCCCTGAGGTGTCACCTTGTCCCCCCTGGATGTCCTGGTGGGGACAGATCGGCTTGGGCCACCCAGCCTCCTTCAATCCCAGACCCCATCTGGGCCACTGTACAGCCCAACCCTGAATGAAGAGAAGTTTTGGACTCCCCTGAATTAAGCTGCTCTTGGTGGTCTGGGGAGGTGGGAGGGGAGGGAGAATGGAGGGCTCCCTGGTACTTAGAAAAAGTCAAAGCTTTTAGGAAGACTTTAATTCCGAGGATGGGGAAGCAGAGGAGCCATGTAAAAATCAAACTAAAGATGGCTGTCATGCATGTGCAGAGGTGGGATGTGGAGGTGACTGCACATGCTAGGTGGCCATCTTGATGAGAAGGTCTGGTATAGATGCCCTCTTGAATGTCTGAAAAAATAGCCATCTCGAGAGGGTCGGAGGCATCATGCTGCCCTGCCATATGCCATTCTCAGAATGCCGCTCGCCTCACTTGCCAACTGAAGTCTGTCCTGCTTATGAAAGCAAGTACCCCTCCCAGTGAATCCCCTAACAGGAAAAGTATGAAGAGGAGGTGATACAGAGGAGAAAAGTGAAGTGGACTTCCATCTGTTCATGCCCTTCTTTTCCTCCTGTTGACCTGGGTTCTAATCCTGGCTCTGCTACTTGTCTGCTGTGTGACCTCGGGTAAGCCACCCGAATTCTCTGTGCCTCAGTTATCCCATCTATAAAATGGGGATAAAATACCTGTTCTTACCCCCTTACCATGAGCTCCATGTGGGACAGGGTCTGTGTCTGACCTGATTAACTTGTATCTGCCCCAGTGCTTGGAAAAGTATTTGACACATAATAAGGGTTTATAATAATAATAACAATAATGATGGTATTTGTTAAGCGCTTACTATGTGCAAAGCACTGTTCTAAGCACTGGGGAGGTTGCCAACTTGTACTTCCCAAGTGCTTAGTACAGTGCTCTGCACACAGTAAGCGCTCAATAAATACGATTGATTGATCAGGTTGTCCCACGGGGGGCCCACAGTTTTAATCCCCATTTTACAGATGAGGTAACTGAGGCCCAGAGAAGTGAAGTGATTTGCCCAAAGTCACACAGCTGACAATTGGTGGAGCCGGGATATGAACCCATGACCTCTGACTCCAAAGCCCAGGCTTTTTCCACTGAGCCACACTGCTTCTCAAATACCATAATCATATATTTATCAAATACCAGAAACATCATCATAATAATAAAGTCAATCAAAATTGTCTCTTGTACATTTCTCCTGTGGATCCATCACAAAGTCAAAACAGCAGTAAAAGTGCTGGCACCAACTACCAAATTGGCGACCACACCACTTCGTATGGAGCTGAAAGAGACTGCAGAGAGATTGAGAAGGAGCACGGTAAAGTAGATAGAGCTTGGGCCTCAGAGTCAGAAGGTCATGGGTTCTAATCCCTGCTCCACCACTTGTCTGCTGTGTGACCTTGGGCAAGTCACTTTACTTCTGTGTGCCTCAGTTACCTCATTTTTAAAATGGAGATTGAAACTGTGAGCCCCACGTGGGACAGGGACTGTGTCCAACCCAATTTGCTTGCATCCATCCCAGGGCTTAGTACAGTGCCTGGCACATAGTAAGTGCTTAACCAATACCACAATTATTATTATTATACAAGCTAATCAGCTTGGATACAGTCCATATCAATCAATCAATCATATTTATTGAGCACTTACTGTGTGCAGAGCACTGTACTAAGCACTTGGGAAGTACAAGTTGGCAACATATAGAGACGGTCCCTACCCAACAGTGGGCTCACAGTCTAGAAGCAATAAATCAGTTGTATTTATTGAGTGCTTACTATGTGCAGAACACTGTACTAAGTTCTTGGGAGAGTACAGCAGAATTAACAGACACTGTCTCTGCCCATAATGAGTTTACAGTCCATATCCCACATAGGGCTTTCAGTCTTAATCTCCATTTTACAAATGAAGTAATTGAGGCACAAAGAAGTTAAGTGACTTGCCCAAGGGTACACAACAGACAAGTGGAGGAGTCAGATCTCGAACCCAGGTCCTTCCGATTCTCTTGCTGTCTGGAAAGGTGGATTTCTCTGTGAACATCTGGCTTGCCCTGAGCCCTCTAAGCCCTTAATAGTAATAATGATAACAATAATAATGATGATGCCTGTTAAGTGCTTGCTGGGTGCCAAGCGTTGTTCTAAGTACTGGGGTAGATACAGGTAATCAGGTTGGACGCTGTCCATGTTCCACCTGGGGCTTGCACTCTTAATCCCCATTTTACAGATGAGATAACTGAGGCCCAGAGAAGTTAGGTGACTTGTCCAAGGTCACACAGCAGACCTATGGTGGAGTCAAGATTAGAACCCAGGTCCTTCTGACTTGGCCACACTGAGGTATGAGGGTCCGCACACTAACCCCCTCCTTGGACCATAACAATCTGCTCCCACACAAGCTAGAGATTACAAAGTGTTCCTGGGAAGAGGGCATGGGGGAAACTGAGGCACAGGAGTCCACATGCTAACCCACCCTCTCGGGTGCTTAGCCCACACTGGGAGGCTCCGGCAGCATAGAGGGTTCCACTGCAACCTTTCCCCGCTCACCTGTCCGTGCCCATCAGCTCCAGATAAGCGCTTAGTACAGTGCTCTGAACAGCACTCCATAAATATGATTGAATGAATGAATGCGCCACTGAGCCGCAGAAATATGGGGGGTTGTACCCCAACCCTAAGGCAGGTCCTGTTTATTATAAGGCTTCTCTGCCAGAGTAAGAAGGAAAAAAAGCCTGACGATTGTAAATATGAATTATATAATCTCACATAAAACCTTTCTGTTTATCATTAATATAATGGCAACATCATCACAGTTATAAACAGAGTTACCAAGGGAACCAGTTTATCATAATTAGCTATTTATCCCCTTTTCTTTCTCCCTCTCTTTTGCTCTCTACCTGAGCTTTCTTTTGGCCGAGAGGTATACGATAAGCTGTTATCAGACCGAGCTCAGTGGCTAATTAGGTTCTAATATTGATTCCTAGAATTAGGCCGCTCTTTTCCATAGCTATACTGTGGTGCATTGTCCCCATTTATTAAAAATAGACATAAAGCTTTAACCACCACTTTATTAGGTGGGCTAAAGAGTGGCCACTGCCCCCAAAGGCAATAGCTCACAGCTATCTGGTGGCAAAAGATCAGCTCTCATTAGCATTATGGAAGACACCTGCCCTGATTTCATTAGCATTATGAGAGACACCTGCCCTGAGTAGGGGTAAGGCAAGACCCCAGCCTTCTTCCTTCTGATATCGTGTGAACTGAGCTCTTTTGTGTTCAAAGATGGTCAGGCAGAAAGGGCTCTGCCTCCTATTTTGGGCTCCCACGATCAACCAGGCTCAGCATTTGAGTTGGTGATGGGGACATGGACTTGTTTGGGACTGTTCCCACTTTTTTGTCCCTGACCTGGAAGCCCAGGGGGTGGTTTGGAAAGCAACACAGCTGAGGAGTTAAGGGCTCGTCAGGCTCTCGTGGTGGTTTCCCAGCAGGCTCTGGTGACTTCCCCTGCAGGCTGGCGCTGTTGTAGACGGCAGCTGCTGTGCCCCTGCCCTTCTTGGCTGCAGTAGAGCTCCATGTTCTCCAGAAGAAACCTGAAGGTCTTTCCTGCAGACTCAGTAGCAAGACCTTGGGCTGGTAAGTGAGGGGGTCAAGTAGCTGGGAAACAGAGAAAGGCTTAATCAATCAATTGTATTTATTGAGTGCTTACTGTGAGAGCACCGTACTAAACGCTTGGGAAGTACAAGTTGGCAACGTATAGGGACAGTCCCTACCCAACAGTGGGCTCACACTCTAGAAGGGAGAGACAGAGAACAAAACCAAACATATTGGGCCCACCCAGTTCAGGGAGGGCCAGTTTTAAGTTCCTCCAAGTGCCCCTGTGCCTCTTACCTCATCTGTAAAATGGAGATTAAGGTTGTAAAAGGCCCCTTGGTGCATGGGCTGTGTGAGCTTGTGGGCAGGAATGGGGCTGTTGTTGTATTGTGCTCTCCCAAGTGCTTAGTACAGTGCTTTGCACACAGTAAGTGCTCAGTAAATATGATTGATTGAATAATCTTATATCTACCCCACTGTTTAATACAGTGCCTGACACACAGTAAATAGTTAAATACCATTAAAAAAAGTGGAACTGTGTATTATGCTCTCCCAAGTGCCTAGTATAGTGCTTTGCACACAGTGAGTGCTCAGTAAATATGATTGAATGAATAATCTTATATCTACCCCACTGTTCAATACAGTGCCTGACACACAGTAAATACTTAAATACCATTTAAAAAAAAGTGGAACTGTGATTAGAACCTAGGTCCTAGGCCTGTGCTCTTTCCACTAGGCCTTGCTTCTTCTCTGGTACCTAACCCAGCATCTAGTACAGTGCCTGGTGCATAGTAAGCACTTAACAAATACCCCAATTATAATTATTTAGAGGGGACTGGAGTGGATAAGGCTGGTTTATGACACTGACAACCCTGTTTTCTGGCTGAAAAGAAAACGATTGACCTGGGAGGCAGAGCAATGGGAGACCCAAGATCTAAGGAGGTGTTATTTTGGATATTTCTCCGAGATTTCTCTGTATTGTTCAATCCTGGTTTGGCTGGGCAGGGGGAAGGGGAGAGTGTCCCTAAAGGAAAGCTAGGAAACAGATTCATGTGCTTTACTGGGGAGGTGAAAAACTCACATTAGGTGCCTAGTAAATGACAGCAGTCTGATCGGAGAGCCAGCATCTTGCTAGTGAAAGATTAGTGAAACTATTAAGCAACTACTGTATGTAGAGTATTATACTAAGCACTGGGAAAAACAGGTAAGAAGGGGAAGGAAGGGTTTTGTCATGGGGATACCTTGCCTCCACTTCCTGTTTAAGAATAATTGTGGTATTTGTTATGCACTTACTCTGGGCCAAGCACAGAAAGCTGGGGTAGATATTATAACAGGTCTTTGCCCTTCATGGGACTTACAGCTTAAGTAGGAGGGAGATCAATTGTGTTTGAGCACTTATGGTGTGCAAAGCACTGTACTAAGAGCTTGGGAGAGTACAATATAACGATAGACACATTCCCAGCCCACAACGAGCTTACAGTCTAGATCATCATCATCATCAATCGTATTTATTGAGTGCTTACTATGTGCAGAGCACTGTACTAAGCACTTGGGAAGTACAAATTGCAACATATAGAGACAGTCCCTACCCAACAGTGGGCTCACAGTCTAAAAGGGGGAGACAGAGAACAAAACCAAACATACTAACAAAATAAAATAAATAGAATATATATGTAGATCCTTCTAGACTTGAAGCTTATCGTGGGCAGGGAATTTGTATCATACTCTTCCCAAATGCTTAGACTGTAAGCTCCTTGTGGGCAGAGGATGTCACCAGTTCCTGCTCTCTCAAGTGCTTAACACAGTACCCTGCACGCAATAAGCACTCAATAAATACAATTGATACAGTGCTCTGCCCACAGTAAGCAGTCAAATAGGATTGAACAAAGAGATATTTAATCCCCATTTTACAGTTGAGGAAACTGAGGCTCAGAAAATCTGTGACCTTTCTAAAGTGACACAAATTTGCAAATTCTGGAAGCTGGGATTAGAACTCAGGTCCCCCGACTCCTAAGCCCATGATTTTAACACTTGGCCATGCTGTTTTCAGCTCCAGCTGTGGTGTCCATCATCATCATCAATCGTATTTATTGAGCGCTTACTGTGTGCAGAGCATTGTACTAAGCACTTGGGAAGTACAAATTGGCAACATATAGAGACAGTCCCTACCCAACAGTGGGCTCACAGTCTAAAAGGGGGAGACAAAACCAAACATACTAACAAAATAAAATAAATAGAATAGACATGTACAAAATAAATAAGTTTAGATAAGAAAGGGGGAGGAGTAAGTTTATGGGGACAGGTGAATAATTTGAGATATTGAGTTTGAGGTGCCAGTGGGACATCCAAGTGGCGATGCGCTGAAGCTGTCTTCCAATCCTGTTCTGTTGTACTCTTCCAAGTGCTTAGTGCTGTGCTAAGCATACAGTAAGAATTCAGTCGGAGTCCCTGTACTTTTAGGGCCCGCCTCCCCTGGTAGAATGTAAGACACTTGAAGGCAGGGATCCTGTCTCCCAGCTCTGTTGAAGACTCCCAAGCACTTAGAATGGTGGTTCAGAGAAGGCATCTTGGCGGAGTTGCGACCTTAATATTGTTTTGAAGAACTGGAGAGTGGCCGTCTGGCCAATATGGAGCGGGGAGAGTGAGGGTGTGTGTGTGTATGTCTGCCCTCTAATTCTAGTCAGTACTTCTGAATCTGTTCAAGGCAAAAAGGAGCAGGCAACAACAAAATGGCTTCTGATGTGGGGTTTTCTAAGCTCTAAGGGTTTGGTAAGCCCCACCATGCTCATCATGGCAGGGTGGTGAGCACATTCCATCTCTGCCGGTCCCTCAGCTCTGATTTAATACTACCATTTCAGCTGGAGCATCTTACTCTGTAACTTCTGCTTTGTAGATTCAAAATAGTTGAGCCGCCTCAGCTGAGTGTCAGTGCAATATTATTTGGTCTGTGGGTGTTTTTGTTTTTAAAATTCATGACAAGTTCTTTGCAACATGTTTTATTATCTTTTCACCACCTGTTCTACCTTGGTGGGTGGTTTTAAATCTGGAACTATCTGTCCTTTTTTGTTTTTACTTTCCTTATTTGTGGCGCATATGTGTCTTGTACACATGGTGTGTAATTATTCTGTGAGTGTATATTTTTTCTCCAAGACCTGATTGGTTTTGAATTATGGATCTTTATTGGAATACTGGAGATGGTGTGTTTGGCTAGGTTAACTAGGGCATTTTAAATGATTCTTTTAAAGAATCAATGCTGGGAACACACTTTGTAAATGTCAGGTGCTAACTATGTAAATGCCACTGGTAATGATTATATCACAGGACCAGATCCTCTAAAATCTGACCATTGTAATACTAATAATAATTGTGATATTTAAGTGCTTTGTGCCAAGCACTGTACTAAGCACTGGAGTAGATACAAGAAGCAGCATCATGGCCTAGTGCTCAAAGCATGGACTTGGAAGTCAGAGGACCTGGGTTCTAATTCCAGCTCTGCCGCTTGTCTGCTGTGACCTTGGGCAAACCCCTTCTTTGTACCTGTAACCTCATCTTTAAAAAGGATATTAAGATTGTAAATCCTATATGGGACAGGGACTGTGTCCAACCTGATTGTCTTGTGTCAACCCCAGCACTTAGAGCAGTTCTTGGCATATAATCACGTAACAGATAATAATAATTATGGTATTTAAGCAGTTTACTACGTGTGAGGCACTATACTAAGCTATGGAGTAGATAAAAGCAAAGCAAATGCCATAAAGCCCAAATCAGTCCCTGTCCTATTTGGGGCTCACAGTCTAGAGGAGAGAGAGGACAGGTATTAATCCCCATTTTGCATCTGAGGAAACTGAGGCATGGGGAACTGAAATGACTTGCTTAAGGTCACACAGCAGGCAAGTGGCAGAGCAGGATTAGAACTCAAGTCCTTCATGGCGTTTATTAAGCGCTTACTATGTGCAAAGCACTGTTTTAAGTGCTGGGGAGGTTACAAGGTGATCAGGTTGTCCCATGGGGGGGCTCACAGTCTTAATCCCCATTTTACAGATGAGGGAACTGAGGCAAAGAGAAGTTAAGTCATTTGCCCAAAGTCACATAGCAGACAATTGGTGGAGCTGGGATTTGAACCCCTGACCTCTGACTCCAAAGCCCATGATCTTTCCATGGAGCCACGCTGCTTCCCCTCCCAACTTCCCCTATTCAACTCCCAGACCTCTGCTCTTTCCACTAGACCATCTCATTATTCTTCCAAACCCACTTTGAGAGAGAAGCTGTATTATATCCAGTGTGAGAGGGAGCTAGATTACAATCCCCTTAACTAGAGGGTTCGTGTATACTAATTTTATTGTCCCGGGCATAATACAGTGCTCTGCACATATTAAACTCTTAAAATATCATTCATTGACTGGGCAAAGTCACAAGTGGGTGTTTGGGTAACGTTGCTTTCTCTTTTTCTCCCGTATGCATGTTTTAGGGTGGGCTCAGCAGGCTTTAGAGGGATGGGCCACTTACTGACCAGGTCTAACTCATGGCTTTTCCCAATTAATCCATACAATAGAGTTTCAAATGGATGGTCCACCTGACATCCCCTCACCCTCCTTTCTGCCTGGGCCTGTCTTGTGATTACCTCGCTGCCTGCAGACCACTTCCTGGCTTTCTCCTAATTTTTGGCCCTGTTGGGCATCAGCTCCCAGACATTGCTCCTGCCTATCTGAAGGAGGGGTTGAGGGTGGAGACGGCAAGGTGAAATTTATCCATATTATCCATTGAAAGCTTCTCCCAGGTTTTCTCTGTTGGTAAGGTGTGCATTGGGAGGAGCCCAGCCAGAAGTGGCAGCAAAGCCGCCCAAAACGGACTAATTTAGGGAGTGTGTGAATATGGCTGTAGGTCCAGAGATTCTCATTCTCCCCCTGCAAGATTGCATTTCTGTCTTCTCTGCTGGTTGACCTCAACCCTATGAGGTTGTCTGGGTTCAGGCATGTTTTTACCCTCATTTTTCAAGTTGGGGTATTCAGCCACAGAGAGATTCAAGTAGTTTGCTCCAACCAATTCACTACACCAGCTTTTAGCAGAGTGCTTGGTACATGGTAAGTGCTTAACAATTACCACTATTAGTGGAAGCAAAAATGAAACATAGATCTCCCACTCCACCGCCTATATTGCATCTGGGTTGTTTGAAGTCAGTCAGAATTCAGCACTTAGAACAGTGCTTTGCACATAGTAAGTGCTTAACAAATACCATAATTAATTAATTAGAGTGCTTACCATGTGCTGATCTTTCCACTAGGTCACACTGCTTCCCATTGGGGAGTGAAAGATATGTGAGCTAAGGACCTCATGCGATGGCCCCGAGGAAATCTTGGAGAGTGGGAGAACCTACCCTGGCCTCTTAGGATCTGCACATGGGGCCAAAGGGGGATGACATAGGGGAAGATCAGCATAGTTAAGCTAGGACACGCTGCCAATACCCTCCACCATGCAAGCAACAGAGCCATTCCCCAGGGATGACTGTGGAATTGTGGAGAGCACCAAGGGACGGGAGCCTCCAGAGCAAAAAGGGGGTCCAGCTTTGGCCTGTGACACCCAGGAAACTGAGAAAGGCGTGGGAACCCCTGGGTTTCCAGAGGAAGGTACTGGAAGGATGCTGAAGCATTGTGAGGAATGAGTTATCCCAAACCCTGTGTGCTTGGGTGTGCACATTCCTGCTTGTTCTGTGCCTGCATTTATTGATGTCTTTAGTGTGGTAAAGGCAGAAGGGACGCTGGCTTTCTCTTGCTGCTGTTTCTGGCTAAGAATGTAAAACACTTGGGAGCGGAGTGGTACATCTCTTTTTAGCCGTTTTTTCTACCTCTTCCTTCTCCCTCTGCTGGAGCAATGCAGCGCATACACAGTATGTGCTTGTATGTACATGAACGTGTGTGTATGTGTGCGTGTGTGTGTATACATGCGCATGCACACACTTATCTGGCTGGGTGTTGTGCCAGAGCGAACGTTGCCTTTGATCTGGTTCAGTTCCCAGTCAATGATTTAACACTGGTGGGTGGAATGGAAGATGAGGCGGGGAGGGTGGAAGTGATCGGGGGGCGAACAACAACCCGTTCGATCTGCTAAAACGTACCTTAAGAGTGAGCCCATCCACGTTTGATGAAGGTATCAGCTGGGTACTGCCTACAGTTATGTCAAACAAAGTATGCTAGCATGTGCCAACTCTCCTTTTGTGCTGTGACATCGCGGGCTGCCAAAAGATATTAAAAAGCTTTGCATGAACTAGGTGATGGCAGCTGGAACTATCTAAGTTATTGCCTGGCAGCTGGAACGCTGCCTCAGTGCTGCTGGCGGCTTGTATATTTGGTTCCCCATTTGTTTGCCCTTTTTCTAGCAACTGATACTACCAAAGCAGGCAATCAGTGAGTCACTGCCCATGGCTGCCCACCCCTCCTGCCAGGGAGAGCTTCTCATGGAGCAGCTGATGGAGGTCCGATTCCTTTTGGAGGGGACCGGGCTGGGGGGCGCAGTGGTCAGCGCAAGTCCAACGAACCTCAGATGAGTTGATTGGCCAAAAAGGCAAAGGCAGCCCCCACCCACCCCCGGCCCTCCACACACACAAAACACAGCTTTTTGTGTATTTTTTTTTCTTTCCACTTCCATGTTGGCTCAGATCAAGCTAGAACAATATAGCCAGCTCCCAGCCCCTGCCAATCCTACATCTGCTCTCTAAAACCTCCAGCAAATAAGAATTACTGTGGGGTTGTTTAACCAACACTTACAATATGCAGGCTTTTCCATTTTTTCTTTTTGCCAGCGTAGCTATCTGGACACCAGTGGCAAAGGTTTGAGGGATAATGGAGAACGATACCCACCGGGCGCCCGTCCATCTTGGTAATGCCGGAGGGTGGGCAAGCAGCAAGCTCGCCCTCTCCACTGGCAAGGTAGACTGCGGCATAAAATATATTTCATTGTCATCGGCTGCTGGGAAGGATCTGCGAGCGCCGGGTTTTGTATTCTTCCGTTGAGTTTTGTCTTTTCAGCTGTCTGTTAAATAATTCATATGGCTCATGAAAGCAATATTTCTGGGAGGTGTGGGGTTCTTTTTCCAAATTCCCTTTGTGTGTGTGTGTGTGTGTGTGTGTGTGTGTGTGTGTGTATCCAGCTTGATTCCTTGCAAGTGTGATGGTGTGGCCTGCTCCTAGAGGTATGGGTTGTCACCCTGGAGTCCAGCAGGGTGAAGAATGGGGAAGTTCTTCAGCAAATCAGTGGTCTTCAAAATGGATGGCCAGCAAGGAGATGTGGGACAGCAAGGGAAGGGCAAAGGACGGAGGAAAATGAAGGGACAGAGTCTCGGATTCTCACCTTTGGTTCGCCGCTGAATCTATATGTAACCCTGGTGGTCACTTCACCTCTCTGTGCCTGTTTTCTTTATCTGTATAATGGTGATAATTGCAGGGGTATTTGAGGACACATGAAATTATCGATGGGACTGCTGGGGGAAAACCCCACTAGAATAATCAACGTTTTATTCCAGAGATCATTGCAGGTGTGGTCTGAACCCTATGGCTTGTCCCCCAACTTCCACACTATGGCCCAGTCAAGGCAATTGCCAGGAGAAAGTGGCTTATCTTCTGAGAATTTAAACTCACTTTGCAATTTTGAAAAGAAAGCCTGGTGAGGTTCTTGCCCACTGTGCCTCCAGGCTCCATCCCCCTCCCCAAACCTTAATTTTAGTTGCAAGTAAATCAACCCACATTCGTACACAGCTGCGTCTTGCAAATACAGACATCTGGGTTTTGGATACTAACCATATGCTTTTTTCTTCTCTATCCCTTGCCTCTTATCCTTGGTCTCTAGTGCAATTTGGATTCAGGCACACTCCATGGTCACCGAGGAACAAACAAGGAACTGGGTTTCAGTGGCAGAAGCAGAGCATTCTGAAGGAGGACAGGACCAGGGCTAGCTCCAGAAGGTAAGCGAAAGGGGCAGCCACCTCAGGGAACACCATCAGGGTGGGCTCAGATCACAACTCTGCAAAGATTATCTATTCTGAATTTTTTGCAGCGCAGCAGTTTGGAGATTGACTCATTATTTGTTGGAAATGGCTAGTAGATTGCATTTGTCATTTGTTTTTGCTATTCTAATCCTGGCAAAGGCTCAGGTGAATGCAGGGGATCTCCCACAAAATGTTCTTATGGTGTTTCTTCATTCTGCTGTGTCAGTGGGGTTAATGTGCTCCATATCACTTGCTTTGGAACCAGCCATGCTATGGAGAGGGTGGCAAATCATTCCTGCCTCAGGGTAGCCCAATATCTGGCCCTGATTAGGAAGGACTGTGTTGTCGAGATGATTTAGAAATGGCTTTCCCCTATTTTTAGTATGTCTTCCCTGCTAGATTGTAAACTCCTCCTTGAGGACAGGGGGCTGCCTTGTCCTCTAAGGCTGTTGTAGCCTCCCAAGTGCTTAGGACAGTGCTTTATGAAGAGTAAGTGCTCAGTAAATACTATTAATTGATTAGGACAGACTATCAATAGGGGTTGTGGCATCTCCAGCCCCGGCAGAAAGAATAGATGTCCATGTGGTCTTGGATGCTCTTGTCCTGGAGGCAAGTGGATGGACCAATGACTGCTTCAGGATTTTCAGTTAAGGTTTAATGATTTTTTACTTTGCTTTTCCTGCAGAAATGATGCTAAGAAAAAACACCCAAATCAATAATAATAATAATGACATTTATTAAGCGCTCACTATGTGCAAAGCACTGTTCTGAGCGCTGGGGAGGTTACAAGGTGATCAGGTTATCCCACGGGGGGCTCACAGTCTTAATCCCCATTTTACAGATGAGGTAACTGAGGCACAGAGAAATTAAGTGACTTGCCCAAAGTCACACAGCTGGCAATTGGCAGAGCTGAGATTTGAACCCATGACCTCTGGCTCCAAAGCCCGTGCTCTTTCCATTGAGCCATGCTGCTTCTGGATAGCCACGCTGCTTATCAAGCATTCTGGGGCAAGTTCTGATAGTAGTGGCTGTGTTTTTAAAGTGCTTACTATGAGCCAAGCACTGTACTAGGCACTGGGATAGATACAATATCATCAGGTACCATATGGGGCCCACAATCTAAGTAGGAAGAAAGAACAGGTACTGAAACTCCATTTTACATGTAAGGGAACTGAGGCACAGAAAATTGAAGTGATATGCCCAAGGTCACGCAGCAGATAAATGGCAGAGCTGGGATTAGACCCCTGGCCTTCTGACTCCCAAGTCTGTGCTCTTTCCGCTAAGCCACATTGCTTCTCTCACAGTTCTCCCAGGTTCTAAAGTTTCTTTTTGGGGATGGTAAATAGGGCCTTTTGGAGGAGAGTCGGAGGCATCTGAAAGCAATGTGCCCTGAAGCATCTGTTCAGTAAAGGCCACACTGTGTGCAAGTACCTGGGACACAGGACAGGCTTTGCAGTTCCTGAGAAGAGGCTAAAGAGCACTATGCCATCTTAGCTAGGGGACTTTGGGCAAGCAGCCAGACCACTGCCTGAAGATGACACCTTGGCGCTAAAACAAGTGACTTCATGTAGAGTGATTAACCCAAATGCTTGTGTTATTTTGACTCAATTGAGAGATTGTAAGCTCTTTGAGGGCAGGTCCTGTGTCTACTCTCCAAATTGTACAGCACTTTGCATACAGTAAGCACTCCGTAAATGCCACTGATTGATTGAATGCGTAGCATTTGTCAAATACCCAGCCAAACTCAGAAAAAGTGACTGGGGAAAAGTCTTGGAAAATGTTTCATCTTCCTTTCACCCTGGGAAGCCAGCTATATACAGATGAGGATCATTGCCAATTGCTAATAAGTTAGTCGCGTCTTGTAAACTTTGTGGGGTAATAATGCCCTGCTGAATGGGATGTTTTCCTCCCCCACCTCCCCTCACCTTCCATGGAACCCAGCCAAAGAATGGGAGCCTGGACAGACTATCTCTGCCCCGACCTTGGTCTCCCTGAGTGACATGTGGTGCCTGACCCAGTTCCTCATCTGTCCCTATCCTTGCCAGCTACTGCTCTGACAACCCTGAAAAAGGTGAATAAAAAAGGATGGGAAAGGCTCTCACAGCCCTTCAGGTAAAAGGTGCTCCAGGAGGGGAAGGGCCAGACACAGAATCTCAGGATCCTAGTCTCTGAGTAGTTATCTGGTCTCACCTCATGTTTCCAGATAGGTGACTGACTAAATATCCTCTCAGCTGGCTAATAGTGATAACGGCAGAATTTCTCAAGCACTTTCTATGTGCCATGCACTGGGCTAAGTGCTAGGATCAAGCAAAATCCCTGCCTAGCATGGGATTCATGGTTGAGATGGGATGGAGAACAGGTATTTTATCCCCATTTTACAGATGAGGAAACTAAGGCACAGAGAAGTTGTGACTTGTCCAAAATCACCCAGCAGGCTGGGACTAGAGCCCAGGTCTCCTGATTTCCAAGGCCATCTTCTTTCCACTAGGCCAGATGGGAGTTGACTCTTTTTGCAAAGATCACTAAAGAGGGTGACTCTTTAAGCTCCCATGGTAGCCTGAATATTTGACTCTTCTCTAAGTCCTTTGTAAATCCACTTCCACAACAAGTTTCTCTCCAAACTATTCTATTACCAAGTTCCTTGGCCTCCTCTCATTCAATCTGGGTCAAACTCTTCCATTCCTAAACTGGCAGATAGATTCTGACTCAAACTATTGCTGTGTCTTGGGCTCAATGAACTGAATTGCTTCCTGGGAAAGGATGGATGCCTGGTGAATAGGAGATCCCAGCAGACCCTTAATGGAGGAATTCTTACCAGCATACAGTAGAGCTGAGGCAGCCTCTGTGTCCCTGGAGGGGAGCGGGAGAAAGCAGAAGGGTATTCACTTTGGGAAATGGCTGACGATCCTTTTTTTTTTCCTTTGTATTTAAGTACTCACTGTTTTAAACACTGTGGTAGAGCCAAGTTATTCAAGTCAAACACAGTCCTTCTCTTACATGACACTCTCAGTATGAGGGGGAACAAGTTTTGAATCTCCATTTTACAGTTGGGGAAATTGAGGCCTAGAAAAATGAAATAATACTAATAATAATTGTGATATTTAAGTGTTTACTATTGCCAGGCACTGTACTAAGCTCTAGGGTGGATACAAGCAAATTGGGGTGGATACAGCCCTTGTCCCACTTGGGGCTCACAGTCTTAATCCCCATTTTATAGATGAGGGATCTGAAGCACAGAGAAGTGAAATAACTTACCCAAGGTCACACAGCAGATTAGTGGAAGAGGCAGGATTAGAACCCAGGTCCTCTGACTCCAAGGCTCGTTCCCTTTCTACTAGGTTACACTGCTGTCTCGAATCCCCCTGAGGTGTTGGTATTCACACCCCGGCACTGCCAACTGCCATCACATCAGACTGTGGAAACAGTGATGACTGGAAGGAAGTGAGAAACTGAGAGGTCACCAAAACTGATGTCAGTTGATTTTTGTTGTTGTTTTGGGTTTAAGCATATTTTAGGGTTTTTCTGAAAATGGAACCTTGGCACTTAAAAAAAATTCAGATGGACACTGGAGTATGCAATGAAATGAGTCTGTCAGCACTCCACGTCTAAACACCCACTGGCCTGAAGCAGTAGGCCTTGATCCATCCTGTGAAAGGGCTCAAAACCAGAGACAGGGTGGCTTATTCTGAGACAATGAACTGGAAAAATACCCAACTTCCCTCTGAAAACATTATCTGGGTGTAATTTGGGGAAGAGCAGTTGGTTGAAATGGTGATGACTCTGAAACACTTTGAGGATCTGAATAATTCAGCTGCCTTAAACTTTCAAATGAAGCCAGCCCTCGTAGGGTTGGTCAGTGACAGAGAGAAGGGAGAGGGATGGAAGTTGGGTTCAATTTTTTTTTAATCCAGTTGATTTTTCTTCTTTCTTTTTTTTTAAAAAAAAAAACTTGTTGAGAGTAGTGCAAACAATAGCTCATGTATGCCAGAGCTGGCATCCAGCAATTCTTAATGTCTGAATGAAAGTGGCTGTGGCTGGCTTTTTTTTTTTTCACAGTCAATGTTGCCAAGAAAACAAGGAGTAGCTGTTTTAAGCATTTACAAATGGTAATGTACCAACAGCTGGTCTCCATCCAACTGAGTTATTGTAGGGGCATTAAAAAGACAGGCGAGAGTTGGAGATCTTCTGCCAACCTTTCTTGCAGATATGGGGAACATTTTATTTGGGGCGTGGGGGGAAATGGGTGTTATATTCATGTATAGGTCCGCAGTTCCATCCTCTCACGGAGTCAATGCCTTGCCTAGAACATAACATGAATGGACAAGCCAAACGCTTCCTTGACATGGAAGGGTAAAATCGGAGGTCTCATCAGTGTTTATCAGTAGCGTTGCCTAACCCTCCTCAACCATACATACATGCACATATACATGAACATGCACATGGGGTGATGTAAACCTTCCTTCTTTAAAGATGAGGGGAACACATTTTGATTTCCTTGCTCTCTTCCCCTACTGCACTAAGTAGCATGGCTCAATAGAAAGAGCCCAGGCTTTGGAATCAGAGGTCATGGGTTCAAATCCCAGCTCTGCCAATTGTTAGCTGTGTGACCTTGGGCAAGTCACTTAGCTTCTCTGTGCCTGTTACCTCATCTGTAAAATGGGGGCTAAGACTGTGAGCACCACGTGGGACAATCTGATCACCTTGTATCCTCCCCAGCGCTTAGAACAGTGCTTTGCACATAGCGCTTAACAAATGCCATTATTATTATTATTATTATTCTTAATGTAAATTGGTTTCAGCACTTCCTTTGCTTTGGCTGAGGACCTACTAGAGCCGATGGAAAGGCAAAAGGAAAATCAAATGGAAATCATGTTCTCCCAAAATGCAGAGCTGAGGCCGAGAGGTCCATCACAAAGGTCTTTCTGCCTCTTTGCAGAAAGCTCTCCATATGAGGCTCTGCCTGGCCGTTCTCCAGTGGCTTCCCTGTCCCCAGGAAATTGTAATACTGGAGGAATATTTCTTTGCTAAATGTAATTACAAATGCACTGTGCTTATGGAAGAGGCAGGCAATGCAGAAAGTAATAGAAAATTATTATTTTTCATTCTGAAGGCCTCCTTTATTAGCTGTGCAGCGGGGATGTCGTCTGCCTTTTCTGAATGGAAATGCAATGTTTTGCTTTCCTCGGCAAGATAAATGATCCTATTTGTTGATGTTCAGTGCTTGAGATGACATTTATGTGAAATAAAAAGGGCCAAATTAATAAAAAAAAGATTACCCAGGCACAAGTGAAAAATGTACATTTCCCTCCACCCCCCCCGACTCCTTGTTAAGATGTTTGTATTTACATGGTATTCACAAATAATGGCAAAGTGCCCAATAGTTAGGGTTTTTTTTTTTCCACAATCATATGGCTTGATTCTGTTTTCCAGATCTTGTCCGAAAGCTGCTATTTGAAATAAAAATGTTTGTATCTGTTTCCTCATTAATCGTCCCATTGTAATACAACCTGCTGTAGCTAAATGGCAAAGCAGATGCATCAATGAAAATTAAAAGTGATGGACACTTATCTTGGGCTATAAAAGCTGCTCACAGTGTAGAAACTAGAGTGGCTTTTGGAGCTGAAATATGGCAAATGGTAGAAGCAATCATAGGATTAAGAGTTTGCTATTTGGAGAATTCTGAGGGAACATTGCTGCAGCCCTAACTGCCGAAGCCTAGATCCTGGGTTCTCTGTGTGCTGGATATATATTTGTGTATTTACTGCCTTGAGGCTACTATAGTAGTTGTAATATTTGTTGAGCACTATGTGTTAAGTGCTGGGATATACTACAATAAGAGCAGCACAGTCCCTATCCCACATCAGGATCAGAGTCTGACTACTGTGCGCAGTAAGACTGAAGGCCTGAACTAATAATAGTATTAAGTGCTTACTATGTGCCAGGCACTGTTCTAAGCGCTGGGGTGGACACAAGCAAATTGGGTTGGACATAATAATAATAAAGATGGTATTTAAGTGCTTACTATGCGCGAAGCATTATTCTAAGCCCTGGGTAGACACAAGATCATCAATCAGGTTGTCCCACGTAGGGCTCAGAGTCTTAATCCCCATTTTCCAGATGATGTAACTGAGGCACAGAGAAGTGAAGTGACTTGCCCAAAGTCACCCAGCTGACAAGTGGTGGAGCTGGGATAAGAACCCATGACCTCTGACTCCCAAGCCTGCGCTCAATCCACTATGCCATGCTGCTTCTCCAATTCACATAATCCCACGTATATGTTCAAATCCAAGCCATATGAAGCAACATGGCCTAGCGGAAAGAGTGTGAGCCTTGGTGTCAGAGGACCTGCATTCTAATTGTGGCTCTGCTATGTGATCTTGGGCAAGTCACTTGACTTTTTTGTGCCTCAGCTACCTCATCTATTACGTGGGGATTGACTGTGAACCCCACATGGGACAGGGATTGTGTCCAACCTGATAATCTTGTCTCTTCCCCAGTGCTTATTACAGTGCCTGGAAGATAGTAAGCACTTAAATTCTATTTAAAAAAAAAAAACCAAAAAAAATCTGATCTTTGGTTTTGAGACTCATTGAGTGTCAGGTGGCTGGCAGGGGTTGTGAGGGGAGTTGTGTATCTGTGTGTTTTTGCAGGTCTTGGTCACAAACTGTACATGTGTTGGCTGTAGACCTTTCCCCCTTGTCTCCAGTGGTATTTACAATAGGCCAATTGCAGGGGAGGTTGATAGTTTTGAGAAGTACTTGAGTGGACCCCACCTGCTAATTCATGACCCAATCTGACACCTTGGAGATTAACGTTGGGAACTGGTTGTCATTCAGTACAGTTCCTATTGAGGGTGCTAAATTGGACTCCAAGAAACAAGGCAACTAACTGGTCCATATCAATCAATCATCGTATTTATTGAGCACTTACTGTATGCAGAGCACTGTACTAAGCACTTGGGAAGTACAAGTTGGCAACATATAGAGACAGTCCCTACCCAACTCTGGGCTCACAGTCTAAAAGGGGGAGACAGAGAACAAAACCAAACATACTAACAAAATAAAATAAATAGAATAGATATGTACAAGTAAAATAAATAAATAGAGTAATAAATATGTACAAACATATTCCCTTGTGGGAACTCTCTATATTCTGGGAATATATATATATTTGTGTGTGTGTATGTAGATATACATGTATATGTCTTTCAGTGACAGCTAATGCCTGAGGTTAAATGGCAATCCAGCCCTCCCTTCAATTTTCCATATCCTACTGCTGGCCTGTCTGATCTCTGAGGTCACCCAGGTGGGCAGTATGACTGGAAAAGAGGGGATTTGGCCTGATAAAGCCTCTGTCAAGCTACAGTAAGATTAATAATAAATTTCCTTTAAATTTCAGGTTGGTGAGTACATTTCCTTCCCTATTTGTAACGTTATTCTACAGGCCTGTACTGTGCTGGGAATTAGCCACTGTTTTCACTAGTGGTGGGTCAGTTGATTCCTCTCTGAGAAAAACCTCATTTTTCTCTGTTCCCATTGAATTCTTTCCCATGTGCAATGCTGCCAAGGCTGAAAGTCTCGCTGCAAACAAGATTGTTTCCTGTAGTTTCCTTTTTCATAACTATATCTTTTACTTCATGATCGCTAAAACTATACCACGGGGCTTGAATCAGGCAACTAATTGTCTCTGAGCACAGGATAATTTAAATTTATGGATAATCCAAAAGCCTCATTTTATACATTGATTTTTTTTGGTGGGGGTCTCATAAAACAGTGTGGCCTAGTAGAGCACTGGACTGGGGGTTAGGAAGCCTGGGTTCTAATTCTGGCTCCACCTGCTTGCTGTGTGGCCTTGGGCAAGCCACTTCTCTCTGCCTGTTTTCTTATCTGTAAAATGGAAATTAAAAACCTATTCCCCTTTCCCCTAGACTGTGAGCCCCAAGTGGGATAGGGACTGTGTCCAATCTGATTATCCGATATCTACCTCAGTTCTTGGCTCAGAGTAAATTCTTAATTATTACTATTACCTGAATTGCTAATCTGAACATTATTAAATGCTTTCATAAGTTTTCTGCCCGCGGTGAGCCCCTGGGTGAGATTCTTCAGGCAATGAAATAGATAAAGGAGAGTCCATTGTACTGTGAAGATGCTTGATTGGACACTAAACTAAGCATTTTTCAGTGAGAAGTGTTTGTGAACTGAGGCAGTTGCACAGAAAAAGGCAGCATGATATGCTGAAATGACTGGGGGAAGAAGCAGAAATTAAGCTGTTTTTCAGAGTTCCCTGGATATCCTCCTGGCCATGCTCCCTCTCCAGCAACTAGAAAGACCACAACTAGCACTAGGTGGGCTCATTAGCACTGAGCTGAATTTCTCCTTATTGGTTTCAGGCCTTCCCTCAGAGGGCGAATGGAAACAAACATCACTAAGGTGAAAGGCAGGGATTTCTCCTGTGACCTTCTCAGGCATTATATCAATCCAATGACCTTTGAACTGGAGGCAGCTAGGCAAAGCTTTCTCTTTCCTTATTTACTTACTGTGGCACTTGGGATGGGCAAGGGGGGGGGGGGGGGGCAGTCCCAAATAGGGTTATTTTCTGACTGAGGTTGTCACCTAACACCTTCCCCACTCCTTCCACCGATGCTTTCCTTCCGTGGCTCATTTAGATGAGAGGCAAACTTGATGCTTTGGCAGTGATAGGTTTGGGGTCAGAGAAATGGCGGGCAGTGAGGCAAAGGAGAGGCAAGGCTATCCATTTCGATTGAACAAGAGGATGTGAAGGCTAAGCTGGAAGGCAACCCTTCCAGGAAGTGCCCAAACAGGAAGGCTTGTTTTTGTGGCATTTGTTAAGCGCTTACTATGTGCCAGGCACTGTTCTAAGCATGGGGGTTAATACAGGGTAATAGGGTTGGACACAGACCCTGTCCCATATGGGGCTCTCAGTCTTAATCCCCATTTTACAGATGAGGTAATTGAGGCACAGAAAAGTTAAGTGACTTGCCCAAGGTCACACAGCAGACAAGTGGCAGAGCTGGAATTAGAACCCAGGTCCTTCTTCCTTCTGACTCCCAGAACTAGAACCTGGGTCCTTCTGACTCACAGGCCTGTGCTGTCTTCACTAAGCTATGGCTGCTTCTCTAAGTACTAACCAGGCCCACCCCTGCTTAGCTTCCAAGATCAGATGAGATCCAGCATGTTCAGGGTGCATTGGCCATAGTCTTCCTCATCTTCTGGGACATTTTACTGCAGGGGGAGCATGGTGATAGTGGCATTTGTCAAGTACTTACAATGTGATGTGACAAGGGGTAGGTACAAAGGAATCATATAGAACACGGTCCCTGTTGCACATTGGGCTCAGTCTAATGGGGAAGGAAAACAGGTATTGATTCCTCGTGGTGTGGCTAGCTGAGCCTGGGAAGTTGGAGGGTGGGCAGAGAGAAAGCATAAGCGCATGTGCGAGCACCTACAAAAACAAGCACTCCAAGGGTCTGTCCTTCCTGTAGTTTAAAATCTTCCAATAGTTTAAGAATCCCAGGGAACAAGATGTTACCCACCATCCTTGGTAACAACCACCCTTAGCTGCGTGTTCTCGTGACTCCATCGTGGATTCTGTTTTTATTTCTAACTCTCTGCTGGATGCTACATTAGTTCTGGTAGTTCTGGTGATTTGCATACTGCCCGAGGTCAACCCTTTCTGCCCCTCTGAGCCTCAGTTTCCTCTCCTGTAAACCGGAAATCATGAGATATGCCAATGGGAAGCACCATAGAAACTCAGTCACGTGGATTGCGTGGAACCCAGATGAGTATGGACTCCTAAATGGATTCTTTAGTGTCTCTATTGTTTTAATCAAAATACAATTACATCGATTCCATCGCCTGTAAATACTGTCGTTCCTGCTGTTGGTCCAGTGCAAAGAGCAGTGTTTTGAGAATCAGGAGACCAGGATTTTAGTCCTGGTTCTGCCTGTAAATAATTTATTTTGTCTGGCTCCCCCTGAAGATTGTAAGATCCTTATGAGCAGGGATTGTGTTTGTCAACTTGTATTGTACCTTACCATGTGCTTAGTACAGTGTTGAGCACACAGTAAGTGCTTAATATATACCGTTGATAAGCTCCTTGCGGGAATGGATGAAGTTTGATGCTTCCATTGTATTTTCCAAGTCCTTAGTGTATTGCAGCGAGTGGGCCCTAAATAAATATCTTTACTACAGCTAATGAGAGCAAAGACCACACATGCACTTGTCAGTGCACACCCCTGCCCATCATGTCACTCACTGCACTCATGAAAAGCAGTGAGGCCTAGTGGAAAGAGTACAGGCCTGGGTGTCTGAAGACCTGGCTTTTAATCCCAGCTCTGCTGCTTGTCTGTTGTGTGGTTTTGGACAAGTCTCTTAATTTCTCTGTGCCAGTTACCTTATCTGTAAAACAGGATTCAATACCTATTCTCTCTCCCACTTACAGCCCCGTGATTTATTTTTTTTGGGGGGGGGGGGGGGTATTGTGTGCTTACTATGTGCCAGACACTGTTCTAAGTGCTGATTATATAATATCTATCTCAGTGCTCAGAGTGCTTGGCACATAGTAAGTGCTTACCAAATACAACTGTGACTGGCAGAGATGAGTGTGAGCAGTGCTACACATGCCCCTAACATTATAATGTATTCCTCTGGGCAAGTTCTTGGTCCTAAGGCTTCGGGACAGGTTCATCCGTTGTTCCTGACGGGAGACTGCATCAAATGCAATGATGACATAGCAAATTGAAGGGCTGGAAAGTACTGCAGTCTGGATTTAATTACTGGTACATTTGCAGTATTGGAAATGAAGTTAAGAGCTGTGTATATTGTAGTGTCCATTTCATTTAATCACTGAGCTCTGGAGTGCTCCAAACTGCCGTATGTTCGCTCTTACATTGCTGTGACATTGAGGGCTCAGAGAATGAAATGTGTACATGCATTTTATAATGGAATTTACTTAGGTACAAAACTACAGCGGGTAGAAACCTGGATCTATTGGATTGAGGGTTTCTAGAAAAGTCTGGTTAACTGAGTTTTCTCGACACTTTGATTTCAGATGAACATGATTTTACTGTAGTGGATTTATGCTTTGCGATCTTGGTTTGGATGGCACTGGGGGGAAATGGAAGGGGGATTATTTTTTTATGTTCTCCTGACGGGTTTCTCTGTGGACTTTAAGCCGTTCTCCCAGTCAACTGGCAAGTCTGGCAAACTTTGGTTTTAATTATTTATTTTCTCGCCTGCATTCTGGCGGGAAAGGGTTTTCCCAAACCCTCACAGCTCTATAAAAAATACACAGTCGCAACTACCACAGCTGCTGCTGTTGATGAGGATCAATACACAGTAATTGCAGTGGCAGCTTGTAACTCATTGACACAGCAGCCTGCCTGTGTTTCCAAAACCAGGACTCTCTTCCCCTTGATTTTCCTGCACGAGTAGTTCTTCCCCAACTCCAGCATTGACTGAGGCCCACCCTCGAGTCCTTTAGGAAATGACATCTGCTAGGTGCTTTTATTGATGATGTTTTAAGGCTTGCGTCCTGCACATTCTCTGGCACTCACTGACTTGGGATTGGAAATTAATCAGGAGGGCTTTTTGCAAGAGGAGGGATTTTAGGAGGGCTTCGAAGGTGAGGAGGGATGTGGCCTCATGGATTTTGTAGGGGGAGGAAGTTCCAGGCTGGGGGAAAATGCGAACGAAGGGATGGAGGCAAGGACGTTTAGGGCTAGGTACAATCAGAAGGTGAGTTGGCTAGTAGTGGGTGAAGAGAGTGGGTATCATAAGGTGGGGTGGGTTTTGAGTGGATCAAAAGACCAAAAGGCTTGAGAATCACTGTCTAGGGAGACTCTCTTCCCAGAGAAGACTTCAGCAACTGGTACAGGGGATGTGAGTGTCTCATTCAACAATGGTGTAAGAAATTGAGGAGGCACAGAGAGATCTGGTGTTCTATTCCCTAACCAACAGTCTGTCTGTGAATTGACTGCAGGTGTGCTAGGTGAGAGTGTGGCACACAAACTATCCCACTAATGACAGACAACTCAAGCATTTGTCCTATTGATGGCAGGATACCCCACACCTTTATGTAAGGAGAACTTCCACATCAGTGATGTATATACAGAGATTATCAGATAAACTAACATCCTAGTCAGAAGGCAATCTGGGCTAGTTACTTACAGATGCTCCCTTTGTTCCAAGGGCCACACTGTTGTGTACCTTGTGTGTGTCTAGAGGTTTCATTCAACCTCGCCAATAAATCAAGACATTTAGTTGATCACATGCTTTTTCTTTATCTCCACATACTTTTCCATAAAGATGGATGCTGCTTAAAAGAGAGCCAACTGGGCATCTCTTTCTACTTGTCCAGCAAAAATCATTCATTCTCAAGGACCAGGAAGCTGTGCTCATGTCTGCTTTAATTTCCCAAGCTAGATTTAGTAGTAATAGTATTTAGTATTAAGTGCTTACTGTGTGCAGTGTTTTTTCAGTGAGCTTTGAGAAGCAGCATGTTCTAGTGCTCCCTGTGGGCAGTCAACATATCTGCCAACTCTGTTGTACAGTACTCTTCCTCCCAAGCACTTAATAGAGTTCTCTGCGTATAGTAAGTGCTCAATATTTGATAATGATGGAAAGAGAACAACTTGGAAGTCAGAGGTCCTGGGTTCTGATCCTGGTCCGCCACTTGTCTGCTGTGTGACCACGGGCAAGTCAATTAACTTCTCTGGGACTCAGTTACCTGATCAGTAAAATGGGGATTTAAACTGCAAGCCCCATGTGGGATATGAAGTGTGTCCAACCTGATTATCTTGTGTTTGACACAGAGTAGGTGCAGACTATAGCCAATTCATTCATTCATTCATTCAATCGTATTTATTGAGCACTCACTATGTGCAGAGCACTGTACTAAGCGCTTGGGAAGTACAAGTTGGCAACATATAGAGACGGTCCCTACCCAACAGTGGGCTCACAGTCTAGAAGGGGGAGGCAGAGAACAAAACATATTAACAAAATAAAATAAATAGAATAAATATGTACAAGTAAAATAGAGTAATAAATATGTACAAACATATATGCATATATACAGGTGCTGTGGGGAAGGGAAGGAGGTAAGGCGGGGGATGGAGAGGGGGAGAGGAAGGATGGGGGCTCAGTCTGGGAAGGCCTCCTGGAGGAGGTGAGCTCTCAGTAGGGCCTTGAGGGGAGGAAGAGAGCTAGCTTGGTGGATGTGCGGAGGGAGGGCTGAAAAGAGACATAGTTATCACTAGAAGATGATACAAAATAGCCAGGGTGCGTCGGGACTTGTCTGGACCCCAGGGAGAGGGAGGTCAAAGGCCATTGGTTTCTGTGGAGGGCTGTGAGAGCTGTGGCATGAGACAGTCTGAGGAAAGGTGAGTTATAACAGCTCTGAATAACTGTAGAGTGCATAATTAACTCATGGGTAATTGAGAGTTGACTGTTACCACCCATCACAGTTCCACTAGCAGCATGTTGGAAAAATAGGTGCAGCCTTCCCCTTCAGGCTTGGATTTCATGTCCTCATTAAAGTTACCTAGAACCAAACCCAGAGAATGAAAGATAATGAGAGTAGGGCTGGGAGTGGATGAAAGAAGAGGCGAGCCATCAGCTTTTCAAGCAAAGCAGGGTGCTGGTCTTCCTACCAAAGTAGCAGCTCTGCCATGGCTGAAAGTAGCAGAGACGCTGTCACATAATAGAGAGACATCATTACAGATATAAAACCCAGTTGGGGAGATGGGACCCAGGGGCGGGCCAAGATGGCAGATGGCTTTTAGTGGCATGCTGCTTTCAGCTCTTCTACCTTTGTCATGTGCGCAATCTGAAGCCTTTGGTTACTGTTTTTAGCTCTGCTGTCCATTGGCTCGGGTGGGGGCTTTTGTAGTCCTGCGGCAACGCAGGGTATTTTTAGTCAGGAGATTCTGCCGACGGCATGCATTGTGTTCTTCCTATTCCAGGCGTGTCAGAGAAAGGGCAGGTCAGAGGCAGAGCTGTTCTCGTCACCTGGGTTTGCTGAGAAATTCATGAACATCTGAGGTGTGTTATCTGTGTGACTGTGGCCCTGGGGTCCCACGGGAGTGGTTGAGTTCCCTGGCACCCTAGGATAGATGGATCTAGGCCACGGAAAGAGGAAAGGAGGGAGGGCAGTGTGCCTGGCAATAGTGCAGCTACTGAAGTAGAAATACTGAGGTATGGAAAGAGTGTTATTTACGTGTCCCGGCGATGATCTCTGCCCTCAGTTTACAATCTTTATAGCTCTTTCTAGATGGTAAGCTCCTTGTGGGCAAGGGAGCGTGGTGATCAACTCTGTTCTGTTCTCTCCCAAGTACATAATACAGTGTTTAGACTAAGGTGGGCAGGGAATGTGTCTATCAACTCTGTTGTACTGTACTCTTCTAAGCATTTAGAGCACTGTATACACAGTGAGTGCTCAATAAATGCCCTTGATTTATAACACAAACTTAAATGGGGGTTTGGTAATAATTTTGATCTCTGGAGATAGCCGAACCAGACGCATTCAAGCCTCAAGTGAAGGGGTTTTTCTTGTCCTGAATTATCCAGTTTGGCTCTTTATATTGATCAGATTAACCAGATAATCTCCAAATCTCCACTTCACTTTGAGCCTCCTTGTCTCTGAAACCGTGCCGGCAGACTAACAATTTTTCCCCTTATGCCCTTGAAGGCCTAATGACTGATACATAACCATCTGATTTGGATAATCCTGATTTGGATTTTAGGGCTGTGGACTTCTGGCTGGAAATAACAATGATGTTGAGGTTTTTCTATGTGTCAAGCACTGGGCAAAGCTCTGGGATAGAAACAGCATACTCTGATTTGACTCAATCTGTGTCCAATATGGAACTCCAGGAAATTAACCTCTCATCTGTCCACCCTACTCTCCTTGACCCTTCTGCTCACCTGTACCTTTGCATTCATACCTGCCAAGTACTTTACCTCATCCCCCAACCTGCAGAGTATTTATGTACTTAGTCTTACTCTCTATTGCTTCCCATATCTGTAATCTATTTTATCTGCCTCCTCCACTAGACTGCATGCTCCTTGGGGGAAGAAATCGTGTCTACCAACTTGTACTCTCCCAAACACTTAGTGCAGTGCTCTGCCCACAGTATGCACTCAATCAATACCATTGATTGAACCCACCGATTAAACTGACCAAGAGGAGTTGGGCCTCCAGTGTACCTCATGCACAACTTGCTGCTGCTCTTGGGGCTGCGATGTTCAGCGTCACTGACTGCACCTGCAACTAGGTTGTTTTTAGCCAGGATCCCCCTCAACTAGTGCTCTGCCCTTGTTTGTAAAATTCTGTGAGAGATCCTAGGACCTCTTAAACCTCATGGGAAAGAAGTTCTTCATAACCTAAATGGCCCCTACTACAGGTTAAGCCTATTCCCTCCTGGTAGGAAATTAGCTGGCCCCCTCCACTGTTGACATTTTAGGTCAAAGATCTTAAAGCTCTACATCACCATTTTCTGCATGGCAGGATGGGATTAGAGGGAAGGATGGGTAAAGACTAGGTCCTGTGGCGAGAGCCCGTGGATAACAAACACACATACTGTCCCATAGCTGATCAATTCCGAACCTTTCACAGAAAGACCAGAATCTTTCTGAAGATCCAACGAAGATGGTGGTGGAGTGTCCTACTGAGAATGACACACAAGCCTAGGTCCTAAACCGAAGAAATCACACTCTCTTCGTCCCTTCCAGTCAAGGTGTCACAAGGGCTTGGGGTGTCTAAAGATTAGAATGGTTTGGACCCATTTCTCTGAGTAAATATGCAAGGGATCCTTACAGGGAAAGGACTTAACTATTTAAGTTAAACAGTGAGCTATACTCAATAGATATGATTGATTGATAGAGCCAAAGCATGTGTGCTCGTGCTGTCTCTGTCTCTCTCTCTGATACACACCCACCCACCCACCCACACACACACACACACACACACGCCAGCTCAGGCAGATTATAATGGATGGATCTGAGGTGGAGGGTGTTGCCATTTTCCTGACTGGCCACTCATTCAGTTCAGTGACCAGTAACCCAATCCTCCTTTCAATACCCTTTGCAGAACGAAGCCAGATAGAACTAAGAGGGAAACGGGGAGAGTCCTGGGCTATTCATAGTGTGTTAAAAAGATTCTTTCTTCAGATGGAGAAGGCATTGCCACTCTAGCATCTTGGAAACACCGTGTCTTCATGTGCGTCCCCATATGCTCACATATGCCATGACTGTGGTTTGGAGCGCACTAATAGAAATAAACAAACTCATTTCAAGGAGATGGAGATTTTCTGATTCCCAACAAACCGGGAGTCTGTATCTCCAAGTCGCAAGATGCCGGATGGGAGCCGCTGCCATCGCAGAGAACAGAAATTGGCAGGCCCTTGCTTGTCTGTGGCAGCGATCCTGAAAGATTTCCAGTTTCGCGTTGTATATGCATTAAGCTGGTCGCATGGAATTGGAGGGGATTCAGGAGGACAAAAAAAAAAAATCCATCCGCAACAGTAGCAATTTCCAACAAGATCCCAGTGTTTTCTTTGTAAAATCTAGGATTGGAAAAACAAAGGGTTTTCCTGCCAGATTCCATTTATTTCAGCAGCAGCAATCTGCTACTCTCAGATTAACATTGTGCAAGAATGGCAGGGAGTAGGAAATAGGATCCGGCGAGATGGCAGGTAGTTATTTTCAATGAAAGCCTCTTCTCCTTTCAGGCTTTAACCAGACTCCTTCTCCCCCAAGACAAAATGTAGATGGGGGAATGCTATAGTCTGCCGATTGCTTGACAAGTTGTCAGGTCAGCAGGAAGCCTTGGTGCTGGGGTGGCGGGGTGGCGGGGAGGGAGCTAGGGAAAAATTCATTTTCATTTATTCTAGGGGGCAGAGATGTGACGTGGGGTTCGCTGGGGGTCTGAGCCACTGGAAACAGAGCAGGTCAAGGGTCAGGATTCACCTGGCTGGGATTAGAGAGGTTCCAAAATGTGTGCAAGACGAATGGGGAGGCCTGGGTCATCTGCTCTCCGGGATTGTTAGCTACGGAAAACAGGAGCCGCCTGACGGTGGAAAATGACGTGGAGAGAGGCCAGTCTTGACCCCGGGTTACTCTGAGGTCGCTGGTGAATTTCCATGTGCAGCCCTACTTGGCAAATCCCCAGTAGTTGCCGTTCTCTAACTTGATCTGAGGAGTCACCAATTTTTCAAACATCATGAAAAATCTGAAGCTGTTCACGTGCCTCCTGACCCAGGTCTCTCCCTGAGTTCTCCGAGTCTTTTTGCCAGTCTAATTCCCACATGCATAGTCTTTCCCTGTACACCGCTCTGCATATAGTAAGTGATTAATAAAGACTATTTACTACTGCTACTCTTGCCGGCTGGACACAAAGCACAGAAGGTGTGCTCGAAGTCCCTGATAGACAACCATCCTCATACTTGCCTGCAAGGAGCCTACCATCTAATAGGGGAGGCAAAACTGATAGACATAAAATTGCCACAAATGTTTTCATTGCATGGTAACCTTGGGTGGGAGGAGTGGAGCTCAGCTAGTACTAGAGGGCTGGGAAGTGGGTTGATAAGGAAAAGCTTTGTGGAGGACAGGGTCAAACTGGCTGTAAAAAACTGACGGGGAAAACCTCAGAACCAGGGCTTGAAAGAAGGGAAGGAGAGGAAGAGGGTGACTTGAAGAGCTGAAGCTCTACTCCGCACTATAGAACGGTATTCCCTACAGGCTCTGGGAATGCCTGCAGCCTGACAGGAGCTGACAGTTCCATTCCTGACTCACCCAACACCACGGCCCAGTTCAGTTGATCAATAATGACTACTGCATGTGGGGCACTGTACCAAGCACTTGGGAGAGTACGGTAGAGATGGCAGACCTGATTCCTACCCAGATCAATCCACTCGGACTCTGCTCAACTTAGATTATCCGAGCAGGCAGTTCTGTCAGCAGCAGCATCGGCCGGCTCTGTACATAATGTTGACTGTACTTGCTGCTCCTTGCTAGTTCAGCAGTTGTGTTCTCTGTCTTTTGGGCACTTTCTAACAAAGAGCAGATGATTATCCCTAACTGGAAGTTTCTCTTGTTGTTCTCTTGGAAATAGCAAGATGAAACAAGTAGACTCTTTGTGGCTACACTGTAAGACAAGCAGCAGGGCCTAGTGAAAAAAGGATGGGGCTGGGAGTTAGGAGACCTGAGTTCTAGTCCCACCTCTGCCACTGGATGCTGTGTGATTTGGACAGGTCACTTAACCCCTCTGGGCTTCAGTTTCTTCATCTGTAAAAATGGGGATGACAGCTGTTCTCCCTACCTGGTAAACTGTAAGCAATAAGTGTTATTGATCGATTGAGATGCTCTGTGGTGGTGGGTGAGTCAGTGCTCTTGTCAGACTGTAGGCATTCCCAGAGCCTGTAGGGTGTACCGTCTTATAGTGCAGCAAACGAAGTAGAGTTTCTGCTCTTCAAGTCATCCCCTTCCTCTCCTTCCCCTCTTTCAAGCCCTGGTTCTGGGGTTTTCCCTGGAAGTTTTTTAGGGCCAGGTTGAACCTGTCCTCCAAGAAGCTTTTCCTTATCAACCCACTTCTCAGCCCTCTACTACTAGCTGAGCTTCACTCCTTCCACAGCCCCTATGTCAGATCTGCTGATGTATCTTCTCTGATGCTTAATATCATTATCAGTATTTATTGAGCACTTACTGTGGGCAGAGCACTGTACTAAGTACTTGGTAGAGTTAATAAAGTCCTTGACACGTTGTAAGTGCTTAACACATCACTTATTACAATCATTATTATTACCATTTATAAAGCCCAGTGGAAGGTATACTGGGTTGATACAAGATAATCAGGTGGAACATAGTTCCTATCCCATATGGAGCTCACAGACTACGAAGGAGGATTAAATACAAGTATTTAATCCCCATTTTATAGATGAGGAGACTATGCACAGAGAAGTTAAGTGACTTGCCCAAGGTCACACAGTAAATCAGTGATAGAGCTGGGGTTATAACTCAGGTCCACTGCCTCCCAGGCCCAAATTCTATCCACTAGATCATGTTGTTTTAGAAGCCATCAATGTAATCAACACCTAGTGCTTCTATTGTATGTGTATGGTGCTCTACTATCGTTATGGAAGCTACATTCTTTCAGATAGGTCTTAAAAAAAAAAAAAAGCCTGCCACCATAATCAGCTTTCACAATGTCCCCCAAGTGTTTTCCACAGAATATCGGGAAGTGGGGTTGCTGGAGATCCTTAATCTGGCAAGGGCAGTGAGATAATGTACTTTTCTTTGGCCCAATTCCTTTTATGCCCAGACCAATTTTATGCAAACCTTAGACTTCCAAGACTGAACTGGTTTGCCTGGTTAATTTTAACAATGCCGCACCTCGAAAGGCCACGTTTTCTCTTCTAGACTGTGAGCCCACTGTTGGGTAGGGACCGTCTCTATATGTTGCCAACTTGTACTTCCCAAGCGCTTAGTACAGTGCTCTGCACACAGTAAGCGCTCAATAAATACGATTGATTTTAATGAGCGCTTTTTTTCCTGATGTACCTTTTGCCAGCAAATAAAGAATTGAGTGTGCAAATAAAAGTTAAATTCTTCATTTCCCGATTAGTATGTACAAAAGAGTTAGACATACACATTCTGATTCTTTCAAAGCAAAAAAAAGAGACATTTTTCAGACTTTCAGCCCTTAGGATTTTAATGGGAAGAGGCAGCTGGATAATTATGGCTAAAGTTAGTCGACCTGATTCTTGCAGCCTACGGCTCCCTGAGATGTCCATTAAGGTGGTAGACCTGCTGACTCTTGCTGAGTAATGGCTAAGTCCCATGGTCTTCCTCACAGTTCTCACTTTGAGGTTGGGTTAAGGCCAAATGGACTGAAAGTCCATAGTAGAGGGTATCTCAGTGGGTTCCTGCCCCTGTAGAGTGGACGGTCTCCTTCTGGACTCTTTTTTCTTTCTAGTGGAGTCAGTGTTTCCTCAGAGGCCTGGGCATATTGCCAGAGTAACCCTATTTATTTTACCAGCAGGTGCAAGATGGCTGCTGCTCTCAGTGATCTCCTGGATTTTCAGCAGCAGTGGCTGGCGGCAGGGTGAACTCGTGTTGACCCTCCCCAATCATTCCACCACCGTCTTGCTGGTTTGTGCTGAAAATAATTCAGCTCAGCTACGGATGTGTCTGACCTTGCTGACTCCTGGGGAGTCATTCCAGGCAATCAGAGGTGGTGGAGGAACAGTGTGGCCTAGTGGAAAAAGCACAGTCTTAGAGTCAGGAGACCTGGGTTCTAATACAGACTCTGCCCCTTTCCTGCTGTGTGACCTTGGACGAGCCATTTAACTTCTTTGGGCCTCAGTTTCCTCATCTGTAAAATAAGGATTAAATACCTGTTCATTTTCCCCCTTATACTTTGTGCTCCCTTGTGGGACAGGGACTGTCTGACCCAATTATCTTGTTTCTACCCTAGTGCTTAATACAATGCATGGCCCATAGTGAGCAATTAACAAATGTCACAATTAATATCAGCCAGCATAATAGGAAGTCCTTTGGCAACCCTAATTAGGTCCCACCACTGAAGCTGTCCCTGTGAGATCCGCCATGAGAAATTCAGATGTAAAACCATTTTGTGTTGCAGATTCAATGCAGAGATGATGGGTGGAATTTTGGGGGGCAGTGGAGGTGTGTGTCTGTGTGTATGTATATATATTTATAAATTAATAAAAATCTTCCCACAACTTTTCTTTAGAGGGTGAGGCCTTGCTGGGCTTGGGCTTCCCAGCTAACTTCTTAGGGTTTGCTCACGGCCAGAAGCCTGGAGCTAGGACTGCCACTTTCCAAACACCACATCTTGGGCCTTGGCGGGGATTATCAAGACAGATTTCTTTGTAGAGATTGGGCTTTCCAGGGATGGGGCCCAGCTGAATCTTAAACCCTCAGCAGCTTACAGGCTGAGCCGAACGCGCCACTGGCAGAAGCTGATTTGCGGATTAAAGCAAGGGAGCAGGTCCACCATTGCCTCAGCCAATGATCTTTGTAATCAGGTTCCTGAAAACAATAAGAGAAACGACTAATGAGTTTCTCGGCCTTTTGTTCTCTGTCCCTGAACAGGCCTGGGGGTAAGAGGCTGAGGGGAGGGGTGAAGCAGGGAGTACCTCGCATAAAGTACCTCCCTTGAGCAAGGGAGCTCAAATCCCACGATTCTTCCTTTTTCTTGCTTCCCTTGTTCTGTGTTTTGAGTGGTTTAGTCATTTCCCCATTTGCTGTTGGAAGAGGGAAAGAAAAGCATGGCTCAGAAAGGCCCTCTCTGATGGGGTTTGAATGAGAAAGCAAGAGATTGTAGACTCCTTGTGGACAGGGATCATGTCTACCAACTCCGCTGTATTGTACTCTCCCAGTTGCTTAGTATAGTGCCCAGCACACCATAAGCACTCAATAAATACCACTAATTAAATCAAGTGTGCGTGAGGGAGCTGGGCAGAACTCTCAGGTGGATTATCCTGCTTGAAAGCTCTCTGGGTCTTTTGCAAATCCAAGGCAAAGGGCTTTCACTCCCGGGCCCAATGCCAGGAGACTCAGTGAGCATGCCCAGGGCAGACTCCACCAAGGGCTACTGAGTTTCCAAGGCCCTCCGAAGATGGTTGTACCAGCGTCAGAGCAGTTGGGGTCCTATGCAGTGCCCTAAGGCAAGGAAATTGGGGGCAGATTCAGGTTGTTAAGTGGCAACTTTTCAGTTGGGAGATGGAAAAGAGTTCAGACAGCTGGGCTTTGAAATCTGTTTTTGAACAGAGTGGGGGTCAAATTCATTTTTTTAGTCAATCAATTGTATTTATTGAGTGCTTACTGTGTGCAGAGCACTGTACTAAGTGCTTGGGAAGTACAAGTCGGCAACACATAGAGACAGTCCCTACCCAACAGTGGCCTCACAGTCTAGAAGGGGGAGACAGAGAATAAAACCAAACATATTAACAAAATAAAATAAATAGAATAAATATGTACAAGTAAAATAAATGGAGTAATAAATATGTACAAACATATATACATATATACAGGTGCTGTGGGGAAGGGAAGGAGGTAAGACGGGGGGAGGAGGGGGAAAGGAAGGAGGGGGCTCAGTCTGGGAAGGCCTCCTGGAGGAGGTGAGCTCTCAGTAGGGCCTTGTAGACCTCTGATAGTTATTCAGCAGGGTTTATACCACACCAGTTGGAGAGCCGTGACATTAGTGCCACTGTGTACTAGATAATCTGATGAAGTAAGAACAAGGCAAGGTATTCATTTTCAAAAACTGATACTCATCCTGGGAGGAGCTCTTTGGGGTTAGGCTCCGGGCTGGTATTGGCAGCAAAGGAAGATAGAAGCCCACCCACCAACCCTGGGGCTAGAGACACTTCGATGCTGCCTAGGAACACAATCAATCAATCAATCGTATTTATTGAGCATTTACTGTGTGCAGAGCACTGTACTAAGCGCTTGGGAAGTGCAAGTTGGCAACACAAGAGAGCAAAGCCTTGTGGTTGTGCCCCATTTTTCCATTCCTTGCCACCAGATCCATCCATCGCACCCCACCCCACTTCCATTATTGAAACAAATCCCTGATTGCGGCCCGGAGCCTGCAAGCTTGAGGAATGTAACCCGCAATTAGAATGCTTTTAAATACTCATGCTAATCGATGATCAGCCCCTGTGCATTGGACAAGTTAAATTGCTCTGCTACTTGGATTGCAATTTCACTAGGCAGAAACATTGAACTTGGCAATTGTTTGAAATCCAAAATGCATTAAAAATGAGTATCTTCGGGGCAGCCAAGAAAAGACCAGAGGACAGATTGGAAAGACAAGAGACTACGTCTGTTTCAGGCCACGGGACTTTCGATCAGGGTTTTAAGGGCTGTAGGATGCGATTGCCAAAGTCCAGCCACCCAGCCGGTTTGCGTGTCTGGTTGCTGGGTTCCTGCCTGGGGTCTGCTCTGTCCTGCCCCTCGGTTGCCTGCCAAGCTGGGAAGCCCATCAACCTTAGGTTGAAGGAGCCTGGCTCTGGCTAAAACACAAGGGGATGTGGGGGGCTAGCATGGCTAGCAGACTGAATGCAACTGGGGTAAATCCATCAGTCGATCATATTTACTGAGCACTTACTGTGTGTAGAGCACTGTACTAAGCACTTGGGTGAGCGCAATATTAGCAATATAACAGAGTTGGTAGATACATTCCCTGCTCAAAATCAATCAATCAATCAATCGTATTTATTGAGCACTTACTATGTGCAGAGCACTGTACTAAGCGCTTGGGAAGTACAAATTGGCAACACATAGAGACAGTCCCTACCCAACAGTGGGCTCACAGTCTAAAAGGGGGAGACAGAGAACAGAACCAAACATACCAACAAAATAAAATAAATAGGATAGAAATGTATAAGTAAAATAAATAAATAAATAAATAAATAAATAAATAAATAAATAAATAAATAAATAGAGTAATAAATATGTACTTAAAAGGAGCTTACAGTCTAGAGGGGGAAGTAATGGAGGGGTTGCGGTCTGTGGGACCATCCCAGGCGGAACAGCCACCTGTGCCTCACAGGTCATCTGGCATGTTTGTAAGCAGCTGATATATTACTAGAAATCTTGATACCCAGATTAGTGTCTCATTCATACATACACACACGCACACACAGAGTAAGAAGTGGAGCCTTCCTGATTGAAGAGCAAAAACAGTCATTATTAGATTGGTTCTTTCTCAGGGAATGTGGAAGAACAAACAATGCAATGCAATTTTACATTGTGTAGTGGCTTTCTCATCGTGTGGGCTGCCGGGCATGGCCCAGAGTTGCTGTAAATAATACAATGACAGCGTTAAACAGTCTAAATATCTTTGCATTGAATGCAGTCAGTACAGATTGAGCAATGGAGGCTGGAATTAAAGGGAGAGACTCTCGAAGGAAACTAAAAGAAGGTGGGAGGAGGGGTGAGGAGGCAGGCTGGACAGGGGAGGGATCAAGAGCAATCAGTCATTTATTAAGTACTTACTATGCACATGCCAGTGTACTAAGCGCTTGGGAGATAGATAGACAGTTGATAGACATGTTCCCTGCCCACAGTGAGCTCAGGGCAATGCTATTTAAATTGAACCTGGGTTCTAATCCCAGTTCTGCTACTTACCTGCAGTGTGACCTTGGGCAAGTCACCTCTTCTCTGTGCCTCTGTTTCCTCATCTGTAAAATGGGGATTCAATGCCAGCTCTCCCACCTCCCTAGACCGTGAGCCCCCTGTGGGACAGGGACCGTGTCTGCTCTGATGATCTTTTAGCTAGAGAAGCAGCATGGCACAGTGGAAAGAGCACGGGTTTGGGAGTCAGAGGTTATGGGTTCTAATCCCAGCTCTGCTACTTGTCAGCTGTGTGACTTTGGGCAGGTCACTTAACTTCTCTGTACCTCAGTTCCCTCATCTGTAAAATGAGGATTAAGACTGTGAGCCCACGTGAGACAACCCAATTACCCTGTATCTACCCTAGCACTTAGAACAGTGCCCCAGGCCATAGTAAGTGCTTAACAAATGCCATAATAATAATAATTATTATTATTAATATTGTCCTGGTGCTCACCACAGTGATTGGCCCATAATAAGAACCTAACAAATATTTATTTTATTTTGTTAATATGTTTTGTTTTGTTGTCTCCCCCTTCTAGACTGTGAGCCTGCTGTTGGGTAGGGACCGTCTCTATATGTTGCCAACTTGTACTTCCCAAGAGCTTAGTACAGTGCTCTGTACACAGTAAGTGCTCAATAAATGCAGTTGAATGAATGAATGAGTGAAAATACAATTATCATTATGATTATTTTCAAGGCTGGTCCAGATCTCTGAGTAAGAAAAAGTAAGGGGAAGCTGAGCATCAGAGGTTGGGACAGGGTCAGAAGTCACTCCAAGCCGGAGCAATAATGGGCAGTCTCTGCCCTGGATGAATATGGGAGGTTTATTGGAGTGTGATGGCATGGGCTGCAGAGGTCAGTGCCCGGTCCACCCCTCTCTCTGCTCCTGGGGGCTGGCATGGGGTTGGGCAGCTTTAGGGATGTACAGGACCAGATAATAGGGCATTGTTGGACCAGCCGTTCCTAGGGAGGTTGGGTTAGTTTGGGAGCACAAGAGGTATGGCTAAGGGGTAGGAAACAGTAGACTAAACCCCACCAATCCAGCATCAAACAGCCCAACACAGAGTGATAAAGAACTGGCCAGCCAACCTAAACAGGATGGTGAGAGCATTTATTTTACCATCTGCCTGATGTAGACTTATTACCCATCCTGAGTGAGAGGGCCAGTGAACATTGTCAAGGTCACAAGCATTAGCCTACTTCAAGTAGTCCACACAGTGCAAAATGACTTTCTCCCCTCTCCCTGGGTCTCCAGTGTCACTTGGGTCTAATAATAATTGTGGGGTTTTTTATGGTATTTGTTAAGCACTTACTGTGTTCCAGGCATTTTTTTTGTGTGCTTACTCGGGACCTTGCGCTGTGGTAGATGGAATGTATGCAGGTTGGATATTAGTCCCTGCTCCATGTGGAGCAGTTTAAAGGGGAAGGGAGAATAGGTATTTAATTCCCATTTTCCGGTTAAGGAAACTGAGGCTCAGAGAAGTTATATAGCTTCTCACACAGCAGATAAGTAGGGGAGTTGGGATTAGAACCCAGGTCCCCTGACTTGACCACATGGGCTCTTTCTACTAGGCCACACTCCTCCTCAAATGAATTCAGTTACTACTCCAAACATCCCCAGTGCATAAAAAGGTGGGGAGGGCGGGCGGAGTGTGTGCCAATCCCTTAGATGTGTCGCGCTTCTTCCGGTCTGCGGGAGCATATGCTGGCAGTCATAAATCACATCCTTGTAACACCACGATCACACCCAGCCCTTGCTGGTCGGCCGTCTGATCTTGACTCTATGCCTGAGTGAAAGAGCATCCCCTCCTCCCCCACCCGATCCAAGTCCCGAGGGTCAGAAGGAGAAGGGAGTCTTCATTCAGGTCAGGAGGCTCTGCTGTTCCCTGAGATCAGGCCAAGAGGAGACTGTCAGAGGTTGAGCCTGCTGTCTGGGCCCGACTCCCAGAGCTTGCTCTCATCTTTAAATTGCCCCAGCTTTGTGCATCCGTTCCTCCTGATATGGGTGAAGTTTGCCATATGGAGAGCAGGGAACAGTGTTAAAAAAGCTTTCACACATAGATAGTGCAGCACTTTTTCTACTAAATGAGGACTTTCTTCCCAGAGTACAGATTTCACACACAGATCTCCCGGGTGTTGAGTTCCACTGCAAACAGGGGGAAGCTGTTGCAATTCTCTATCCCATTGTCTCCCTGCTGATAGGAGTCTACTCAGGGAGAAACCCCAGCTTCCTTTCCTGCCCTGGGTGAGAGCCTTTCAGTCTTCTCAGATGAAGCACTGTGAAAGATGGGTCTCAGCACTGCCAATGGCTTCGTCAAACCCCACAGCGGGCACCTCACTGGTGCTATTTTCCTTGAGAGCTCCAATAATTTGACCTGGATCCAGGTCTGTTTCACTCCTGAAAACCTAATAATAATAATGATGGTATTTGGTAAGTGCTTTCTATGTACCAAGTACTTGAGGTAGGTAGAAGATAATCAGGTTGGAAAAGTCCCTGTTCCACAGTCTAAGCAGGAGGGAGAACAGGTATTTCGTTCCCATTATACAGATGAGGAAACTGAGGCAGAGTGAAGTGATTTGTCCAAGGTCAGACAGCAGGTAAGGGACAGAGCTTGGATTAGAACACAGGTCCTAAGACTCCCATGTCCATGCTATTTCCACTAGGCCACGTGGGTATGAATATTTGCTAAATCTCTTTTATTCTTCAGCTTAGTAGACTGGTGTGTTCCTTTTGAACTCTCTGTCTCTCGCATTATGGCATCTGCTGCAGTGCAACTTTGCCTCCCCTCTTCCTAGCCTTACTCCTCCATCATACTTATTTAAGGTGATATTTCACAGCAGGCTAGTCTCATCTCTTTCCTAGGAGAAGTGTGTGCCAATGTATACCCCTGTCTTTCTAGGGAATGCTAGGGTTTAGTACCTGGTGCCTGACTTTGTGATTCCTATTACCTAGAGGGGCAGATTGGTGTTATGGGCAAGAGGAGGCTTGAAGGAATGATTCAGATTATCTGAGTGTTAACTCAATCCTTTGCTTCAGTGCAACTGGGAAGGCCAAGGCCAACACCCCTTTAAAAAATTACAATAAATGATTTATACAGTAGTAATTTGAAAAAAAAAATTTTTTTTACTGGTTGGCAAAATTAAGAATAAGAGAATTTATTTGTTCAGCTGTCGGGCTTCACTTGAAGCCCTTTAACCCCGTAGTGAGTCAGGTTCAATTTGTGGTCCTTGCTCAGGGCTGCAGAGGCTGGATTTGCAACTCTGTGTGAGGAAGTGGTTTAAATTGTTTTTCAGATGTTCTCATTGATTTTCTTTAATGCACACGACCGTGCTTACTACTATGAGGATTTGTATATGTAAAATAATAATAAAGATTCTGTACTACTTTAGGGACCTAAGCTCCTTATTAATCACCCTTCCATTTATCAGAATTTTCCTGGAGTTCCTTTGCATAAATCTCAACTTAATCTTGCCTCCATGGGTCTATTTCTAGGGTTCCTTGTCCACCCTGTGAAAGACTTGGAAGAGTGACAAGATCGCCCGCAGCTCTACATTAAGAGATTACCCTCTGGGAGAGATTAGTAGCTCTATAAATTCTAGGCCTTTGAAAAGAAATGGGGAAAAAAGGAGGCAGTTGAGAAGGGGAACTAGGAATGCAGAACCAGAATCCTCCCAGTATCCAATCTACTCCCTGATGGCCCCTTGTCCATTTTGGTGTCCAGAGGGTCAGATCTGAGGATCATTCTGACCCCAAACTAGCCCTAAGGAAGTGGAGCAAAAGAAAGCATGGAAGGAGGAGGATGAGGGAACTGAGCAAAAGGAGGAAAGGAGGAATTAATTGAATTCCTTTCCAAACCAGGGTCTCCCTGCAGACCTGATTTCGGCCCCTGATTTCGGCCCCTGCCACTGCTCTGTCTGGCCTTGAGTAAGTAGGGTTGAACTAATTCCTCCCAGCAGGTGGGCACATCCCTGAGTTCTCAGGAAATGGAATGAAGCTTCTAGGAGCTGATCTTTGACAATTGGTGACTTCTGGCCTAAACCATTATAGAAGGGTTAAAGCTCACTCATTCTGGAGAAGTTAAAGTGCAAAAATGTCCATTTATCCTGCCATACTCCTGCTCTCAACTGTTTTGGCAGTTGTCCTTTCCTTGTAAATAATTTGTGGCTTTCTCCACTCCCACCACTCCCTACTTCCCTCCTCCTCCTCCTCTCTCCTCTCCACCCCCTCCTGCCCCAGTAGTGTGTGTAAATCCTTGAGGTCAAGGACTGGGTAAGCACTCAAATACCATTGATTGATTGATTAACTGTACTTCTATTCTGTTCTCCCAGTGCTCTGCATATAGTCGATTCTCAGCCAGTACCACTGATTGGAATACCATTGGTTGAAGGACCTAAATGCCTTCTGAGGTAGTTCGATCCTGTAGTGGAAGTTGTTTTACTTCCCTGCTCCTCAGTTTTCCACTCTGAAAAATGGCCTTTATCTACCCAGTAGGAAGCAGGAGGAGAGATTAAAGAGTATGTATCATTATCAACATAAGCATGATTAATTTAGTTCCTACTGGGTCCTCCTTGACATTTGAGAACTTTTTCAGCCTGATCAGTTCCCCCCAAAATACACGGATATTCCATGGCTAGCCGGGTGTGGAAGGGAGATATCAAGAGTTAATTTGAAGCTTCTTTGGGTGAGATGGCACATATCCTTGACTTTACATGGGAATGCAAAACCACAGATTAGTCCATAAACTGCTTGAGGGTAGAGATCAAGCTTAATTCTCCCTGTGCAACTCTCCAACATGTTAGTTCAGGACTCACAGACAGAGGAAAGTCAATCAATGTAGTGGACTGCCTGACAGAGTTTATATAAGACGGTGAACTGTTCATTCATTCAGTCATATTTATTGAGTGCTCACTATGTGCAGAACACTGTATTAAGTACTTGGGAGAGTACAATACAACAATAAGCTGACACATTCCCTGCCCACAGTGAGTTTGCAGGCTAGAAATTATAACTGCTGGAGCTAGTGTCTTGGCTAGAGTTTATCAATGGTATTTATGGAGAGTCTTCTGAATACAAAGCATTCTGTGGCTGAGATTTGTCCATGTGCCATTCCCCACCCCCAGGCTCCATGGACCTCATTCTAGGAACATCTGTGCAGTACTTCCCACCTGCTCAAGATGGGATAAGCCACAGCTACACGGTGGCTATTCCTCTCTTACCTATTATTTATTGGAAGGATTGTGTCTGCTAGTCTCCTTTGGCATTGTAAACTTCTCAAGGGCAGAAACCACATCTTTGACTCCGAGGGCCTAGTCTAAAGTGGCTTTGCACATAGTGCTCACTCAGTAAATCCTGCTGATGAGGTGAAGATGATGCCCATGTGAATGGCAGGGAGGCAGCAGCTCTATGTAGGCTTTTTGGGGGCAACATTTGTGCCTATTTCTGCTCATCTCTGTAACTCCCTGCACCCATGTTTCCCTGCATCAGGCCAGGGCCCTGGGCAAATGCCAGATGGTGTGGGGAAGAAACCTTCCCCCTAAAGAAAGGTGCAGTCTTAATGGAGAGATAGGAGAACAGTATCTGTGCCCACAGCAGGCACTCAAATAATGTGTTAATGAGATACCTGTAACATAAGCATACCAGGTTTACTCGCTTAATTTTCTCCACCGCATGTCACCCCCCCACCACCTGATTTTTAAAGTAGAAATAAAAAGATTGTTTTGTAAGCAGTGATACAGGCACGTGCAGAGTTAGAGAAGTTCAGAACATGCTGATGCCACAGATACAGGCTCACCTCACAAGAGTTCTTTATTTGAAAAGTATGTGGGTGCACCAGAATAGGAAGAGAAGAAGGAAGGTTGGGAGGGGTGAAGGGGAGGAAGACAGTTAATTTGTTGAGTGCCTATTATATGCAGCTCCTGGGGGAGGGCAAAAGACGTATACAGTCTCTAGTGCCCCTTATATTCCTTTTCCTCTTCACCTCTTTTCCTTCTCTTCCTTTTCCTCCTGCTCCTCTTATTACTAGAATTAATTTCCACAAAATAGCCCCACCCCTGTTTTTGGCCTACAAAAATTATGCAGAAAGGTGGGACAATTATGTGAGTAAATATGACAATGTGTCAAAGATAAAATAACCACACACTTGACAGAAACATATTAACAGCTAGAATATAGATATGTCAAGTTCTGTTGGTTACTGGAGTGATTGGGGTGGTGGAAGGCCACAGCTAGAATACAAATAGGTCTTAAGTTCTGGAGTGATTGGGGTAACTGAAGGCCAGTGAAGTTAAGCAGGGAAGGCTTGGTAGAAGAGGTGTTTAAAGTGCTTTGTACTTAGAAATAGAATTTGACTGTCACAGTGCTCACTGTTCTCAACCTTACATGCTGATTAATTTTTTACCAGGTGATCTGAGCTTTGCTAAGAGAAATGACAGTCATGTGACACAGATGGGTCCTTCTGACCATTTCCTTACAAATAGAGGATGATGAAAGTAGTTCCTGGTACAATCAAAAGCTTGCTTGAGGCAAAAATGGGTTTCAAATATCTGATCACCCGGAAAAAGCAACCCTGGATCTGTTCTTTTAACCCCATTCTCTATGGCTAGGGTTCTCAATCCCCACTCTCTCCCTTCCTGGGTCACAAGGAAACAAACCCAGGAGAAAACATTAGATCCTATAGTTTCATCTCAATTTCACTTTGCCCGATCATCTTTCAAATTGGAGCCTGGCTTGGACAAGGACTTAGCCCGTGAAAGCGAGGGATAAGGACAAGCAACAGTTTGTAGCAGTAAACTTTCAAAGTAGTTGCAGCTTGCCAATTGCAACAATGCCGTGATTGGGAAATCAGAAAGTATACCTTTTCAACATGGAATTGTATCAAATCCTAAAGAAATAGGTGGAGACAGTGTCCTACATGGATCTTTAAAAATATTTTGATTTGTATGCCCTTTTCTTCTTTATTTGGTTGAAGAGGGAGAGAGTGGGAGTCCAAAGGGAGGAGGGAAGGAGAGGAGGTGGAGGAGGGGAGAGTGAGAGAATAGTCTCTCAGTGAATAGCCTGCTTAAGAGCTCTTCTGCACAATGAGATTAGCACGATGTGATCATTTTGATGCCAAGGTGCTAACACAATAATACACCCGAGTTTGCCAACTTTTCAAATTGAATGTATTTGATTATTTGCTTTTAATTAGTGTGAGTTTTGGAGTATGTACAGGATTGTCAGAGATACACGGAAGGCCTCCTACAGCAGAGGGGAACGGATTCTCAGTAAAGATGGTTTGGTATTGTTCATTTTTAGCTGTGGAGAATGTGATTTAACAGCTATGTTAAATGTTTTAGCCTGCTTCCATTGTGCCTCCGTTTCAACCTATTGGCAAGACCAATTGGAGAGAGAAAATAAACCTCTTATCTGATCTGAATGCTGAGAGCCGCTGACTTTCCCCCTGAACTTCAGCTCTGAGGGAACATCCCCATTTGGTGCAGAGTGGGCTCTGAAACTCTCTTTCTTCCTCTTCCCTCTTGGGCAGATGGCATGAAAAGTCCCCTTACAGGTTTTCTCTTGTCCCTTCGCCCTCACCTCCCAGATTTATCAAAGAGTTCGATCATTCGTTAGTGTATAATAATGATAGTATTTGTTAAGCGCTTACTATGTGCCAAGCACTTGTGGTGACCATATTGTTTCCCCATTGTGCAGAAGAGGAAACTGGACCTCAGCAAGTCCAAATGCCTTGCCCTCAGCCCCACCGTGAATGGAAAAATGGATTCTCTCACCCACGACATAAAAATAAGGGTAATTCGGACTCTTTATTTGCTGTCCTTTTCAGCTTGTTTCCCTCAGCATTTCCATTCAGGTTGATGTTTTCTGGCCAGGCCTGCCTGGTGGTTTGGGGGCCTTGGATCTTGACCCTCTTCTTTCTCCTCTGTGCTGAGGGAGGAAAGAAGGAGAAGAAGAAATTCAAGCACTCTGTGTAGACTGCCACTCTAATAATAATGGTAATTGTAGCGATTGTTAAGTGCTTACTATGTGTCAAGCACCGTACTAAGCACTGGGGTAAATACAAGATAATTGGGTCAGACACAGTCCCAGGCCTGGGCTCTTTTCTCTTTTCCCACTTATGGTCTTCTGGGGCAGTGGGAAACCAGCAACAGAGGAAAGCACAACTCTCACTTTGTGGCTCAGCTGGTCACTTAAACATCTATTTCTTTCCTCCCGCCAACGTCAAGCCGTATACTCACTCTGGCAATGCACTGTGGTGACCGAGCTTTCTGCTTCCAGAAGGAGATGGACAAGACACCTCATCCTCATTCTGAGGCGAACTGCTCAACCCATTACCTATACAATCCCTCAGTTACATTAAAAAAAAAAATCTTCCCCCCCTCTTAACAATAGAGTGAAACAAATGGTTGACAAATAACAACAGCAGCGGCTCTCCAACAAAAGCACGCAATTATTACAATTATACTATCCTTGATTAGGCTCCCATGCATTGCATTTCAATGTAATTGATGTTGTAGGTTGACACATCGGACACCAAATATTCTCGCCTGTCCCTTCACTCTTTTGTTTCAGAACCTGATTTGCATTTTCTATGCTTTTAGTAATGAAGACTTAGCACTTTTCCTCCATTAGAAAAAAAAAAGAGAGACACAATAATCTGCAACTCGGCACTTGTTTAAGGATTCTGACCCTCAAAAATACCACTTTGCTTCACACATTAGCTGCTTACAAAGAAGGAAGCTAATGTATCATCTAATTGGGCAAACCACTGCATCTGATTTCTCTCAATCAGACTATTAGCTTCGTAATTACCCATCTGCCTCATGTGGAAAAACGGCAAGGCGAACACCCAGCTAATAACATTCTCAAGAGCTCTCTAGCACAATGAGATGAGCACGATGTTGAAGGATATGGTCCCTCACCATTTCGATGCCAACGTGGTCACACAATACAGAGGGAGTTTGCCAACCTTCCCCATTTGAATGTGTTTAATTATTTGTCTTTAATTAGTCGGAGTTTTGGGGTCTGTTCAGGATTGCCGTGGCAAAAAGAACAAAACAACAACAATGGTGAGGCGAGAAAAGGCCCCTCCAGCCTCTTGCTTTTGATCCTCTGGCCCAGAAAGTTGGCATCGTCCCCGTCTCCTTGTGGGGAAGGTGATGGTTGGGTCCAAAGCACCTGGATTGGCACTGAGGGGACTGGGAGTAAGGGAAGGTTCCCCCCATCTCTTCTTCTTTTATTTATTGTTGCTTTCATCACATGTCATCTCCTTAGGATTTAGACCTCCAGGAATTGGAGCAGCCCAATCCTAGCTGAACAGTGTTTCCTAAGACTGCCTTCTCACTGGGCTTTGTTCATCCAGAATGGTTTCAAGTTCCCTCTAGAAACTAAAGGGCATCAGGTATCCTATGCCTATGTCCTGAAGGAGTAGTTGTGGTAATATTCATTCAGTTGTATTTGTTGAGCGCTTACTGTGTGCAGAACACGGTACTAAGCTCTTTTGATAAAACCTAACGTGAGAACTTCAGACACCTGCAAAAATACTATTGCAATAAACAGTTATACTGGTTTCCAACAGAGAGAACAAACTGGTTAAGATGTGGTTTAAACACAATAAGAATCACCTAGCTGCTGCAACACAAAAAGATATGAAATGAAAGTTAAATACAGCACACAGTATTTCACTGATTTTTTTTCTCATTTCAAGTTTATTAAAACTTTAGCAGTACAAATTACCTGGGTTGTAGATTATCAAAAGGTCACACTTAATGAAGTCCACATTAAAAAAAAAAAACACAAAAAAAATGGCCTGGAGAGAACAGAAATTAATTGGGGAAGGCCTCCTGGAGGAGATGTAATTTCAGAAAGGCTTTAAGATAGAGAACTGTGGTCTGGCAGATTTGAAAGAGGAGGAAATGCCAGGCAGGAAGAAGAGCTTGAGTGAGATGTTGGAGTCTGGAGAGATGAGAAATGGCAAACGCCTTGAAGCGTTGTTTTCTCAGAGCATGGTGAGACTGGGAGAAGTCTTTTGGAAAAAGATGAAATCTTTGTTTATGGAATGGTTGAGATGTGGTCTTTCGTAGAGGCAGAAGGATAAATTCAGTGACCTTTGAAAGTTCTTTCTTACGTTGGGAGCCATGAGCTGGATCTCATGGTGATCCTGGCAAGTTGAGAAGCAGCGTGGTCTGTTGGAAAGAGCATGGGCCTGAGAGTCGAAGGACCAGGATTCTAATCCTGGCTCCTCCACTTGTCTGCTGTGTGACCTTGGGCGAATCACTTCTCTGTGCCTCAGTTGCCTCATCTGAAAAATGAGGATTATGTAATATGTAATATGGACTGTGTCTTTCCTTATTAACTTGTATCTACCCCAGCACTTTGTACAGTGTCAAGCACACAGTAAACACTTGAATATCATAAAAAAAATTTCAGAGTTGATTAGAAGCTTCCTCCCAGAGGACACTCCTTGTGTGTACATCCTGTTGCTTGCGTATCCATTTGTCCACAACTACACAGAGCAAATTATTGTTAGTGGAGCCATCGTTGTAAATGAAGGCTAGCGGTGCATCCACTTCCCCTCTAATGCAAGGGCTATGATCTTGCCAAGCTCCACAGACAACTCACATTGCGATACTTATTCCATTAGCAATGCCACACACATTTGCATTTTTGCTTTTTCTGATGCTGTGTCGTGCTGAATCCAGGCATACGTGGGCTGTCAGAAGAATATTCCCCAATTTTTCTTCAGCAGTCTAGCCAAATGCACAGTAAAGACGTGTTCTGGCAGAACCAAGGGCAAATGCTTCTAAAAAAAAAAGGAGCATCGACTCTCCTTCTAAAATGGTCACATTAGCATAAGTTCAAAGTGGGGTTAGGGAATGCTGGAGAGGTAGCAGGGGGAGGCCTACTTGGTCACCAAGTAGTGTCACCAGGGAGGGTCGACACATGTCTATTACTTCTCATGAAGTAGAAGTTGGCTTACCTATCTTGGAACCTCTCTGACTTGATATAAATTAATACAGCTCTATGACCCATCTATAATTGAGTATGTGATTCTGGGTAGTTTTGGTAAAATCTGGGCACCCAATCGTGATTCGGGAATTAATCCCTCATTTTTAATGGTGTTCACATGGGAAAATTGATTCCATATTGCAGCATTTCAACTTTAGACATACTTTTCAGTGTGAAGACTGCCTGTATAACATTAACTTACCTAGAGTTGGTGCCTTTAGACCATTTCTCTCCCCCTACCCCAGAAAGCTCAGGGTGTTTTTACCAATTTTATTTAAATAATCAGGGCACAAGTCTGTGAGATAAGCGAAGCAGCAAGTGGTATTCCGCCATCATCCACATAGGTAAAGTAAAACAGAGGAGGAACTGACTTGGCCAAGATCATGCAGGGAGTCATAGTCATAGTCATGTTTAAGAAGGGGGAGAAAAAATTGCTGAGAGATCTAATAACTCTGCTTTCATCTCTTGCACCTCTCCTGGATGGTTTCTGTAGTCCCCAGCCTTGGGACAGAGAGCTGGGCCTGGGGGCCAAAGTGTCTTCCAGTGCTTGATTCTGTACTTTTATATATGTTGCCAACTTGTACTTCCCAAGTGCTTAGTACAGTGCTCTGCATACAGTAAGCACTCAATAAATACGATCGAATGAATATATCAAGAGTCCAAATGTGGCAGTCATTTATTTTAATACTCTGTAATCCCAAAATCGGATGACTAGGTCGTCTGGTCCAGCCTCCTGCCTTCAGGCAACATAGAAACAAAAATATTCTTAGGTAGTTCAGTATTCATCCTCTAAAGGGACCCCATCATCTCCTGCAGTAACTAGCTTTGGTGTTTAAAAAACACCATTAACAAGAATGTAAGCCCATTTCCTCTTGTTCTATCCTGAATAATAATAATAATAATAATGGTATTTGTTAAGTGCTTACTATGTGCCAAGCACTGTTCTAAGCACTGGGGTAGAGGTCATCAGGTTGTCCCACGTGAGGCTCACAGTCTTAATCCCCATTTTACAGATGAGGTAACTGAGGCCCGGAGAAGTTAAATGACTTGCCCAAAGTCACACAGCTGATAAGTGGCAGAGCCGGATTAGAACCCTCAACCATTGACTCCCAAGCCCGCGCTCTTTCCACTAAGCCACGCTGCTTCAGGTAGTCACCTCGCAACATCTTCAGGGCCTCAGTATGGGTCTCTGTATAAGGAAGTCCACTGGGTACTTTTTTTCCCCAGGTGTTTGAGGATTTTTTTTTATTTTCCTCTAAAAACATTTTCACCTGGCTATTCCAAACCTCTTCAGGGAATTGCAAATCAGACTATTGTATCAAGTAAAGCTATAATGGCAGACTGGAACTTACCAAGCCACCAAAATACTCAGTCTGACTAATCCTTCAGTTCTTGTTGATCAATTTATATTTTTCCCTTGGACGCATGCTCCCATTAAATGACACTAATTCAGTGAAAAGCCTCATAAGGCAGAAGACTTCAAGTGGCACAAATGGCATCAACGGCTCTGTGAGTGTCTGCTTTATAATTGCATGTGCTCTACCTGCTACTGCACCACTGTTGTTTCAGGGGAGTGAAATGGGCCCAGGAATATGGAAGAGGGTTTTAGTTAAATCAGCTGTAAACAAATGAGGCAGCTGAAGTTTTAGAGAAGGTTGGGCTCATTTTGTTTTCTGTTGAGGATTTTTATTTCATACGCTAAAACAGATTAACCAACAGGTACCACATTAACTAATCAGGATGGGTACTGACTTGAAATGGAAGCATCCTATTGCTTTATACCCCACTGCCTGATAGCAAGGATTTTTCTAGGTCGCTGATTTTCTTGTTAAGAAAACTTTGTTCTGTGGATCCAGGAGCTCCTTTCTGATTGAAGATCAGAGCTGGTGATGATATAAACTAGAGAGGGTGAGAATAATAGTGGTAACAAAGCTGAAAGTAGGTTAAAAGGATGGAGTAGGGCAGACTGAACAAGTAAAAATATGTTTGATGTTTATTAAAGAATGTGGATGACATTGATTCTATTTCCCTTTTTAGGAGAGAGGGGTAGGCCTGTAAATGCATATACTTATTTGCAAGTCTGGTCTAAAGAATAAAGAAGATTAAATGCCTTTCAAATCCCAGGGGACATGGAAGAATGAACTCATTGTTATGATGAGGCATCTCTCCATTGCTGGCAAGATTAATCAATCAGTCATATTTATTGAGTACTAGCTGTGTACAGAATACTGTACTAAGTGCTTGGGAGAGTACAGTGTAACAGAGTTGATAAACACATTCTGTGCCCACAGCGAGCTTACAGTCTAGTGGATCTGGTTACAGTATAACCAGATCCTGCCTTCCTCTATCTGCACTCCTGTTCCTCTCAATATCTGACTCCGCGAATACTGTCCATTTGGCCCTGCTGCTGATCCAGGGGAAAGAGAACAGTTCAGGGAAATGGGAAACCTGGGTCTCTCTCCTAGTTATGCAGGTAGGGGCATTCCTGCTGGGGCTCAGGCATCAGTGGTGGAGATTTCTGACTGAAGACTCACCTAGAGTGTTCTGCTAGGTGAACAGGCCCAACCAGAATCGTGACAGATAGCTGGCTTACGTTGGCACTGAAGACCACAGTGGCTACCAAGGCAACCGCCCCCTGATGATGATGATGATGATGATAGCATTTATTAAGCGCTTACTATGTGCAAAGCACTGTTCTAAGTGATGGGGAGGTTACAAGGCAATCAGGTTGTCCCACAGGGGGCTCACAGTCTTAATCCCCATTTTACAGATGAGGGAACTGAGGCACAGAGAAGTTAAGTGACTGGCCCAAAGTCACACAGCTAAGTGGTGGAGCTGGGATTCGAACCCATGACCTCTGACTCCAAAGCCCGTGCTCTTTCCACTGAGCTACGCTGCCCTGGGTCAGGGCGTTACAGCATCAGCACTTTGCTGCAGTCCCTTCAGCTGGAAGTGGGTCCTGCCTGTAAGCAACCCTTGTGTGCTGTTCGCGATATGCGAAGCCACCTACGCTCTGATTACACTCTGTGCCCCAGTGGAAACACGGCTGGCAGGGTTATGGCAGTTTGGATGGAGGGGAAGGGTTGGATTCTGGAGATGCCGTGAAGGGAGAACTGACAGGATTTGGTCCTTGGGGTGGGTACGGTGCACTTATGCCCAGGACTGTGGCCAAGGGATACTCAAATAGACTTCATTCTGTTCATTTTTAACTTTATTTTCAGTTTTCCTATGTTGAGATTGAATAATTTACTAGTTGATTTTTCCTTCAGTAAGTGAAAACTTGGAAAGCCAAATCTTCAAGAAGGATATTATGTGCATAATTCGCTCACTCCTTAAGCACCTCCCTGGGGCTCAAATGCAAATCCTGAACAGACCATTGCTTTACCCAACACTGGCCTTGAATTCCTCTTTATGCAACTTGATGCAAGCAGCATGGCTCAGTGGAAAGGGCATGGGCTTTGGAGTCAGAGGTCATGGGTTCAAATCCCAGCTCCGCCAATTGTCAGCTGTGTGACTTTGGGCAATCAATCAATCGTATTTATTGAGTGTTTACTGTGTGCAGAGCACTGTACTAAGCGCTTGGGAAGTACAAGTTGGCAACATATAGAGACGGTCCCTACCCAACAGTGGGCTCACAGTCTAGAAGAGTCACTTTACTTCTCTGAGCCTCAGTTACCTCATCTGTAAAATGGGGATGAAGACTGTGAGCCCCCTGTGGGACAACCTGATCAACTTGTAACCTCCCCAGCACTTAGAACAGTTCTTTGCACATAGTAAGCGCTTAGTAAATGCCATCATCATCATCATCATCAACTTCCTTGCTTCATATATCTTTTCCTCATTTAGGTGCTGCTCTACTCTGTGAACTATTCATTTTTATTGAGAACCTTTTGTGTATCTTCACTTTCCCCTTTAACAATTTTCTAAACCCCTTTCTGGTGAATCTCGGCTGAGAGCTACGTTGGGTTGGAGATGGGGATGAGGAAAAGGTGGTGGAAGAAGAGATGGATATGAACCATCTAAGTGCCTGTTGTTCCTACATCTGAATGAAGGAGAAGCAGTGTGGCCTAGTGGAAAGACCACAGGCTTGGGAGTCTGAGGACCTGAGTTCTAGTCCTAGTGCTTGCCTGTGGTGTGACCTGGGGCTAGTCACTTAATTTAAATATATTTCAGTTTCCTCATCTGTAAAATGGGGATTCAGTGTCTGTTCTCCCTTCTCCTTAGAATATGAGCCCCATGAGTGAGAGGGACTGTGTGTCTGCCCTGATTATCTTGTACCTATCCCAGTGTTTAGGAGAGTGCTTGGCACATAGTAAGCCCTTAACAAATACCGTTATTATTACTATTGTTACGTGACTCCTTTGATACCCCAGAGGCTTCATCGAAATTGCCCTGTGATGTGTGTATCCCCCCCAACCGTTCTCCACAGGTTTTGGTGATTCAGAAATCAGGTCTGGCTAGTGGAGATAGCGGAGTGAGGTAGGAAGCTCAGATTCTTGTCCCGACTCTGTAATGTGACCAAGAATTTATCTTTGTTGTGCCTCAGTTTTCCAGATCGGGAAGATGACCTCTGCTCTTCCAAACCCCACCAGAGTCCTGAAAGACTAATATATGGTCAAGCATGTGAAAGCACTTGGAGGTATTAGGAAGATGAGTGCTACTGAAATGTAAAACACTTTCATTGTATTTATACTAATGTTCACCTTGCTACTTGCTACTTTGAAATATTTCCACAGACAAAGTAGAAAATTTAATTGTGGCTACTCTGCTTATCAAATGGGTAAAAAGTTCCCACACTTTTCAGGGTGAATGCATTTCTTTTGTAGGGGGGGTAGTAAAACTCAGAATATTATTTTATTCCGTATTTCTTTTTGGCTGTGGAGACCTGGGCAGAGAGGGTCTGCCCTGGGGAGAATAGCAGATGGTTGTGTCGGTCAGACAGCTGCAGGAATTCAGAGCCAGCTTGGCTAAGATGTTGCCTTCCTCTCCCTCCCGACTCCCTCCATCCCCAACATCCTTCTCCCAGAGGGAAATTCAGGCTGGCTTAGGAGAGAGGACAGGTCCTGATGGTTTATATTATGGAAATCAGAACTCTTATACTGGATGCTCCCCTTTGAAGAGAACACCTGGGCTACCAAAGAGTCGGATAAAGTTAGGATGTTAAAAAGTCTGCCCAGTGAACAGCCTGTAGTCGGAGGCAAATAATCTTTTGTGCTTTTCCATAAGGTGAGCAAATTTCCTACCGTCCTGAGGCAGGGCTAGAAAGAGAGATGTAGGTAGGGACAGAGTTACAGAGGGAAAGAAGAAAAAAGAAAAGGGGATGAAGAGAGAAGAAGAGGGAAATGAGGGAATGCTCTTCCTGCCTGAATTTGAGGGAGCCAGGACCCCTTTCTCACAGGAGTAGAAATTGGGCCAAATCCTGGGACCACATGACCCAGACTTTTTCCTCTATTGGGTCTCTGCAAATGGCAGCCTCAGAGAGAGAGCTGCCTCCATTCTCCTGCCCAACATCAAGAAACCCAAGACCTGCAGGAGTGGGCAGGTTGTGGTGGTTTGGTCCTGCCGTGACTCTGAGCTTGTGTGTTCCATCCTCCCCCCAGTTTGTGTCTGTCTGTCTGTCTGTCTCTCTCTCCCCCTCCCTCCCTTCCTCCCTCCTGTTTTACCAGGATCACTGGGCAAGCTTCACTTTTCTTCCAGTGAAAATGCCACCCCCCCCAGGCTGAAAGTTGGCAGTGATGCTTGCCCACACTGGCCACCTTGGTGCCGGTCAGGAAATCACACAGAGAGAACTAGGTTCAGTGGCATCTCCATGGGTCCCTGGGCTCTCTGGGATAAGTCCGCAATCAATTTCTATCCTCTCTCCCTTGGGACTGTTGGAAATTAAAGCAGATAATCCTACACTTGAGTCAAAAGGCCTTGAAGGAGAGGCTTTTGAGCTCCAAATGAGGGCATTGAGGGCAATGAGGTCACCCTCACCCCCGGGAGAACCAGGACACTCCTCCAGGAGGCTCCAAATGGAGCTTGGTAGTTGCCACGCAGCCCTGCTTCCTGCTGAAATTCTTCATAGCATCCTTGAGGATATAAGGATTTTTCAAGGCTTTCTCTGATCCCTCACACAGAGAACAATCTCTCTCTCAGAGCAGACAGACAATCTGTTTAAAGAAGGAAACCCAAATCGAAAAGAATGGGAATATTTTTCTTATCTTGTCTCAAAGCTTCCACTGACCATCTTGAGCTTTCAAATGCTGCGTTAGTATTGATTTTTATCCCTGACCCTTAGGGCTATGTTTTGGCAATGCATTTTTTGTCTAATGCTTTTGAAAAAAAATTATAGTGGTATAAAACCCAGGGTGATGCCAAAGGAATACTCGATGTTGTCTCTTCCCAATATCCTTTTAAATTGTTAATTTTTCCTGGGATTTTATTGTGAAGCAAAGATGTTACCAAGTTTATTCAAAGATGACTGGAAAAAAGAGAGGGGCTAGTTGTCTGAGGCTTTGCCCATCTTCAGCAGGCCCCCTCAGAGTGCTGGCTAGGACCAGCCACACCTTGGGATGGTGATTTCCTCTTTTCCTCTGAAAACAGAAGTTTACACACTCTGGTGGGTGGATGTGTCCCTCTCCAGGGGCTCATTTGGCATCCAGGGATGTTGTCCCCAGAGTAGGTTTTCACTCTCCCTCCCCATGGTCATTTCCAGATCATCTGTTTGCTTTGGTTTGGCATTCAAGAGACTTGGTTTCTAATCCCGGCTCCTCCATTGCTTGCTGTGTGAAGCTATCAGCTTTCTTTCCTTGCTTATCTTCTCTCTTCTCCCAATATCCCCCAGCTTCCATGCCTCGAAAGCCAAGCCATTCTCTATGCCTCACTCTCAACACCCCCACTACTGGCCTTTTGCTCATGCCCACCCTTTCTGCCTGGATACTGGAACTCCCTCCCCATTCATGCCTGATAGACCAATGCTCTCCCCATCTTCAAAGCACTGTTGAAGTTACACCTCCAGGAGGCCTTCTTTTATTAATTTCTTCTCTCACCACCTACAGCCTTCCCCAGTTGCTTTTTCAGCACTTCCACATCAACTGAACACTTGGATACACATCTCCCTCCTCTACATGTAGCACCATTTGTACAGTTACGTATCTTTATAGTCTATTGCTTCCTCCTACCAGTAATTTATTTTAGTGTCTGCCTCCCCTATTAGACTGTGAGGTTCTTCTGGGCAGATATCATGTCTACTAATTCTCTTGTACTGCTCAAATGCTTAGTACAGTGTCCTGCACACAATAAGCAGACAATAAACAGTATTGATTGGAAGAGAGAGAAGCTTGGATGCACTGCATCCCTTTCTCAGTAGCATGAGTCGTCCAAGAGAGATTCCTGTTCCCCAGGTTCTCTTCCATGATTAAATAGTGTTTGAAAGTTAAGTGGAAGTTCCCTGTGCTACTGAATTTCTGAGACTCTAGGGAGAATCAGGAGAGAAGATGGAGGAGAAGTCCCACTCAAGACACTAAGCAAGGCATACATTATACACATATAAGAAACCCACCCATCTCCATCCTTCACACGCCACAGTGGTAGGAGTTCACAAAGGTAGAGGACAAGTTTCCAGGTGAAGCGGCCTATTTAAAAATATTACGGCTCGCAATGTGATAAACAGCATTCAAAAGCAAACAGAACAGCTGTAAAATACGATAAAAATCACTTGAAAAGTTCATTGATTTTTGCAGTAAAACTGCAAGTACTTCACTTTAAAATAATTGTTCTACACATGCTCTTGAATCCTGTACTTGAGCTATGAGTGCAGGCAGGTCAGGGCTGCATTCAGGAAACGGTCGCAGAAAGACAATGCTGGGATGCTGAAGAGATACTTTAATCATGAGCTAATTTACAAACCAAAGCAAAACAAAATCATCTTTTTGTCTAAGATTATTAGAAGATGCTAATTCTGGGCGTAAATTATTCTCTCCCCCAACCTAACTAAGGAAAAAACCCACCTCAAAACTCTTATCTTCCTAATTAAATTTGGTGACTTGGCTTGCATGGTTCGGTAGGCTTTTTTTCCTCCCCTTTCTTCTCTTCTCCCTGAGGACAACGTGCATATTATTCAAATTTTCATTCCCACTCAACATAAGCCACTATCATCTGGGTGGAATGACAAGTCTACCCTCCCCACAGCCTCTGCTGTTTTCTTTGCGTTCCCCCAGCTATTGGCGTGTGGTGAACCCAAACAGAGGAACGGGGAGTGGGAAGGACAGAAGAAATATTTCAAGGATGCATGAAAGCATAACTTCAATTGTTTTGACATAGCTCTGGACTGCGGGGCTAGAGCTGCGGCTGACATGCTCACTTGGAAGGTGGCAATTAGGACCCAGTTCACAAAGAGTGGGAGCTCTTTGTGAACAAAGGTGGTGGGGGTGGTGGGGAGGGGCAATCCGTCAGAGGGTGACCCTCAAGAAAGCTCCATGTTTTGCAAACTGAGTAAGCAGCAACAAAGCCAAGGGCAGGCCTTGCAGTTCTTAGGTGTGCATGGTGCCGATGGGACTGTAGATCACAGTATGGCTTTGTGAAGCCTCCCTCAGGTAGCGATTGCATTATCTTCCAGCATGACGAACTACCACTCATTTCTCCTTGTAGGTGGGGGACATATGAAGTGGGTTTTATTTACACTGGAGACCGGTGTTTGGAGAAACTTACTGAGGAGAATGTCGGAAGGCCTCCTTGATTAATTTCTAATCACTCCAGTTTATATCCTGCCCTCTGCCACTTGGTCATTGTCCTCTCAACCTCCTATGGCACTTACATCCAGACCTTATCCTATTCCATTACACAAACACTAGCTCACATACATATCCCCCTTTCCTTTCTTTTTCCTCTCTGGAATTCATTTTGGCATCAGTTTCCACAATAGATTGTAAGCTCCTTGAGGGCAAGGTTAAGGCAACTGTTCCCCTTCCCACTTTCACCTTTTCCTCCTAAATGGCTATTACTGACTATTGATGGACTGCACTGAGTGAATGGAGCACAGGATAATGTGCATATTTGATAACTCACACATCACTTCCCGAGTGGTTGTCCTCATTACTTGTGAATGTCAATCAGATTGTCTTCTCTGATGAGCACAGACAGCTCCATTATCCCTGGGCTCCTCTCCTCTGTTGTTCTGAGAGAGCCCCTGGGCATCTTGCTTTGGTCAGGAGGGAAGGACACTGCTAAATCTCCTTGTTTATCTGATCAGAGAATGCTCTCTTCTCTAACCAGAGAATAAGCTTTCTAACTTGCCTAGCCACATCAGTCCATAAATGCTGTCATTCACAAATCAGCAGTCAGGTTTCAGTTTTCCACAAGGGCATCTGCCATCCTCATTTGTAGATCCAGGAGGAAAGCTATTTTCTAAACTCGCCAGGACCGAGGCTAGAGCAAATAATCAAGAGTCTGGAAAAAAAATAATGGTATTTTATTATGCATTTACTACATACCACACAGTGTGCTAAATCCTGGGGGTGGACACAAGATTATGCAATCAGAAACAATCCCTGTTCCATACAGGGCTCACAGTCCAAAGAAAGACCAAGTATCTTAACTCTGTTTTACAGATGAGGAAACTGAGGCTCAGAGAAGAGCTGCAGCTGGAACCTAGGGCCTCTTGACTCTGCCCCTCTGCCAGGAGATTGTGACCCCTTCAGACAGGTAAGCATTCTATTTTTTTTGGTTATTCAGACTTTTGGGGGTATTATATGAACTAGCCTTGGTTTGGAGGTCCATTGAGCAACTTCCTAATAGCTTGCTATTAGATATTATTTTAAATTAAGCAGCTGCCAGAATTTAACTGAAAAACAACAGAAGGCAACCATAGGCTGTTCATTAACCATTATAGCTCTAAGCTTAAAAAGTAACAACTATCATTGGTGGAGAAAACTATGTCACACTGATAATATTAATTTTAATGGTGATAATGATGATGCAGTTGAGCAGAACCACATAGAATGAGGACAGTGAATGAATGAAGGAGCTGCTGCTCCTTTCCACTTTTAAACCCCTTTCTCCGTCTGACCTCTGGGGCAAACATGATCATGAAAGCCCCTGGTATTCATCACAGGTTTCTTCTAGGAAGGCCTAGCTCTGACCGTGTTCTCTAACCTCACAATATTTCTGAAGCGACACTCTCAATCTCACAGTGACTCAAGGTCCAGGTGGGACTAGGATCCCAGTTTCCAGATTTCCAACTTCCATTTCTTTTCTTCTGCAGAGGGCTAGTAAAATGTTGGAGAAATGTTCACCAGCTTCTTTGTTTAACTCTTTAGCTGAGGCCGAGGCAGATGCTTCCACAGAGTCTATCCTGAAGCTCTGGTGGGTTGGCTTTTCCCTTTAATAGGAAACAAAGGCAAATCAACATGATCTTTCCAAACCAAGTACCAGGTGGCACTAAGTAGGGTTGGTGTGGGAACCGGAGGGAGGGGTAGCTCTCTTGAGTCTCTTACCTTGGATATAATTTCATGGGTGATAAGCACCATTTCACATCGAGGAGAAGCAGGAGCATTTCTTGAGTTGCCTTGACACTGTTTTAGACAAAAGAACCATCCCAAAAGTTCTGGAAACACATTGGCCACTTGCTATATTTGTAGTTTCGTCGTTGCTATGTTTTCCACAGTGTGGCTGACACAACTCTTTGTTCGGTAAGAGACACAATTGAAATCAATTGCTAATTAAATTTATGTCTAAATTAATAAATCACAACTATTCAGATCATATTCATCTGAACAATTTCTATTAAGGTGAACATAATTATTAGATTCAGCCTTTAATGAACCATATTGTTCGGGAAAATTCTTATGACAATTGGGATTAATAGAATATGTTAACCTTTATTCTCCCCAGCTTGACATCACATTAGACCACATTAATATATAAGTACCTAGAAGAGTTTCATAATTAAGTAGCCATTTTGACGCTTTTGGCCTATTGCATGAGTTGAGGGTGCAGCAGTTTTACTTTGTAAAATTAACAGCATTTGGTGCTGGCCAGAAAGTGTCCCCCTCCACCTAGGCTTTTCAGTTTCTCTGGATAAATCTGCCTACTGCTCAAGCTCCAGACCTCCTTTCTACTTGGAAAGGATATGAAGTAGGTATTATATAACCTCAGGTAACTTCTTAAGTCCTCAAGAGGCACTTTTGACGGTATACGTTAAGCGCTTATTATGTGGCAAACACTGTTCTAAGCACTGGGGTAGGTATAAGTTAATTAGGGCAGACAGTCCCTTTGTCTCACGGGGCTCACAGCTTAAGTAGGTACTAAAAATGATTTGTGACTGATGGGGGTGTTTTGAGGTTGGGAACTTGGGATCCAGTGTCTCAAGAGCAGGGCCCAAGGAGCTTGGGATAAGCCCCCAGCTATGACTGAAGCCACCATTTCCTTCAAAAGCAGCCCTCCAGAGTGGTCGGATGCTTCCTCTTCAAACCACTTACTTCCTACAGTGGAACTTCCTTCCCTCCCTGCAGTTCTGTCCGTTGAGTCTAGAGAAGCAGTGTGGCCTAGTGGGTAGAGAACAGGGCTGGGAGTCAGAAGGACCTGGGTTCTAATCCCAGCTCCACCATTTGTCTTCTGTGACCTTGGGTAAGTCCCTTCACTTTTCTGGGCCTTGGTTACCTCATCTGTAAAATAAGGATTTAGACTGTGAGTCCCATATGGGACAGGGACTGTGTCCAACCTGAAAAGCTTGTATCTAGTGCTTAGTGCAGTGCCTGGCATATAGTAAGCACTCAACAAAAACACCACAATTATTATTATTGTTATTATTTGGGCAAATTTACTGTGGACCAGGGAGCTCTGACCCCTGCCCAGGTAGGGCTCTGCCTTTTCATTCCTTCATTCAATCGTGTTTATTGAGCGCTTACTGTGTGCAGAGCACTGCACTAAGAGCTTGGGAAGTACAAGTTTGCAACATATAGAGACAGTCCCTACCCAACAGCAGGCTCAGAGTCTAGAAGGGGGAGACAGACAACAAAACTTAAAGCACAGGGTCTGGCTGATGCCTCCATTCTCTATACCTCAGTTCCGTTCCACTGACGGGCTATTTCTATGTTTTCATGGAGAACTACCTGAGGGGGATAGGGCTGAACCTGCAGCAGCAGCAGCAGAGAGCTGGGGCAAATTTATGATCAGACTCCCCAGTTTATTGGTTCTAGACTGTGAGCCCGCTATTGGGTAGGGACTGTCTCTATGTGTTGCCGACTTATACTTCCCAAGCACTTAGTACAGTGCTCTGCACACAGTAAGCGCTCAATAAATACGATTGATTGATTGGTGGCCAGCTTGGAGCAGGCGACCAAGGGCAGTGATGAAATCGCCTTTCCTGAAGAGCTGTTAGTATACCAGGCAACATCTTTCTAGGGTGGTGTTGAGGGAGGGGCTGGTCCTAATGATCCTCTGGGATTCCTTCCAGCTCTCGGATTCCAGTCCCCTTGGCTCTTCACTTTCCCTCCCCCCTGCTGATTCCTCTCCCTTTCAACTATTTCCAAAGAACCTTCCTCCTGTTTCAGCCTCCTTAATTTAGCCCCATTGTTACAGGGCTGGGAAGTAGGTGAGAAGAAACGGCACCTATTGCTCCTCAGACAGACAGCAGCCATTAAATGAGCTGGGTACAGCCACTCAGGCAAACCCCAAACAAAGCTTCCTTTGGAGGTAGTCAGTAGAAAGCGATCTGAAGCTTAGTGCTAACAGGTGTTACAATCAATCATTCAATCATATCTATTGACTGCTTATTATGTACAGAGCACAGCACTTAATACTGGGAGAGAACAATATAATCCTACCCAGGGCCCCATCAAGAACTGAGATAGCCATTTGGGGCAGTGAAACTAAGGATGCTTTAGCCAAAAGGCTCTTCAATGCTAAATTCTTAAAGAAAAGCATTAGCAGAAGCTTCAGACCTAAAGCATGTTTTAAAGACACCAGGATTATGACTCAATTGAGTCCAACGGAAATGATGCCCCTAGTTGATGAAAGAAAGGAAATTTGTTTCTCTGGCTTTCCAAAGTGGATTCTTCCAGATTTCCTTCTATATAACCAGAGCCACAAAGTCCACTGAGTTCCCAATCCATTGGCTCTTCTGAGCCTTGGGAGGACTTGGTGGTTGCTTTGGGAACCAAAGCCACAATCAGCACAGTTGACAGTAACTTAGAAAACTCTGAGCCCCAGAGCCAGGAAGAGCTACAACTTGGCCATAAGAGATCTGTCTCAATCTTTGCACTGCTGGGAAGACCTGGGTGTTTGAATGTTTACTATTGTAATTGTAATATTAAAATTGTCAAAACCCTTTCAGTATTTCTTCTCATATTTATTTTTTCTACATAGGCACCTTCCTTTTTAGATTTTAAGCTCACAGAGGGCAGGGAGCATGGCTTTTATCTTTTTGTTATCACTTCCTTAGTGCCCATGCTAAATGGTATTCTCTCTGAGGGCAGGGATCATGTCTCCCAACTCTTTTTTAGTCTCCCAAGCACTAAGTACAATGCTCTGCACATAATCAGTGCTCAATAAATAAGATTGATTGCCTGATTGCGTGCTCTGCCCATTGTTGATGTTCAATAAATGAGGGGTTGATGGATTGACCCTTTAGGCCCTTTGAAAGCAAACTCTATTGGTACTGAGGATGGTGTCCATAACTATTTAGGCTTAAAATATTAAAAGCATTATCTTCCTGCTGGTACTTTTGTCCTCTCTGCCAGACACTTATGTGTTTTGGTCAGCAAATTACTTTGGAAAATGCGTATTATTTACTTGTCCTGAAGAGGCTGTTACAGTCTGTTGTCTAAACAGCCAGATTTTGATCTAATAAAATGGGGCCATTATAATCTCTCAGACAAAAAATAATGTAGACAGACACCAGCATGATGTCAACTGAAACCAGCAATCCGCTTTTCTTTCTCTTGTTTTTAAGCAACTAAACCAATTTATTTCAAAAATGAAAAGAGAAATAGGACTTGTTCTGAGCAGAGGTAGCTGAAGCTCATTGACTCTTATTATGTGACTTGATTGTGTACTGTCCTTAGCTTTAATATCATGGCACATCTATGTTTGAGCCCCTCTAGTGGCCCTGGTGTATGTCAGGGTCCCCGAATCCCAATACAAGAGAAGAGGCAGCATGGAGAATCCAGTTTTCACCCTCCTTTTCACCCACTTCACATACTACCCTCCTTTAAGGTCACAAAATGGCATTCTCCACAAAGCCCTCATCTGACTTCAGTTAACTCCTAAACTGACTTCTGTAAATTGTGTTTCTATGGTACTGTATGGAGTTTATGTTCTCTGTCTCTGTGATTCATCCTCTATAATTATTGGTTTGTGTTTTTGTTTTAATCTTGCTTCCCCTATTAGAGACAATACTCCTTCAGGGCAAGAACTGTATCTCGCTCTCCCTTCGAAAGTTCTCTAAACCATTAATAAAATACTGTTAGACCTCAAGCAGTATAGTTTCGTACTGATTCAACCTAACAGATACTCTTAGCACTTGTGGATTTAGACCCAGCTTCAACACTTCTGTATATGTAGGCATTCAATTGTGCAGTCTATTATTTATTCTATCTCCCCCTGAAGTATTTGAGCTACTAACTGTTGTATTCTTGTTCTACTTCATGCTCCTTCTATCTGTAAATAGTTGAAATCTGCCTGTCTTCCCATTAGATTATAAAACTGCAGGAGGTAGGAACCATCAGGGAATCAGGAGATCTGAGTTCAAATCCTGACTCTGCCATTTGCCTGCTTCATGACCTTGGTGGGTCACTTCTCTATTTCTTGGTTTCCTCATCAGTAAAATGGGACCAAAGAGAAGTTTCCCCTTCCCCCTTAGACTGTGAGCCTGCTGTGGGACAGGGACCATTTTCAATCTGCTTATATGATATCTGCCCAAAGACTGTCTGATCTGTATTGTATTGGATCTTCCCCAGTGCTTAGCACAGTGCAGGGCACGTAGCAAACCCTTAACTAATCCTGAATTATTAGGATCCATATTATTAGCAAGTGCTCTACTCAGTAACTACCACCAATCATGATGAGTGACCATCTCATGATCCCAGAGCTGTGGCAAGGAGACTGAGGAGTTTGTAAGATTTCACCCTATGCCATTTGGGAAATCCTTGCTTTTCCCTCTCATGGAGTTTGGTTAAAGAAACTTTCTTTAGGCTATTACTATTTTGATCCTCAAATGAGGGGAGTCGAGAATATCTCCCTCCCACCCCCACCCCATGCCCCCACGACCCAGAGGTAATTAGATGGAAACAGCATGGCTTTCTAACCCAAGCTGTCTCAAGGAGCCTGCATCTGTCGTTCATGGCTTCCATCATTTCTTATAGAGCATCTTCCTTTCTCTTTGGTCAACCTGAAGATAACCTGACAAAACAGCTGGATGCCATGAGGAGCAAAAGGCAGCACACTCACTTTTAAATAAGGAACTGCTCTGATTCCCAATTTCCTCTGGCAGATGATCTTTTCTGGAAGATCAGAAAACCAATCAGGAAATGTGGAATTTCTGTCTTTTGCTGCAAGTTACAATCTGCTTGGACTCCCCTCCCACCTCCACCACCTCACAACCTTCGCCACTCTCCCTGGTCAGGTGACCTACTGTCTGCTTTCTGACTCAAGCTTTTCATTTCCTAAATGATAACGGATAAAAGATAAAATCTGGCACACACAGGTAATCTTTGCCATCTTAATATTTGTTAAGCATTTTGATTTACTGAGGAGTTAAAGTCACGGCAGGTCACAAAACCTGCACATTAGATCTGCTCCATGAAACACTGTGTCGTTTATTTCCCTATCTTTAAACCAATGTAGCTGAAGAACTGCACCTCCCCTTTATAAATCTATCAATTTATTTCTGACTCCAGTTTATGGGAAGGGAGCATAACTGGCTTGTTCCTCCCATTTATGCATGGCTGTAGAATCTTGACGTGTATCTTGCATGATGTAGATTCAATACGGCTTACATTTATTAAATCATCCAAAGAAAAATTCCCCCTGGGAAACCGTAGCATGCCGTGAACAGATCTGATATGCGTTTGTGAGTTCAAAATGCTGAGATTCTCTGTTTTTAACTCCCTTTTCTTCCTCTCCCCTGCCCTTTCCTCCACACCAAACACAATTAATTCTTTTCTTGAAGGATAAATGTGAATATCTTAGTAAGAAGAGGATTTAGAAAGGACCACTTTTGAAACATAGACTAGAGTTGAATCTCACGATTTAGGGCTTCTTCTATTCAGCCTGAAAACTGGATGAACTGACGCAGACTGAATCTCACTAGGGGGATGTATCTTGGAAGAAGAGACAGACAGGAGAGGGAGGTACTGTGTAAGTGAATGTGATGTTACTGGAGTTTCAGGGTCTTGTAATCTAAAATTCCTAGAAATTGTAGTGTATGTATGATTCTTTGTGCCATTAAAATGGAACTTTTTGGGCATAGGGGCCAAGTCTTAAACTTCTATGTAATCAATCAATTGTATTTCTTGAGTACTTACTGTGTGCAAAGCACCATAGTAAGCACTTGGGAGAGCACAGTATAACAGAGCTGGTGGGCACATTCCCTGCCCACGGTGAGCATGCAGTCTAGAGAACTATATATATATTTCTTAAGCACCTAGTGAAGTGCTCTTCACCCAATACATACATATAATTGTACTTTGAGTTTGGAGATTAAAGCACTGATGGTGAGATTTTTTATCAATATGGGTGATAGGCTGATACCTTCAATGGGGATTGACAATTGACAATCCCTTTCACATCACATAAACCAACATACATCATAAAGGATTCCTGCTGTTGTTCATTCTTATCATACCTGTTTCCAATAAATATGTGATGCAAACAATATTGAGCATTGTTGGACTGTTTTAGTATGCACTTAGTAAATACAATTATTATAATTTCTCTGCAACTTTGGTTCCTCACCTTTAAAATGGGGATTAAATGTTTGGTCCCCTTGCCCCATAGGCTGAGAGCCTCATGTCGTAAAGGAACTCTGTCCAACCTTATTGCATTGTATCTTCCACATTGGCACACAACATTTAACAAATAACACAGTTATTAGTATTTCCTTGCAAGTGAGAAAAAGTGCTAAAACCCAAGAGAAAGGCTCATTTTGTTCCTTGACAGCCACAAGATCATTAATTTTTGCTGATTCCCTTCATGAGAGAGAAGCTCCTTTTAAATAGGAATGAGATGGGGAAGGGAAAAGAGATCTGAGTTAAATATCAATGGTGGCTTGAAATTTTACAGATACAGTGGTTCTATGAAGAAAATGGGTTCCTGGGGTTTCCTGCCCAAATGTGGACCCCAATACAGTATAAAGCTATGAAGCTGGTCGCTGAGAAAAGCTCTCAGAAAATGAGACTTACTGGAGAAGTTGAGATTTATGGTTGATGTACGAGGAGTTTGGCTCCTGGGGTGAACACAGGCAGAAGCAGGGCCTATTCAGCGTAGGTGATACTTTCCCATCTAATTCAGATATTCACAGAAAGGCTTTTGATGAATCGTCTTCCTTGTCACCTTGGTTTATGCACGTTTGACATTCACAGCACAACAGCACAGTCAAGATATTGCAGTTTTATGAGGACTGTAAGTAAGTGTTTTCTCCATCCTCTCTGAGACGTTCCATTTTGACTGAAGCAGTCATCTCGTTGACAGCCAGAACAGACTGCCCTTCCCCCCTCCCTCCTGCCCAAATAACAAGGTAGTGGCTTAAAGCCTGAACAAGAAGGATAATCTTTTCTTGACCTTTGAAAAACCAGGTACTGTATATATATGTATTAAATAGTTTCTTTATTAATTTATTATTTGTAATGTCTAGCCCTAATCCAGTGTTTATTAAAACTGGACTGGATTTATTAAATTGGTTCAAGATTATCAAATATGTACCAATCTTTACATATATTACCTTAATTCTCTTGATAAATATTTGCAAAATTTATTGTCTTTGCAAGAAATTTTTTTTAAAAAACAGCCTCTGCACACCCTGTTAAACTTGGATAAATTAAAAATTCTGAAATTCTAATGGCATACAGAGGGGCCAAGAGAGGCAATGGAGCTACTGCTCCAAAAGTCCTGAAGGACAGGTGTGAAGACCGTCACAGTGATTAGGCACCGGAACAGGTACTGAGAGAGATTGAAGAATCCATATCTCTGTAGAATCTGTCAAAACTATCCCGAGAAGCAGTGTTGCCTAGTGGATAGAGCATGAGTCTGGAAGTCAAAGGGACCTGGGTACTAATTCTGGCTCTACCATTTGTCTACTGTGAGACCTTGGGCAAGTCACTTATCTTTTCTAGAACTTAGTTACCTCAACTGTTAAGTGGGGATAAATGGGAATAAAGACCGTGAACCCCATGTGGGATATGGACTGTCTCCAACCTGATTAGCTTGTATTTACTCCAGCGCTTAGTACAGTGCCTGGCACACAGTAAGCATTTAATAAATACCATTAAAAAACAAAAAATAGATACACCCATCTACTGTGTAGAGGTGGTCCCTTCACCTGCTTGGAAACCCAGGGGTGGAACAATTGACCATTTGAGGTCCCTACCAGTTTAGGGGTTCTGGGATGCTGTGACTCTCCATTTTATGCCCTTAGCCTCCCAGAACCTGAGACCTCTCTTGATGGTTTCAATTTTTACTTTACCAAATGCAGATTACAGTCCCCATCTTTTCAGGATCTACCCTTCACTACCAAGAGGTTAGTAGTAAATTAGCTGAATACTATTAAACCTGGGAAGGCCATTTTGAAGGGCATAGATTTTTGGTATCCTACTGAGCTTATCAGGTTGGATACAGTCCCTTTCCCTCATGGAGTTCACGGTCCCATATTAATACAGTAGAATTATTTTGGATATAAGGGCCTGAATAGGACAGACCATGAGGTCTTAGCTCACTCTTCTCTATTCACACCTGTTTGCATTCCACTTTCCCATCTCTTCCACCTTCCTGGCACCTTGTAGACTGTAAGCTTGCTGTGGGCAGGGAATGTGTCTATTATATTGTTATATTATACCCTTCCAAGCATTTAGTACAGCTCTCTGCACATACAATAAGCACTCAATAAATACAGTTGACTCATTGACTGGTTATGGAAGGAAGCGTAACTATGAATTTTTACCATTGGTCCTTTTTTTTTTTAATGGTGTTTGTTAACCTCTTACTATGTGCCAGGCACTGTACTGAGTGATTTGCACAGGGTCACACAGCAGACAAATGGAAGAACTGGGGTTAGAACCTAGGTGCTCTGCCTTGCAGGCCCATGCTCTTTCCACAAGGCCATGCTGATTCTACCCCATCAACTCATAAGCACACTTATCACTCTCCTCTCCAGCCTTACTGTTACCTTCCATTTCTCACTCTCCTGTGCCTCCTTCCCCTCTGTCTTCAAAAATGACATCACCAGTTCCCAACACTAAAACAAACCTTCTTTCGATCCCATTACATCCTACAGCTAGTAGTAGTAGACGTATTTATTGAGTGCCCTTAAGCCCTCGGGAAAGTGCGACAGAGGCATGAAACGTATTACCTGCCCAAAAAGAGCCTCAAGGGAGAAGCAGACATAAAAAATACTTACAAAGAAGTTAAATCTGAATAAATTGAATGTGCAATTGACTTTACATATAAACAGAAGTGCTGTGGGAGGGTATAAATAAATAGATGTGTTTGAGGTGGTTGATTGGCACTTCCTTAAAACATCTGATACTTCTATATGTTAATAAATACAGTTCTGTAGACATAGAAATCCTTATTTAAAGTAAATGGACCCTTTAGATTCTGAAATTACTAAGTGACACTGCAGTGTAATGCGAACAGAAGGCTGAATGGGCTACTATACTGTGCTTTGCAACAGAGCTCTGTCATAGGCAAAACCTGATGATGGAAAGGTTTAATTCATCCCTGATTAATCTCTCATTTTCCTTCCTCTTTCCCTGCTCCACCAGCACCTCAGTTCTTCTACATAACCTAAGCACTTAGTTTCTCAAGCTCCCCTCCCCAAAACAACCACTGTAGGCCTTATGTAAAAATCTGTTTCTTCCCCCTAAATGAAACTATATTTTAGTGTCTGTCTCCCCAGCTAGATGCAAAACTCCTTGGGAGCAGGGGTAATGCCTACTATCTCTATCACAGTCTCCCAAGAACTTAATACAGTTCTCTATCAATCAGTCAATCAGTGATTTATTGAGCACTTACTGTGTGTGCTGAGCATTGTACTAAGCACTTTGGAAAGTACAATACACTGGAATTGGTAGATCACAATTGGAATTGTGATCCCTGCCCACAAGGAGCTTACAGTCTAGAGGGGGAGACGGCTATTAAAATTACAGATAAGGGAAACGGTGGAATATAAGGATATGTACACAAATGCCATGGGGAGTACCAAAGTGGTTAAGGTATAAACAGCCAAATGCACAGTTGACACCGAGGGAAGGGCGAATAGGGGAAAATGAGAGTATAGTCAGGGAAGGCCTCATGGAGGAGATGTGATTTCAGGAGGGTTGTGAAAGTAGGAGGAGTGGTGGACTGATGGATATGAAAAGGGCAGGAGTTCCAGGCATGAGGGAGGATGTGGGCAATGGGGTCGTCGGTGGGATAGAAGAGATCAAAGTATAGAGAGTAATTTGGGGCTAGAGGAGCAGAGCATGTGGATTGGGTTGTAGTAGAAGATTGGTAAGGTAAGAGGGAAGAGCTTATTGAACACCTTAAAACCAGTGGTAAGGAGTTTCTGTATGATGCAGAGGTGGATGGACAACCATTGGAGATTTTTGGGGAGTGGGGATAAAATTGATCCTGGGAGTAGAGTGAGGTAAGGACTGGAGAGAGGAGAGACAGGAGGTAGGGAGGTCAGCGAGAAGGCTAATGCACTAGTCAAGGCAGAAAATAAGTAATAATCCGCACAGAAGCAGTTTGGGTGGAAAGGCAAGGGCAGATTCTAGAGATGTTGTGACGGCAGAACTGAAAGAATTCCTTGACAGTTTGAATGTGTGGGTTTGATGAGAGTAATAAGTCAAGGATAATGCCAAAATTTTGGGCTCGTGAGACGAGGAAGGTAGTGTTGTCCACAGTGATATGAAAGTCAAGGGGAGGACAGGATTTGGGCGAATGGATGATGAATTCTGTTTTGGATTGCACAGAGTAAGTGCTCAACAAATATTGATTGAGGGGTTGCAGGGTTATTGGAATGGGGAAGGCGAAAGCACAATAAGCTGAGAAGCAGTATGGACTAGTGGAAAGAGCATGGCCGTGGGAGTCAGAGAACCTGAGTTCTAATCCTGCCTCTGCCCCGTATGTGCTGTGTGACCTTAAGTCATTTCACTTCTTTGTGCCTCAGTTTCCTCATCTGTAAAAGTGCAATTTAAAACCTGTTTTCCCTTTCACTTAGACGGTGAGCTTGCTGTGGGACAGGTACTGTGTTCAATCTGATTATATTGTATCTACCCTAGTACTTGGCACATAGTAAGCACTTAAGTGCCATGATTATTAATATTATATAAAAATTGGGAAATTCAGGGGTCTGAAAATTTTTCTCCCTTTCCCGTGGAAATTTACATTTCAACTTCTCCCCTAGGGCCCTAGAGATCATCCCTGAATGGACATTTCATACAGGAATAGGGCATGGGGAAATTCCTCTCCTTCCCTCCCCTCCATCCAGGAACAAGGCTGGGAGATTTCAAAACAACCCCCATCAACCTCCCCCATCATATATGTGGATCCCCCTCTGAATCTTTACAGGCCTCTGGGGAGAAGCTTCTTTAAATGATGGCCATTCCTCTCTCTCTCTCTCACCACTTCAGTGAGAAAATGAAGCAGACACTACAGACCTCCAGCTAATACCGTACCTAGTCCAGTGCTCTGTTCAGTAAAAACTGTTGTGGGGATACAGCTGTTTATCGCCAGACCGTCAATTATTTAAATAATGGATTACTGCCTTTAGATGGTCCTTTCAATTTTGCATGTCGTCTTAGTTATTTCCAGGGAATACAAAAATGCAACATATCTCAATCAAAGTAGGCAAATAAGGTTATCCAGGTTATCTGCATAATCTAAATAGTCTGGAAAATCAAGCTTGTATTACCATTGTTTTTAGAGGCTTCATCCATTGTATTATGAAACCAAGTCAATTTATTGCAGGCAGCACACGCTCTCCTCAGCAAGTCTGTTTTCTGTACAATATGTTCTTTTAAGTGTCTGGATTTGTTGGAGTCTGCTTGGACCAGATCTGCTTTCTGGTACTTAGGCTAATGTGCTATGTCTAGATGCCATGAAGCTAAGTGCCATAGAAGTGTATGTAGAGATACAATCAGCCACAGTGAATAATGTCCAATTGGTGACTTTGTTTAAAGGACCATTTTTGAAAACAAATGATGGTACAAGCTGATGGTTTCAGCTACCACCTCTATGCAGAAGGCTCCCAAATCTACCTCTCTAGCCCTGACTGCTCATTTAACCTGTAATCCTCCACTTCCTCTTGCCCCCAAGAAATCTCAACTAGGGTGTTCTGCCAACATCTCCAACTCTCAGCCATCACAAAAACAAAACTGTTCATCTTCTACCTCTCTTCAACACTTTTGTATATGTTTATTCAATTATAACATGAAGTTCTTTATTTTGATTGCTCTGCTTGTGTCTGTCTTCCCCAAGAGAATGTAAGCTTGGAAACATGTTGCTTCTTTGTTTTGTTCTTCCTAAGATCACTGTATAATATAGTGACTGCACCCAGTGTGTGGTCAATCAATTGTATTTATTGAGTGCTTACTGTGTGCAGAGAGTTGAGAGTTGCTTGGGAGATAGTATAACAAAATGGAGTTGGTAGGCATGTTTCCTGCCCACAAGAAGCATAGTCTAGAGGGGGAAAGAGAAATTCAAATAAATTATGGTTATGTGCTTAAGTGCTATGGGACTGAGGGATAGTGAGTAAAAGGTGCAAATCCAAGTGCCAGGGCAACAGAGGGAGTGGGAGAAGAGGAAAAATGAGGCTTAATCGAGAAAGGTCTCTTGGAAGAGGTGTGCTTTTAAAGAAGGTTTGAAGGTGGGGAGAGTGATCGACTGTCGGCTGTGAAGGGGGAGGATTTCCAGGCTAGAGGCAGGATGTGGGTGAAGGGACAGTGGCAAGATAGATGGCTATGACTAGCATCTCACAGTGTTCTTTTCATTCACAAAGACACACCCCTGGGTGAATTTCACCATCAGTGGCATCTCCTTCTAATTCTCAGGACTACTGTTAATGTGCTTCTCTGCTCTGAAATCATTCTTGTTCCTAATTCCTGAGAAAAAAATCCAATAGAGTGGACATCCTGAAATAAACTGAGGTATTTGTGATGCTTTGGGGGTCTGAATGTCAGTGATGCTAGGTGGTTAGCGTAAAACCAGAAATCCACTAAGTTCTGTTTTATACCCTATAAAACAGCTTTTGGTGGAACTTGCAGGTCATATCTGAGGGACCAAGTATGTGATGCGTGCTTTAGGGCTGGGTCAGCTCAGTTGCTTGGAAGGTGGTACTGAGGTCCAATCAGTTTTCCAATGCACACTGAAAATGGTTTTTTTTTTTGGATTGTGGCAGTTTGTTTAGGTCAAATGGGCACATGAAAGAGAGCTTCATTTACTGTCCCTGACAGAACTAATCGTGTGTTTTTAGAAAAGCTTCTTGGAATCCAAGCTTACAGTTTGTTCAGATTCTAAAAAAATGGGCTTTGAGCTCAAAGATTTGTAGTGCTGCTTATCCTATATTTTAAGTCAAAGTGGATCTTTTTGTGGAGGATTCTCCACCTCCCTTTCCTATTTTACAAAAGAGGTAAGTGTTTTCACTCACCTTTCTTGACTTACATCCAGCTGAATAGCACTTGCTGTGGTACCGTGTCATATTGGAGCCACTGTCACTGATAAAGAAATGTCCTTTTCCTTCTCCCCATGCTCTCTAGAGATGCTCTTACAGACCAGTTGTAAATGGCTCAAAAACATTGTTTGTTGGTAATGTTTTCCCCACACCTCCCTCTTCTTTTTCCACTTCAAAAAGGTACTTCTGAAAGCTGACATATAACTGGATTTCCCTTTTGGGAGACATTTCATTCATTCATTTATTCAATCATATTTATTGAGCGCTTACTAATTAGGGCCACATCTGAAAGCCTACAGGTGAGCTGACAGGAGAAAGCCATTGTGCATATGTTCATTAGGGAGACTATTGGTTCTGACACAAAACATCATGGGGAACCACCAACAGGACCACAGGAAAGTTCCTAATAATAATAATATTAATAGTAATAATAACGATAGTGGTGTTTGTTCAGTACTTACTGTGTGCCAAGTACAGTACTAAGCACTGGGGTCAATATCAGATAATCAGATCAGACATAGTCCCTGTCCCACACAGCGCTCATGGTCTAAGAGGGAGGGAAATTGGCTATCAATCAATTAATGATATTTGTTGAGGGCTTACTATGTGCAGAGCTCTGCACTAAGTGCTTAGGAGAGTACAGTACAACAGAGTTGGTAGACACATTAACTGCCCACAACAAGTTTACAGTCTAAAGGGATATTTAATTCCAATGTTACCAATGATAAAACTGAGGCTCAGAGACATTGTGACTTGCCCAAGGTCACACAGCCAGCCCGTGGCAGAGCCAGGATTACTCATTCATTCATTCAATTGTATTTATTGAATGTTTACTGTGTGCAGAGCACTGTACTAAGCGCTTGGGAAGTACAAATCGGCAACATATAGAGACAGTCCCTACCCAACAACGGGCTCACATTCTAGAAGATTTGTCTAGAGGATTCGAACCCAGATCCTCTGACTCCCAAGTCCATGCTCTTTCCACTATGCCGTGCTGCTTCTCCCACCCTTGCGAAGACATAAAGAACAAGACAGCAAAAGATACAATCCCCATTGATGGTGGTTATGTGCTGATAATCTAAAGGGTCAGATTCATGTGGCATAGCAGTCTTTCATTATAATTTATTATTCCTGGTTTAATATGCTCCAGTAAATTCATCTCTTATACACACTATATGTCTCCCCTGTCAATTAATATTTCAGTATCTCTAAATTAATGAATATTGAGTGATTCAGTGTACTGTAGTAGTTCAAAGGACAAGTGATGAGGGCTACATTGTCTAGCAAAATAACAGCATGGCTCAGAAAAACCAGATGTCATCAACAATACTATTGAGTGTCTTATGTGCGCAGAGAACCACTGCCCTAAGAGTTTGGGAATTTACCCCAGAAAGAAAAATGTGCTTCCTTACCACAAAGAGCTTGTCACCTAATTAAGTGCTTATTCCAGTGCTCTGCACACAGTATATGCTCCATAAATACCACTGATTGAGTGATCTAATGGGAGCAACAAGTAGGCAGAAATCACCAAATAAACAGTAGGTGACAGTGAGAGTTCATGCAGAGAGGATATATTAAAGGAAGCAATTAAATAACTACATTGATACACAAATGCCCAGCTCTGCCAGACCACAAGTTTTCATTATGTGTTTTGGCTAGAAGGTTGTTAGGAAATTTGAGAGTTTTCTCCCAACTAGGTGAGATTGTTTGGATGTAGAAATGTAGGTCTGAAGTAACAGTTTGTGTGTGTCCCTTGTTACACTGTAAGCTCCTTGAGAACAGAGACAGTGTCTACCAGTTGTACACTCCCAAGAAAGTTTTGCATTATGAAATTCTCATGGTCACATCTCAAAGTGCTTCACCCCATCCGCCGATGCTCTTGTTGTACCCAGGGCCCTAGTGGGAACATGACTAACGAAGACAAGAAAGCGTGAGTGGTGCTGTACAAACACTCCAATCAATTTCTTTGCACTGACTTTCTACGCCAATGTCTTTGTGACTTCATCAATGTAGTCACCGACATGGATGTCATACCAGCGTCCTCCATTGGACTTCCTGCCTGTCTCTCCCTTCTCTAGTCCATACTTCCCACTCGGCCACTTGGATCATTTCTCTTTGATGCCACTCTGTTCTGGGGAAATAGAAGCACAGAATAGGTCTCCTGCCTCCCAGTCAGTCAATCACTGGTATTTTTTGAGCGCTTACTATGGGGAGAGCACTGTACTAAGAGCTCGGGAGAGTAGAGTACGACAGAATTAGTAGACATGTTCCCTGCCCATAATGAGTTTACAGTCCAAAGGGAAGAGCCTGATACTGTGCTCTTTCTGCTAGGTCCTCCGCCTTCCTGGTTTTACACTGTACACTGACATCTAACAAGTGAATATTCCCTTATACTGTGAGCCCTTTGTGACACAGGGTCAGTGTCTGATCTGATTGTCATGTAACCACCCTCAGGACTTAGCACAATGCTTGGTACATGCTAAGCACATACTAAATATTATTAGTAGTATCATTATTAAGTAAAGGTTCTGTAGATTGCCAGTTGGCCTTGATGCCCCAAATGCGTAAAGTTGGAGGAAAATGGATTGTTTATGAATGTTCAGGTATATTCATTCGATCATATTTATTGAGCACTTAGTAAGTATCCCCTAGATTGTAAATTCCATTTGGGCAGGGATCCTTCTACTAGCTCTACTGTACTCTCTCAAGTGCTTACTACAGTGCTCTGCAAACAATAAATGCTCAATAAATACAATTTTGAATGATTGATCCGATTGATTATAGCCCAGAGTTGAAGATTAGAGCACATTCCAGATTTTCCATTTTTCCTGGTAAACAGAAGATAGCCAGAAAATGCTTGGCTGATCCACTCCAGCATGATGGAGCTAAGAGCTAAAGAAGCTAAGCAAAAGAACTTAAGAATGAAAAATAAAAAGGACAAAGAAACTCATTTCCAGAGAGGCCAAGAGACATGAACCCAAACATGAGGATCCATGAGAAAGTCTCTTCCTGTGAAAGGGAGTTTATAGAGGAAAACACACCCTTTTCCCCTTTTTTTTACTTGCAAATATACTGGCCTGTGTTCTCCCACAGCCCTCCAACCATCTTTGTTTGCCTTCTGGGCCATGCAGTTTTGGTACCACATTTGCAATAGCAGACCCAATGCCCGCCTTTCTCAGCCCTTCTGATGTACCATTTAGGTACGCTGGGTTGCCAGCCATTGTAGGTATCCATCAATAATTGGCTGACCAATCTTTAATAGTGTGATCCTATGTATGCAGTATCTTAGGTCTCGCATCCATCCAGCTATGGCTGGAGGTTTGGGTACATATGCTGGGGAGATGAATCAAGTTTAATATAGCCCAACATGCCTGAAACAATGCCTTTTTAATTTTTTCAAGAGGCTGCACCGAAGTGTAGCATTGTACGGCAAATAAAAGTGTTACCACAATGCCTGTAAATCAGAGCTTTAAACTATGTTTCAATTATCCTTCTATTATCCAGCTGGTATTTAAGCATGTTTATTATTCAAATCAGCAGAGAATGTGCTGCTGTTGTGTAAACAACTGTCAATTGCTGAAACAATGAGTAGGAGACACCATCCCTTTCAGGTGTACTTAGGGGTACTCATACCTCAGCCACTTGTATTTAAATATCATGCAAACACAATGCTTGAGTGACTACTTTCACTCCCGTTTCCAATGCCTCGTGCCAATTCTATTACATTAAGAGGGAAATCTATTAAATTTTTCATTTATACACATCCGTACTCTGTTTTTAACCATTGTATCATTGAGGCTCGAGTTAATATAATAGATATGCCGAGAGATACAGTGTGCATTGAGCAAGCCTGTTCAAAATAAAAGCCAATTTCTCTGTATTATTTGGGGAATTTGAAAGCTTTTGTGAAAACAATGCAAAGAAAATTATTTTTCTGAATAAAAAGCATGGCCTAGAGAAAAGAAAGATTTGGTCCTACAAAAAAACCAATCTTGAACCTTGATTAGCTCCATTACAAATTATGCACATAAAATAATGTAGATTGTGAAAACACAACATTTGGAGTATTAAGTTATGACTCTTTTGAAGTTACCGCAGCGTTGGAGGGGAGGAGAGATGTTGAGAGGTTGGCTTGGTGAAAAGGGGAAGTTCTGGGAAGATAGGAAGCCATGAT